>NC_062217.1:150959722-151262752 GCF_902686445.1 Sciurus carolinensis | reverse complement strand
TGCAGAAGGCCCATGTTCTCTATAGAAGCAGTGGGTAAGTTTAACTGGAATAGTCTCCAACTATCAAATCAACATTGAACGGCATGGAAATGAGAAAATATCCCTTCATTTTTAAGATGAGGAAACAGAGGGCTATTGTGGAGGGATGTGCATATGTCCAAGACTTGCTCCTTAGTAGCAGGCTGGCACCAGAACCCATGATTTCAAAGATGCAACATGAGAAGTCAGCCATGCTTTCCTCTGTCCCTGGAGGTCATGTAAAAGTTCTCAGGATATTTAGCAGAGGACAACACCTTTCTGAAAAGTTGTGTCCTCTTGGAAAATGGTCTCATGAATTTTGTTGCCCAAACTGCCCCTCCCCTGGATAAAAAAGCCTTTTCCCCATTGATCTATGTCACTAGATCCTTGAGCCCCCTTGAGGCTCAAAGTGAATGCCTTCCTCCAAGCTGTCTCATGACTCCAACCCATGATTGTCCCCTTTTAGCCCACAACTTCTGTCCCTCAGTACTGAATCCCAGATGCATCTGAGCATCTGCTTGGGCTTGAAGTGTGTGTAGTATCCCCCAGGGACACAGCCCCCCTCTGTATCTCTGGAGTTCAAGACTGAGCCTTCTCCTATTCTTTATCCAGTGTATTACCACCTGACAAGTAGATTAGACACATGAAAGGATGCAACTAAGGGCCTTGGACCAGTGAAAAATAGATCAACTTTATCCCCTTATGTAGAAGGAAGCTGGAAAGTCCTTGCCAAGACCCCACAGTCACCTTTTCAATTTCAGATTGTCCTCAACCAATAGTGGGTTTGTAAATAAATGTTTCAGAACCAACTCAGCTGGGAGATCACCCCTGACTTGTAGTGTTTGCCCATAGTTACCAATGTGATGTCACTGAATATAGAATTGGGAAGAGAGGCTTAGTAGCATTTCATTGATTTTTTTTTACATTATATGTTCTTTACTGTTATAGTCATGCATGGAACCCATTCTGAGAAATGTGTCCCTACACAGTTTCCTCATGCAAATATCATAGAATGTACTTACACAAACCCAGTCAGCAAGGCTAAAACCTGTATAGCATGTTACTGTACTCGATACTGTAGATAACTAACACAATGGTATTTTTGCACCTAAATATACCTAAACAGGGTTGTTTTTACCAGCATCACCACCAACATGAGAAATGCATTGCATTGTACATGATTACAGCGACAATGTCACTAGGAGATAGCAATGACCAACCCCATTATAATCTTATGGGACCACTATGATGTGTATTCTGTGGGTACATCACTTCATATGGTAAATGCCTCATGTAATACTTCCACCATGCTGATTTATAAATACCTGGAAGGGTATAGATAATAATCATGTAGTAAAATAATTGGAAAGCAATCCACTCTATATATTCATTACCTTTGTTTTTAATACATTGAATCGTGGGTTTATGTAGTTTATTTTTATTGGCCATTTAATATGAAGCTCATAAAATTTTTGAATATTTACTGATCAGCATTAGTGAGCTAGAAAAGTCAACCCTCCCAGGGTTCTGTCCTTTGGAAAATCAGTATCCCAGAGTCCCTTCCCCTGTGACCTTCCCCTGTAATCTGGTGTGAGTATGGGTGGGTTAGTGAGTCAATGTCTCTGTGGTCTCTGGTGGCCACAAAACCTGAAGCAGGGGAGTCCCTCTACGGTTATACACAAACACATGCCCACCTCTGGAGGTCCAAGGCACCAGCCAGAGTGTGGGGGTAAACCCCTGGGTAAGGGGAACTCAGAATTCCCAGGTGCTAGGCTCCTGGGCCCCTCGTCTTAGCCCTGGATCTTTGGCCCATGGCTAACTTTGTGAAACTCAGCTTCCTCTTTGTAAAGTGGGGTCACTTTATCACCTGAGCTGCCCATCATTTGAAGCTCTGGTAAGGATGAAACACAAAGGACTCTGTGAGTAGCAAGTCCCTTGTGTGCGATGAGGTCAAGCTAGAGAAAACAGATCCTCCACAGGTTGTCACAAACTTAAATGATCATGGGCAACTACCTTGGCCTTTTTTTTTTTTTAAATATTTTTAGTTGTAGAGGGACACAATACCTTTATTTTATTTATTTATTTATTTTTTTGCGGTACTAGGGATCGAACTCAGGGCCTTGTGCTTGCGAGGCAAGCACTCTACCAGCTGAGCTATCTCCCCAGCCCACTATTTATTTAAGTGGTGCTGAGGATTGAACCCAGTGCCTCGTACATGCTAGGCAAGTGCTCTGCCACCGAAGCTACAACCCCAGGCCTGCCTTGGCCTTCCTAAATCTCCATTTCTTCATCTGTAATATGGGGGCTGAAGTGTGTATACATATAGGACCAACCTCACTGTTGCTCTGAGGATCAAAGATGAATCTATGAAATACTTTCAGAGACTTAATAAACATTGGCCTCATCATTGATTAATCATTCAAATCCACAAAATAAGTCCTTCTCTGAAGACTTTACACAGACTTCCCCAAAGCTACCAGCTTGGGCAGGAGGGGGAGCAGGTGTGTGCAGATAGGTCCATCCTGGGCAAGACATCCCGAAGCCACCCGCAGCCCCTGGGCTGCCTCCACCTAGAGCCAGGCATGCTGACAGCTGGGAAGTGGGTGGAGAGCCCAGGGACAAACTCTTTTCATGGCTCACACAGAGAGTGTTTTGTAACATTTTTCCAGTGGGATTGTGTTTCTGGAGTCTTTGTGAGAAAACATGAAATGGAAGAAATATTAAACTATGGTGAGGAACTGGCTTAAACAGCGAGAAATTTCAGATCAAACAAAAATCTGCTCTCCCTCACAAATATTGGAAGCTCTATTTTTATCTCCTTTGAGGAAGAGCAAAACACTCTTTCAAGGAAAAGATACAAAGATCCCAACAGCTTTAACTCCTGAAGGTTAGACAGCTTTCTTTGGTTACCTCCCACCTTTGAAACGAAAGTCCCAAGTTCTGAGGGCTCCTGAGCATCCTGCTCTTCACTGCCTGGCTTATTTAATGGCCTTTGGGCCCAAAAGATGTGGCTTCAAATGCCGGCTCTGCTGTTTATTAGCTGTGTGATCCTGGAAGTTAGTTCACTCCTCTGAGTGCCTCAATCTCTTTACCACTGCAGCAATAATTATAAGGCTATGCCTCAGCAATCTGTTTTGAGGCTAAAATAAGAAAATGTAGGTACTAAGATGCTTAGACAAGACCTTGCATTGTGTAAACTGTCAATAAGGAACACAAAAAAAGACAAGTTAAAAACTTTTTATTACCTGCTTACCTCTCTCCAGTGTCACTTGTTGCCTTTCCAGAATGCAGGTGCCTAGAAAGATTAAATTACTTGCTGTTTCCCATGCAACATGTGCCGTCTCCTGATTTAAGCCTCCCAAGCTTTTTTGTGCTTTTCAGCATCTGGGACATAGTGGCATTCAAGAGTCTGCAGGGCAAACCTGTGCCTAGTGTTCCCTTTGCACCTTTCACCTGGGGAGCAGTCACCTCCTCCAGGAAGCCTGCCTCGAACTTCCAGGTGGATAAGTTCTTATCCACACCATTCTGTGCCAAGTGGCACTAACACTGCTGATGTGCCTTTCTTCCTCTCCGGGGTATCATCAGCTCTTCTGAAGAGGAGCCCGGCCTAAGGTATCAGCATTCCCAATGCCTGGCACATGGTAAGTGCTCCATAAAGGCTTACCTCTTAGTTAGGCCAGTCACTTGCCCCCAGGATGGAACCTGAAACCAGAACACCTCCCAAGACCCACAACTCTTCCCAACAGGTTCAGCAAGGAGCCAGCCAACAGCCAGCCACGCCCACTTCCCCCTCCTCCCTAGTCAAGCCCTGGTTTTTGTCCACTAGCTGAAAACAGGAAACTGGAGAAAGGAGAGTTTCCTGAAATTCTTGTTTATCAAAACTACTGTGTCTTGTGCTTTCAGTCATGGTACTGTCTCCACCTGAAAGTGGTCATTTGGGACCAAGACAACCAGCTGTCAGACCTCATTAGAGAAATGAGGAACTCAGTGACCTGGGCACACGGCATCTTGCGACTAGCCCATAAAAGTTGTGCCATTCTGGTTTCGGACCACTCAGACCACTCAGACGTTACCTTTAAAAAGGCAGGAATGAGTCAAGTGTGGTGGCCCATGCCTATAACTCCAGTTGGAGGCTGAGACAGGAGGATCACGAGTTCAAAGCCAGTCTCAGCAACAGCGAGGTGCCAAGCAACTCAGTGAGACCCTGTCTCTAAATAAAATACAAAATAGGGCTGAGGATGTGGCTTAGTAGTTGAGTGCCCCTGAGTTCAATCCCTGGTACTCACCAAAAAAAGGGCAGGAATAGGAATGATACACATGTATTGAGGACAGAACCCAGGGGAGCTCTAGCACTGAGTCACTTTCCTGGTCCTTTTAATTTTTTTTTAAATTTTGAGACAGTTAAGTTGCCCTGCTAGACTTAACCTTGTGATCCTCCTGCCTTAGCCTCCTGAGTCACTGGGATTAGGGGCATGCACAGTTGCACCCAGCTAAGAGGAATATTTGTTTTTTTTTTTTTTTTTTTTTTTTTGCGGTACTGGGGATCGAACTCAGGGCCTTGTGCTTACAAGGCAAGCACGCTACCAGCTGAGCTATCTCCCCAGCCTAAGAGGAATATTTTTTAAAAAATATTTTTAGTTGTAGATAGACACAATACCTTTGTCTTGTTTATTTTTACATGGTGCAGAGGACTGAACCCAGTGCCTCATACATGCTAGCACTCTACCACTAAGCCACAACCCTAGCCTTAAGAGGAATCTTAACAAGCAAAAGGTAAAATGAACAAAAGAAGTCTCACTGTCTTAGGAAAACGCTGGAACACAATGATAGATGCTGGCATACTGGGGCTCCCCCGCTACTTAAAACTCAGTTCTGGGGCTCCCTGCTTGGCATTCAAGACCTCAAACTACCTCTGACTGCCATTGGCATCTTGGAAACTGTACCACTTACTCCACCTCAGCTTACTTAATGTGGCTAGTATTTCACATGGGTATGTTCGTCTTCCTAACTATAACTGAAATTCTAAGGGGTAGGAGCCTTGTCTTATATGTTTATTTGTATTTCCCTAGTATCCAGTATCATGCTGGGCACAAAGTAGGTAACACACACACAAATTTATTTATTTATTTATTTACTTATTTATTTTGGTCCTAGGGATTGAACCCCAGGGCACTTTACCACTGATCTACATCTCCAGTCCTTTTTATTTTTTATTTTTGGATAGGGTCTTACTAAGTTGCTTAGGGTCTTGCTAAGTTGCTGTGGTTGATCTCAAAGTTACAATCCTTCTGACTTAGTCTCCCAAGTTGCTGGGATTACAGGCATGCATGTGTCCAGTTCTAATATTTTGTATATTAAAATTTCCATAGGCTGGGGTTGTGGCTCAGTGGTAGGGCACTTGCCTAGCATGTGTGATACTCTGAGTTTGAGTCTCAGCACCACATAAAAATAAATAAATAAAATAAAGGTATTGTGTCCATCTAAAACGAAAAAAATGTTTAAAAAAAATTCCAAGGCTAAGCACCCACTCACATTTCTGTCCTATCAGTGAGAGAGACCTTGGAGTGCTTGCTGCCTTTTAAATGTCATGTTTAGCTATGGGGCATCTAACAAAACTTGTTTCTGCTTTTTTGGGTCTAATTTTAGCCTATCTGTGGGGCTTTACAAAGTATTCCAGACATCAGAAGGAGAAACAGTTTGGGGGAAAACTGCTCAGGATAAAATGTGCACTCAGCAGCAGCTTCCAGTCTGCCCTTGGTCCTGTGGTTTCTGTTTGGCCCAGGATCCTGTTCTCAACTGCTACGTGACACCGCTCAGTCCCTGTGTGAAGGAAAAAGTGCTTGCGTTTGAGATCTTAAGGTATGACTCCTGAAGTCTGAGGAAGAGGAAAAAGGAACAGAGTGGTGCAAGAAAAAAGCATAGAACTTTTGGGATTAATTTTTATTTGGGCTTCTCACAGTGGTTAGAGCCACTCTGTCTTCAAAACAATCACAGCACAGGAAATGCGTCACTGAGACTGCCCAGAAAAATCTGACCAGCTGAATCTTATTGCTTAAAATACACATATTCACAATAACTGACAAATGGTGATGTGCCTCACACAGGAATGTGTTAGCATTTGCAAATCTTCTGACTGTAGCACCAAACCCTCCACCAATCCTTTCCTTCTCATTCATCTGGAAAACCAGACTCAACTAAGTCCCTCCCTCTCTGAGCAGGAAGCCTCCAGCAGCTGTGGCCAGACTGTGGCTCACTAGTTAAGCCCAGCTTGGCCTCTGCGATTCTTCTCAGGCCTTCAGGGTAAGATGCTTCAGTGAAGCCAATAGTCAATACTCAGACCAGCTCCCGGCTGGGGAAAGAAACTTGAGAGGGTCAGATTCATCCACTTGATCAGTTAAATAAAGAAGGATCATTTTGGTAAAACTTGTTCTCCTTGGAGACACTTCAGTGAGTTATTGGAGATTTTGAAAGGAAGGTAGAAGGTAGGTATCTGAGGGCTGCTGTGCTCTGGCCCCCCTTTGGCCACATGCCAGCTTGCCTGTGTCCACTGAACTCAAAAGGAAGGACACTGGCAGACACCACAGTGCCTCCTGGTGATCCTGGGCAGGCTGATGTCTGGGCCACAGCAAGTCCAAGCTTGTCACTGAAGAATCAATCAAGCTTCTGTCTGGAATTCCACTTTTGCCTTCTGTCCCTCTGGGGGCTGAGACCAAAGGCAAGGAGTAGCAGAGGGAGGCAAACAGGTCTACAGCACGCTTCCATTGACAGGGAACAGAACACAGTCCTCTGAGTGTCCACGGAGCAATGTGCAAATTGCAGTGATGAGCAGAGTGGAACCTCTACCTTGAGCGCAGGATCTCAGGCAACACGGGGGCCGCCGTCGACAATGCTGCCAAATACACTCGAGTACACAGTCAGACATTTGTTCGGTAAACAGTAAATGCATAAAATAAATTACCTTGAGAGGGCCATGTTTGCTTCTGACGTGTGGTTAACGTGAGCAGGATGGCTGCCATTCAAAGTATCTTCACAGGAACACAGGGCATGGGGCTCACACACAACGGACACACACACTCTGCAGGTCATTCAAAGTCATCGTGTACAAACTTAACTTTGTTCAACATGGATTTTGGTTTTGTGGAATCCAAACAGACACTCATTCACCTCACAACCTTGGATTTGTCTGTTTATATATATATATATATATTTTTTTTTTTTTTTTTTCCTTTTTTACTATAACATCAATGCCTAGTCTGACTATCATCATTAAAAAGTGGGGAAGAACCAAACTCATCATGTGAACAGGGATGGATGGGGAATGTTAGTTGCAGCTGATCGCTTTCTCCTTTCAGAGTTGTCCTATCAAAGCTCAACTGGTTGTCCAAAACCAGACGACATTAATAAGGATCCTGTGGTCCTTCTGGAGGGTGCCTCCACCATCCCACCTGGGCCAGAGACTCCTTACATAGGTTGTAGAAAAGTGAGTCACCCCACCCCAATGGGCTAGGGACAGGGACAGAGCATAAGAACCACAGATAACCAAAGGATTTCTTCTAAGTGGTCAGTTTAAAACAAACAATCAAACACACAACAACAACAACAACAAAAGACTTATTCAGAATCAAAGAGAAAATACTGTGTGAGAGCCAGGCTATAGGGCTGCCTTTCCCAGGACCCACAGCTTCCTCAGACCATCTGTTCTAGAGTGTAAGGAGATACCAAGTCCTGCAGACCATGTGCTTGGGATGGACGAGGACACTGGTCAAGTGTGGGCACAGACCAAGGGCAGAGATGCAGGAAGCTGCACTTATCTCCACTCCCAGATTTAGGGCCTACTGCTCAGAGCTAACCCACCCCAAGCCCACACACAAATATTGCCTTCTGGCTCAACTGCAGCCATGCTCTTGGAAGGCCAACCTGGGAAAGAGCACAAACTTCCCTTGTCCAGAAGAGAATTCTTGCAAGTCCACTGGTAAGGTTCTTGTTTCTAGCTGGCTTTTGTTGTTGGTTTTTAAAAAGAAAAACCAAAGAGAAGGCAGTCTAGTCTACACTTCCACACCTGAGCCTGCTGGGAAGGAAGGGGCCCCTCCAGGATGCACAGTGGTACATTGTTCTTGTCACCTGGAATTTGATAGATCAACAAGCCTCCTACCAACCTGTCCATCAGCTCTCATCCTCCCATAGAATTAGCTCAATCCTGGCTGTGCAGTCACTGGCAGCCACACCTGACAAACCCCAGGCCTCTGTGGGCTTCCTTCTTCACCCAGGGCCAAGATGGGTTGCCTCTCCTGGACTGCGACACAACAAAGTTCTCTTAAACTAAAACCAGAGGATAAATCCACTACATCACCAAGAATCATCTCAGGGCACAGTCCCGGTCCCCTTCTTTGGGGGCTTTTAAAACACATCTCTGACCAAAGCAGGTAGGTGAGACATGACTTGAAAAGGGGGAAGAAGGGGATGGAGTGGGGATGAGGAATGAGTCATGGAACCAACTTCTCAGCCCTCCACAACACTGTGCTTCTGTGGGAGAGAGGCATCCGCACCCCAAGCTGTACTTGGAGATGTATGAAAAAGCAGGAGAGGAGAAGGAAAAAAAAGTGGCTGTACCACTTCCTCTGAAAGTCACTTAATGCTTCTCTTGTGGGTCTCCCTTACCCTGGTTGCTCTGCCAAGTTCCTGGGTGCAGGCAGGGCCTACTCTAGCTGGGGGAGCTGCTGCTCTGGGAGTTTGGCGAGTCCTGCTCATTGATGGTGTTGAGCAGCAGGCATGCGGGTGGCCGCGGCAGGTGGGCATGTCCAGGCTCTTGCGCTTGCTCCTCAGAGGGCTGGCAGAGTCCTTCCTCCTCGTCACCAGGAGGCCTCACATGGCAGCTGTCACAGAAGTCCAGGGGCCCATCCAGAGCATCATCAATGAGCGTGTTGAACTCCTTAAGGTCATCGTCATGGTGGCCCCGGTTGCACACACACACCTCAATGCCCGAGTCACCTGTGAATCGGCGATGTCTGCCAGGCGTCTTGTCTTTGCTATCAGGGAGTACACTGCCGTGCTCAGAGCTGGAATCTTTCAGTAGCTCCTCCTTACATTCTGAATCCTTGTCCAGGAAGGCCCCTGGATCTAGCTCCCCCAGGCCGGCCACCGAGCCACTGGGCTCCATTCCAGGGGCTTTTGTGGCTGCTTGGTCAGCTGGCACGTCAGAGGGCTCAGGATCAGCGATGCTTGGGGGTCTTGTGCTGCTTCTGCTGGGCCCAGACAAGGGGCTGCTCTGCATCCCCTGCAAACCCCTGGTGGAATCGGCACCCAGAGGGCTGCCACCTGCAGGGCCACACTGAGGAGGCAGCTGCTGCTGCTGCTGTAGCTGGAAGGCACTGTATGGTGGGGGAGGAGTTGGAGGTCGGTTCACCACTTCCTCATAGGGAGGTAGTAAATAGTTTGGCAAAAACCCTAAAAATGGGGAGGTAGGGAGAAAAAATTACTGCACTGGCCATTGTCATAGGACAGGTTGCAAAACTCATACTAAACTTATGCACTGCCCCTTACCACCCCTGCAGCAGAGCCACCATATGGTAGCTTTGGCTCTTCGTTATGGGCAGGGGAGAGAGCTGTGAGCAAATGTGCAGAGAAAGAAGGACAGTTCGGGTTGACCTAATCCAGCTTCTTGGCATCTGAGAGACCCTAGTGCTGCTTCATAAGCAAGGACTTCCTGCCTACCTGGAATTAAGGCAAAGGGTTAGGTAAATGTGGTAGATGGCCAAGAACCAATTTCTGCCTGGAATGAACCTGTTTCCACAGTCATACAGGTCTCATATTCCTTGCTGAGATTGTATCCTCCATCTATCCTCAGGCCTCAGGGTCAGGGATTCTAACTTAAGACTTTCTGACCACTTATTTCTTTTTTCACTCTTCCAGATATATTATGTACAGGGTTTCTCTCTGGGAAGTTAGAAATCTGTTGTCTGTCTCACACTAGTGTGACTGGAAAGACAGACAAAGCCTCACATTGACTCAAAGCAAGATCAGTGGTTACCAGCAAGGGCAAGGGGCCTCTGTCATCCAAGGCTCATTGAAAACATGTCAGGTGAGTTACCTTTTAAATGTTCTGAATATCTTAAGGCACAGATGACATAACAGTACTTGCTAGCATTTATTGAACACTTACGTATGCCAGGCACTGTGCTAAGCAATTAACCCTTCTAGATGTGGAATTCAAACACTTCTGACTCTTTTATTTTGTAGATTGCACTGCAGAATGGTTTAGGACAAGCTGCCCAGCTGGACTTCCATGGACCATTTGAGAGGTCACATGTAAGGAACCCCTGGGAAGTTCAGGCAGTGTTCTTCAGTGAGTCACCAAGTTTCTTGGTTCTCAGAAAGTCCCAGTGCCTCCCCATAGCTGCCCCTTTCATGGCATCCCCTCTGTGGGGCACATCACATAGCAGCAAACAAAACAGGAGGAATTCAGGCCACTGAACACCAAATTCAATTCACTCACATTATACTCCATCTGACTATTTGCCTTAAATTTCTATTTCATTTTTTTTCTGCTGCAGAAACACAGACCTGGCCAGAACCCAGGCACATGAGTTTTGGAATGGACCTGAAGCTTCAGGGACCCACATTCAGAATACCTGCTTCTCTGTGCTGAAGGAGGCCCCTGTTCCTGTACTTGTAACCCTCTATGTAGGGTTAGGGGGGCAAATTCCCTTGTGCCCACAGAGGCCCTGTCTCTGTGCTCCTCAGCTGAGGGTTGGGAATGACAGTTTCTGATGTACATACTGAAATAAAATGGCAGCGCTGAGTAATTGTGGGCTTCCCGGTAGGCAATCAGGTTGATTTCATGTTGCCGCTGCTGGGCCTGAAGGCGGTGCTTGGCTCGACGGTGGTGGCAGACACAGCAGCAGCTCAGGATGATGATGATGGTCCACACCAGCCAGAACCCTGGGGAGTTGGGAGGGTGAGACAGAGAGACATGTACACACGGCGAGTACCAGCCAGAGGGGGTAACTCTCAAACAAGGAGGTCCCTGGACAGTGCCCACGTGGTTGAAGCTGGCACTGTTGGACCTCATCCCATTATTTTATGTTTAAGCTGTGTGTTCATAAATGTTTCTGCCAAACCAGGTGTGGTGGCACACACTTGTAATACTAGTTACTTGGAAGGCTAAGGCAGAGGATCACAAGTTTGAGCCTAGCCTGGGCAACTCAGTGAGAGCCTGTCTCAAAATTAAAAATAAAAAGGGCTGGGGAAGTAGCGTGGTGGTAGAATACCCCTGGATTCTACCAAAAAGAAAAAAAAAAGAAGAAGAAAAAACAAGTTTGTACCAGAGCAAAAGATGCACAGGATGAAGAGGGAAGCAATGTGAAAATGATGACAGTACAGGAAGTCTCTCACTCCAATGTGTCTCCAGGGACGCTGGGGGAAGAAGTGCCAAGGCATCTCTCTAGGACCACTAATTGGTCCTGTGTTTTAGTTTTTTTTTTTTTTTTTTTAATTTTTTTTTTAGTTGTTGATGGACCTTTATATTCATTTATTTATATGTGGTGCTGAGACTCAAACCCAGTGCCTCACACATGTGAGGCAAGAGCTCTGCCACTGAGTCACAAGCCCAGCCCCTGTGGTTCAGGTTTTGCAGGCACTATATATGTTCATCTTTTAGTAGAGTGTGCTCTTCCTCTTTTAAGGAATCTTAGAGAAAACACATTGCTTTCTTGGTGCCCCTCTCCCCTCCCCACACGAACTCAGAAGATTAGCAGTTACAAGGGGCTTTGCGGGGACTCCTGATAAAGTAATTCTTAGGGTTCTCTTGACATCAAAAAGACCAGGGTTTTTTTCTCTACTGTGTATGTCTTTGTAATGCAGAATCCCTAAAGTCAGAAGTGGAAAATTCTAATTGCCTCAAGTCAATCTCTTCCCTAGAGAGTGTGAATGATTTCCTGTACTCTCCCTAGAATCTAGTAGAATTCCATCTCCCCCTGCCACAGTGTACCCCCACTTCCCTTCACTCTGTGGTTGCATTATACTAAGGGCCATCAGCAGATTCCCCTTCTTCCTCCTACTCCAGGGAGGGGCGGAGGAAAAAGAGAAGGTCCATGGCCCTCATTTCTCACTAAGCTATCTCCACAAACTCCATTGTAAGAAATCCCCCAATTTTTACATGTAGGCAGAAAAGACTTTTCAATACTTTTTAAATTAGTGAACAATTTTGCTTAAAAAAATAAACACACACACACATAGGGGAAAATAGTAAAAGGAAAAATAAAAAAATAACATCTTTAAGTGGTAGGATTATGAAAATAACCAGGAATAAATCAGGTTTTAAAATTATCTCTAATTTTATTTTTATTGGCTTTTATTATTATTATTTGGTTCTGGAGATTAACCCATAGGTGCTTTACCATTGAGCTATATCCCTGGCACTTTTTTTTTTTTTTTTTGAGTTGTAGATGGACAGCATGCCTTTATTTTGTTTTTACTTTTATGTGATGCTGAGGATGGAACCCAAAGCCTCACACATGCGAGACAAGGGCTCTGCCACTGAGCTACAGGCCCAGGCCCAGGCCCAGTCCTTCTTGTTTTTTATTTTGAGACAGGGTCTCACTAAATTGCATAGGCCCTCACTAAGTTGTGAGCCTGGCTTTGAACAGCTTTGAACTTGTGATCCTCCTGCCTCAGCCTCCTAAGTCTCTGGGATTACAGGCAAGCACCAACCGCACCTAGAAGGATTTTATTTTATTTTTAAATGTAATAATTTAATGTAGAGATAGGTCTTTCAAATCCTCTGGAAAATAGTAATACAATGAAATAACATGAATCATTGAAAAATGAACATTATTTTTGACATCTAAAAAGTCTCTGATATTAAATTAAAAAGGCAGATTATATAAAGTATGATCCTGATTTCTTTCTATGACTTGATTCTCATTGATTTAAGTCATTTTGTCCCACCATCCCAAATGTGGGACACATATAAAAACTTAAAAATAGTTTATATAATTATATAATAATTATTATAAACTCTAGACTATGACTTCCAAACTATTTTAATGCAGCTGTGTCAATTCTGTTGAGACATTCACACAGTTGAAAACTTGGGGTTTACTGAGTTGTTGTTATTATTGTGGTACTAGGAATTGAACTCGGGGGCACTTTACCACTGGGCTACATCCCCAGTCCTTTTTATTTTTATTTTGATACAGGGTCTCACTAACTTGCTTAGGGCCTTGCTAAGTTGCTGAGGCTGGTCTTGAACTTGTGATCCTCCTGCCTCAGCTTCCCAAGTTGCTAGGATTATAGGCATGTGCCACTGTACAAGGCAACTTACTGGTTTAATTTAATAAGACCAATGAAGTCCTAGATAGAAAATGATCATAGATGTAAATTAAAATATGTTGTATATAAATATCCTTATATGCCAAGTCTCCATTTATCTTTTTTAATTGCTATAGATGTTATCTATTTTAATTCAATCATATATAAACCAATTTTTGCTTTAAATTTTGTATTACTTACACTCAACATTATCTCACAATTCCTTACACTTTTGGGTTACTTTGAATTTTTTTTTTCTTTTCCAGATTGGGGTCTCAGCATGTTGCCCAGGCTGGTCTCAAAATCATGAACTCAAATGATCCTCCCACCTCAGTCTCCCAAATAGTTAGGATTATAGTCATGTGCTACCATGCCTGGCTCAATTTTAAAAGTATATTCTAGGGTAGGCACATGTAAAATACCAGCTTGGGAGGCTAAGGCAGTAATATCCCAGTTTGAGGCTTGCCTTGCAACTCAGTGAAAATAAAAAATGAAAAGTGCTGGGACTGAGCTCAGTGGTAGAGTAAGCCAGGCGTGATGGTGCCTGCCTGTAGTACCAGCTACTTGGGAGAGACAGAAGTATCACTTGAGTCCAGGAGTTTGAGACCAACCAGGGCAATCTGGGCAACATAGTGAGACTCTGTCTTAAGAAAGGAAGGAAAGGAAGGAAAGAAGGAAAGAAAGGAAAGAAAGAAAGAAAGAAAGAAAGAAAGAAAGAAAGAAAGAAAGAAAGAAAGGAAGGAAAAGAAAAGAAAGTTCTCCCATAAGATAGTCAATATCTATTTCTTACCCCCCAAAGTCATTTTTTTCAGTGGTTCCTTACCTAAAGGTAAACCAACCAACTTCTAAGTTTTATACTGCAGTATACATGATCTAAGGCATTATTTCTCAGCTTTCATAACTTTTTTTTTTGCAGTGCTGGGGGGCCTCCTGCATACTAAACAAGTGCTCTCTACCACTGAGCTATACCCCCAGTCTTTTCTATTTTATTTTGAGACAGGTTCTCCCTACATTGCCCAGGCTGACTTCAAACTTGCTATCCTCCTGCCTCAGCCTCCTCAGTTGCTGGGATTACAGGCATGAGTCACCATGTCTTGCAAATCTTTTTCTCTTTAAATAAAAATTAAGGAGAGCAGATGGCAACTGTGGGTAGAAATGGAACAATTGAAACATATACTTTTGGCAAAGTTACCTTTATCACATCTAACATAGCACCGGAAAACTCCAATGGCCAGTGAAATTCCACCGGCCTACTTCTTTGTTTTGTTTTGTGTTATTGGGAATCAAACCCAGGCCTCATGCATACTAAGCACATGCTCTACCACTGAGCTACAGCCCCCCAGTCCTAGCCTAGTTCTTTTCATTTGATATTTTGGGAAGAAAAACTATCCTTACTGTATATCAGTTATGTGAGGTTATATTAGTTTCAGACTGAGTTATGATTTCTTTTCATTTCTAACACAAGACTGCAAAGAAATTATCTGTGTGGATCAAAACTTCGGGAAAACTAACCTGGGAGCAGAAGGGGTCTAGCAGTATAGTGAGTCATCAATATGGGTACAGGTAAGTCCCTTAACAAGCTGGTCCCACTTGACGGTAAGTAAGGCAGGTGTTCAAACTTAGCCCTCACAAATCTGATTCTCTTGAAAGTCATTTTAGTCAAAGCTGCAACCCATCAACTTTAAAAGGGAGAATATTCAAACTAGTCTGTATGGAGTTGGGCCAGATTTTAATCTTCTAGATACATTTCAAATACAAGGCAGGAAGTTTTAAAAAGTAAAAGCTAGGCCAGGCACAGTGGTGCATGCCTGTAATCCCAGGCTGAGGCAGGGGGATTATAAATTCGAAGACAGCCTCAGAAACAGCAAGGTCTAAAGCAACTTAGCGAGATCACATCCCAAAAAATAAATAAATCAAAAGGGCTGGGGATGTGGCTCAGTGGTTAAGTGACCCTGGGTTCAATCTCTGATTAAAAAAAAAAAAAAAAAAAAAAAAAAAAGTAAAACCTGATTTAAGACACACAAGAGGAACTCAGAAATAGGATTCTCCCCAAACACATATCTACCCAGAGACTCTCTTCCTCAATGACACTTTTAAAGTTGTGACCTCGCTGTGGGGAGCATTTGCCATGCTAAGCAAAATGGAACGCATGTTTTTTTTAAAAACAATCACAGACCAACGTAGGAACATCGTGTTGGAAGTTCCTGCCACTGCACCTGCAAGGACTCGATTTAGGAAACGAAGCCTTCAGAGACTTACGATCTAATCCAAAAGACAGGCAAGCTGTTCTATAAGCATGACTATCAATCTGAAGAAGCAGCAGGTGGCTTGGGATTTGAACCCGGGGCCACACTAATTTCCCAGCTTCACAAACCTGGTCATTTTGTTTTCACTTCCCTCATCTGTAAAATGGGGGGAAATGGCCTCTACCATATCTCTATACGTAGAGTACTCAGGATTATGTCTGATGTATGCTGTTGTCTACCTTATTATTATTGTTGTTTCAGGCACAGTCACAGTTAGAAAGAATTTCCTTTAAATTTCCCTTTTAACCCCCAAAATATTCCACAAAAAACATGGGTTAGGAATAAGTCCAAAGTCTGTTTCTAGGTTCTGTTCTTGGCAAAACTAACTGGAAAATCAGGCAACTCCCATTTACTAAGTCCCTGCCATGAACATGGTGCTGTGTCAGCTGATATCAGCTCCCCTGCTCTGATCAATGTGCCTCTGTCCAGAGGACTGGACCACTAGGAAGCTGGGCTCCAACTGAGGCTTGGAAGGAGGTCCCAGCTTCCCGCTGGTGAACTGTTCAGAGTGGCAAATACCCATGGGCTTTCCTTTAACAGCAGCGAAGCAATGACATCTTAAGACAAACTAAAAATTAGATTATACATGTACCAAAACATCACATGATACCCTACAAATATGTATAATTTTTATGTGTCAATTTTAAAAATTAAAAAATTTAATTTAGCTGATGAAAAATAAGTTGGGCAATATTGACTGGATTTGCTAACAATCTGCTTCACAGTTCCTCAGGAAATCATACTGCCCAGAAACACTCTTCTCCCCAAAGAAGCCCAAATCGGGGAAACCTGAAGCTTGAGTAAAATTACACCCCACATCACCCTAGGGGGAGAAATTCCAACTTTGATTTCTCTCCAGAAAAATGTAGTTGGTAAGTAGAAAGAGTGCTGGGATGAGAACTGGGAGATCTGGCTGCAGGTTTTTTGACTTTGAGAACATTCCTGGACTCCCCAGGTCTCCTTTGCTCTACCTGTTCCAGGGAAAATAAATGTGCACAATGAGCCATTTGAGACCCACTATGACCTGGGCCCGTCTTTCTTCCAGCATGGCAGATGGAGCCCCAGAAGAGTGGCTATGGGGTGAAGTTGACTTTATCACTCAGCTGCCACCAATGGAGCTGATCCTTAATACCCTCAGCCCTAAGAAATGGGGATGGCATGCATACCTGGCAGGGTTGTTTCTCAGATGGAATAAGAGGATGGGGATGAAGACATCTGGGAGAGTTCTAGCCACACAAGTTCCCCATATCCCCTCTTCCCAGGTGAGCTCCAAAACCCTAGAACAGTGGTTCTTTCCCAAATGGCCTTGGCTTATGATGTTCTGTCTGGGGACACACATCCTTCTCCATGTGTGTTAATCCTATCCACTCCTTAAGGCCCACTTTAAATGCAACCTCTTCCATGCAGCCTGCTGGAATCTAGTACAGCCACAGAAAACTGCTTTTGAATATTCACAGCAGAACTGACCAATACATTCCATCTCTACATTACTAGGTGGACATCTTGTCTCATCTCCTCTCTCTGTTAAATACCTTCCTGATAGCAAAACTTATGTTTCCCCCCCGACAGATTTTAGCACAGAAGAGGCCACAGCATCAACTAGGAACTTCGTAGAACCACAATTTTCAGGTCAACCTCAGACCTGTTGAATTCAAAACTGGGAGTAGGGCCCTGGAAATCTGTGTTTTAATCAGAACTCCAAGAAATTCTGATGTCATAGAAGTTCAAGAAAAATGGAATAAGGATTTTCTAAATGACTGAATGATAGAATATGAATTAAAGTACAAATGTCATGCAAAGGCATGGATGTAATAATAATGACCACCAGGTCTTTATAGTCTCAACCAGTGTGTTGGTAAAATAGGATCTTCAGTTCCATCTCATACAGGCCCAGTAACTGGTTTAGGTTACAACAAACTGAAAGCTTGCTGGCCAAAGCTCAAGGTCACTGTGTGCTTGTGTGTTTGTGTAAAGTGTACGTGTGTGACAGACCACAGCATACAGGGAAAAAATTAAGCCCAACAGAGGTATAAGGTTGGTGAAAATGACATTCCCCCCCAGGCCCTTTCCTTAGGCAACTACAGTTAAAGAGGCACCTTGTCTGATGAAAGTTCTGCCAAGGATTTCCTGGCTCAAGTCTTTTCCTTCCAAAGGAAGGGTGGCAGGAAACCAACCCCAAAGTCTGATACTTTTACATTTTTAGCCAAGTTAGGCAATTAGAGGGAATGGTTTAAATAAAAAGTGTAGTCTTGTTGAGGACTTCATGGCTCATTGTAATGCCTGACTTCCCTCCTGTACACCTTGAGCAGAGGCCAGGCCCTGAATAAGGAGCAAAACCAAAATAGCTCCTGAGAGGAACAGTATACCAGGCAACTCCTGACCCAGAAGCCATCGTTGGGCACAAATGAGAGGTATGTTTTGGTTTCATAGTCTCCATCCCTCCAGAACTTGGAAAGCATGTACCAACTTGTACAATGGGGAATCTTTATTCCCATCAGATGCTGCTCCTTTCCCCCCCTGATCATAAATGGAGAATCAGCCAGCTATTCCTCGGACCTTCTTTAAGTTCTTGGAGTGAAACACCTGCTTCCCTGACTACCTCCCTGCCATCTGGGACTCCACCACCCTCCCAGCTGCCCAGCCCTGACTTTGGTGACCTGAGTCTGCTCTGCTGACAGCCCAGGAGGCTCTGTCAATCTGAGATGGGCCATCAGCAACTCCAATCCTTTCCACAACTGATGCTGCCTGGGCTGGGCCCCGGCAAAACAAACTGTGGTTCAGCTTCAACTTTTTGTTTTAACAAGGGGTGGGAGGGGAATTTGAACCCTGTGGTTATCTGCATTTTAAAACATTTAAACAGTCAGTCCACCTGCTTGGCACTGCATGTTCTTTGGTCAGTTTTCTCAGCCCTACCCTTTCTAAAATTTCAACAATTCTGTGCCCTCCTCTGTTACTGTATATGTATATATGCAGGCTAGTGGGGACATCAGCCCTGAACTCTTTGCACTGGACTGCCCCTGGAATTCCTCTAAAAGGCAGTTCTCAGTCTTTGAAAGGGAAAGGTGAGGGTGAGGAAAAGGTTCTGTTTGGAGGACCCTTCCTGGCTATAAAAGACAAGTGCATTTCACAGGGAGAGACTTCCCAGACTAGAGTCCAAGTTCCTTGCCAGACCAAACAACATTCCTAGCTGCTCTGTCATATTGCTGATGTGGGGGGAACAGGGAGAGAGAAAGGAAAAGAGGGCACGGTGAAGGTAGAAGTAGTGACCACGGGCTGGGGAGATAGCTCAGTTGGTAGAGTGCTTGCCTTGCAAGCACAAGGCCCTGGGTTCAATCCCCAGCACCGCAAAAAAAAAAAAAAAAAAAAAAAAAAGAAGTAGTGACACAGTTTGACAGAAGAGCCCAAAATTTGTGTCCACACGGAGGTAGGGATGGGGGCTCACAATCAGGAGCAATAGTTTCCTCTCTCAAGAGATAGCTATGAGAACTGCAAGGTCAGTACCTTGAGCTTCTCTGCCCTAAGGACTCCTTCATGTTTTGATGACTGAACCCAGGGCTTCACACACACTAGGCAAACACTCTACCACTGAGCTGCATCCTAACTCTTTTTATTATTTTGAGGCAGACTCTCACCAATTTACCCAGACTGGCTTTGAGCTTGGAATCCTACTGCCTATCTCCTGAGTAGCTGGGATTAGGCACATGCCATCACCCACAGTGCATCCTCCCATCCTTTGTTGAGCAGCCTACACCATCTCATCTAAGTTTCAGGAAGGTCAGAGTACAAACTGTGTTAGTTGAAGCCACCCTGGGTTGCTCCGCAGAGACCACAACATTACCACAATCATGCAACTGTGGATAAGGAAAGTGGTCCTGGCCGCAAACAAATTCATGGCAAGATGAGTATTGTTTCCAGTGGCATTTAGCTGACAATACCGGATTAGATACACTGAAGAAGACTCCAGATGCTTCAGTGTGAGATCTAGGGAAGGAATAACGGGGCTGAACCTCAGGACTCCCTTTTTTGAGAAATATTCCACAGGCCAGGGCCTAGGGGAAGACTGTTGCTTTGAGAGGGACTCTAAGAAAACAGAGGCAGCTCCATGAGGCTCTATAGGGAATTCTGAAAGCCCTGATGGATCCTACAATAAAATGACATTATGGCCATCTAAAGCTCAACCTGCCACTCACAGCAGCTCAGTGGCAATAACCTCATTTGGCAAAGAGGGCAAGCCTGGGCTTCAGGACTGGCCTGAGGAAGTTCTCAACACACAGGAGAAGGCATCGGGGAGAACCCCAGGCTTGAGCCTCCAAAGAGGCTCAAGACCATATTCCCTTGTCTTCAGCCCTATGGCATTCAGAGAGCACCAGAACCCACCTCCTCCATAAAGGAATCATTTCAGGTACCCATAACCAGATTTGACTCACCAACACTGTCCCTAAGAGAATCAGAAAAGACTGGCCAGACCATGGTTTCCCAATGAGCAGAGGCAGTAATCGGGACCCTGGGATGCCAAGAACCTCCTGGGCAAGGACTTACACCAGAGTTCATAGTAGTAGTTGCAGCACTGAGACTGTCCACAGCAGTGTCCTGTGTCACAGATGTAACTTTGATTGTTGGTACCCACACAGGCTTCCTTATCCTGGAAAAAAAAAAAAAAAAATCAAGAAACATCTCAACATACTAATCTATAAGCTATAGCTTTTAAACACTACTTTCCTTCTTACCTCCCTTCCTCCTGGTTGTCTGCATGTGCTCCCCCAAAAACTATACCAGTGTTTTCTCCTTAAGAAAAAAGTTAAAAAGAACCACACAATAACCACAGAGTTAAGAAAACAAATAGGTTTATCAAGGGGGAAGAGAACTTAGCACACAAAGTTACACAGCAAGGTTCCCACTGGGCATAATGGCACAGGCCTGTAATCCAAGTGACTTGGGAGGCTGAGGCAGGAGGACTCCAAGTTCGAGGCCAGTCTCAACAACTGAGCTAGGCCCTATCTATCTATCTAGCTAGCTAGCTAGCTATAGCAACTTAGCGAGACCCTATCTCTAAATAAAAAATAAAAAAGGGCTGGGGATGTGGCTCAGTGGTAAAGCAAACCTGGGCTCAATCACCAGTACTGAAAAATAACAACAAAAAACAGTGAGGTTCCCCTCAGAAAAGATAGAAAAGGGTGGCCTCACTTTCTTTATATCCAAGCAGAAACATTTTGTGTTCCTGTGTTAAACTCAGCTGGTAGGAAAGCAATGATTCTTCTGTAATTAGTAGTATGTTTTAATAAAACCAGCTTTTCTGTGAAACTTCCTGGAGCAATTAATGCAGTAGGGACTCCCAAGATTACCATTTAGTCAGTCACTCCTTTCAAATAGGATCTCCAAGGTTATTTACAGTGAGATTCAAAAGAGGAATTTAAAAAAAAAAAAAAATTGCTCCTCAAATTCTTCAAAAAAGGGGCAACCCAAGCAGGTTCAAGTTCAACTTGCTAGATCATTTTTGCTTATCAAATATCTTTTAAGAATCCTAACTAGATCCAGGATCCATACTGTCCCTATCAGGGACAGCTACATAAAGGACACTATTGAGTAATCATCTAGCAGTTTGCCAAATTCTATTCGTAGCACTGGTAGATGGAGATGGAGGTAGACATTTTAATATATATTTCACATTTAAGATATGAAATGCCCTACCAGGCAACCCTAACCTCACCCAATATGGACTTTGAGTTACATAATGCATGTGATGTTTTTAGTTAGTTAGTGGAACTGTGGATTGAACCCAGGGCTGCTTAACCACCAAGCTACATCCCCAGCTCTTTTTATTTTTTATTTTAAGACTGGGTCTAAATTGAGGAGACTGACCTTGAACTTGCAGTCCTCCAGCCTCACCCTCCTGAGTTACTAGGATTACAGGCATGTGCCACTGTGCCTGGCTAGTTTGGGTTTTTGGAGACGGAGTCTCGCTGTGTTGCCCAGGCTGGTCTTGAACTCCTGGATGCAAGTCATCCTCCTGCCTTAGCTTCCTGAGTAGCCAGGACTATAGGCATGGACCACCATGCCGGGCTTCATGCATGTGATGAAACTTGTAAATCATCTTCTATACTGGCTTTCAACACGACTTTATTCATTTACTGAACACGGTCTTTGTGTCAGGCACTGTGCTGGGTAAAAGACATACAAAGATGAAGACAGTGTTCCTATCTTCAAGAAGTTCAGAGTAAAGAAGGAAAACCCTGCTCAGCAAAGAAACTCAAAACTGCAGGATTGTATTTGCAACTGTTCAAGCTGACCCTGCCCATGGCGCACATCCGGGCGGATGGCTGCCAGTGGAAACTCAAGTCACATGGCTGGGTTCTCCTCTCTGGGTCTGGCTTTACTACACTGTCTACTTGGCCACAGGCATAAACAAAGCACTCCAGTGACCATCCAGAGGGCAAAGAGCCAAGCAGCAACAGGACAGGCACCTGAAACCACAGGGAGAAAAGAGAAGCATCAGTGCTGAACACCAGATCCCTGGCCTAGTACAGGTCTCTACCACATACCCTCACGTTTCTTCGTCTTTAAAAGTCTCATATTCTGGTATGAAGGAGTTTAGGAAGAAGAAAACACAAAAACTATTTGTAAACTCTGACAATAATGCATGATAAAGCGTTCTCCTTTGTCTTCACCTTCCCAAGCCCACCAAAAGCAAAAAGACACCGAGCAATTGGAGGCCTCCTCAGAGGCCCAGTGCAGATGGAGAAAACAGAACTACACTTGCTGCTTTTGCTCCAGTCAGTCTCTCCGACTTCAGAGCAAAACACCCCTTTCACATAGACATCAAAAAGTTTCTCCCAAGTTTACCAGGCCCTGCAAATGCCATTCTTCTGGCACTGCCTTGCAAGAGCACAGTTCAAAGTATCCACACAGTTTCTAAAAGAGGCTGTGCTGCCTACAGTCGGCACATAAAAGAATCCAGTGACACTTCTGCCTGGGGAAAATTCACCAGATAAGGTCAGGCTCTGAGCACCAGGCAGCCAACTGGTCCCACATGAAGGGTGCAACAGAACACATCAGAAACCTAAACAAGTGGCATCCTCATGACCTACTGTTGTCAGCTCTTCCCTCGGCTCTTCTTGTCTCGAGACAGGAGGCCTGGTATAAACAAGACCCCACTCAGCTTTGCTGCTCCGCCTCCACTTCCCCAGGGAAAGCAGAATGCTTTAACCCAGTTCCTCAAACACATTTTAACCCAGTATATCTAGTTCCCTGTGTTCTGCTTCCCTCAAATGCAGAGTCCTACAGCATTGGTCTTGGCTATGGGAACTGTCATTTTCTGCTGCAGGGGGAATAAAGAAGGCAGGTAGTTAGGAAGACAAGAAGTGGGCTCAGGCTCCATCAGTAAGGAAGAAGTAAAGGACTGGGGGACACGAGATGTCAGTGTGAAGAGAGCCCCTCCAGCAAGACCTGCTGTATGCAAGGAAACCTGGCAGATTTGGGTTTGGACACAGCTGTCACTACAGAGGAACACGACTTAGGGCAAGTTACTCGATGGTGTTAAGTCTAGTGAAGATGATCTCTAACATCTCCTTCAACTCTAAGCTAAGCACCACTCTCTGCCTCAAGCCTTTTATCCTACCCACTCCTACATTCCATCTCTGACACACAGCCTTAAGTCAACACAAAAGCTCATGAGATCTATGCCTCCTCTTGCTCGAATCAACAGCAAAGAACAGTAGAATTTACTCATGGATCACCAAAGGGGCTCTCACCTCCAGGTGACTCAGAATGCAAAAGCTTATGTGGTTAAGAGTCAGCTGGATCTGGGTTCAAGCCCAGCTCTTACACAAGGTTTATTAACTGTGTGGCCTTGAGTAGTTACTTAACTTCTCTGTGCTCTTATTAGCAACAATATTCTGTAAACCACTACTGCTAGAAGACCATCCAGCACCTTGCCTTCACAGCATTATTTCAAAACAGTAAAGCCCACTGTGGCAATGCAGGCTGCTCCATACACACAAAGAAGAAAAGAAAAAAGAACTGGAGAGAATGCAATGGAAATATGAATATGAAAAATTCTCAGCCCTCTTTATGATGATCCTTGTTTTACTACTAAGTATTTTCCAGCTCATTACACACACTATGTTATTCAGGTCAAGTCCTGAATAGTGGATAGCAAATATTCCTCTCACTCCCTTTTTCCAGAGGATGAACCACAGGATGAACTGTGATCTCCCCAAGGGCAGGAGCCATGTCTCCTTACTTCCTCTGCTGTCCCTAGGACAAGCACAGTGCTGTTCTGAGAAGATGGCTATGTGACCACCTGAAGGCAGGGGAAGATGAGGGGAAGAAGAGCGCATGTGTATCAAGCACTTGCTAGATACCAGGACTATTCTAAACGCTGTCCAGGTAGTCTTTCATTAAAACTTGACAACAACCCAAGGAAGGGAGTAGTAACAGGGAGTTGAGGCCCAAAGAGGCTAAGTCACCTGCCAGGGTCACAAAGCTAGAAGTAGTGCCATCAAGTCTGTCTGACTCTAGACCTTGAACTTTCAGTCATTAAGCTACAGCCTCTTTGGGTAACATTATACCTCTTCGTCTGCTTTCCATACTTAATAAAAAAACTCAACCAAATGAAATCAACTATTCGACTTTGATGGGAAAGGTAAGGACTCGTACTTGTGAACTCCCAGTATGGAATGTGGGGTCTTCATTCCTTCCTTCAACATTTATTGAGTGCTTCACTGCACCAGAACTGAGCTGCGGTCCGGGACAAAATGGGTAAATGAGCAAAAAGAGACATGGCTGCTGACTTCATGCAGCTTGCAGTCTAACAAAGGACAATGAAATAATCACACAAGATCAAACTGCAGCTAAGCTTATAAAAGACCTAGAAGCTAATCAAAAGGGTCCAGAATGGCTTCTGGGAGGAAAATAAGCTTGAATTGAGACTGACAGGATGGTCAGAAAAATCATAACTAAACAAGAGGGATGAGAAGCACATTCCTGGCAGAAAAACTGCAGTGGCAACGTTCTTTGGCTAGAAGGAGGTGGTTAAAGAAGCATGTAGGTAAGAAGGGACCTGAGAGTATAGGGAGATAAATAAGACCAGGTTTGCATTTTACAGATATCTTTCATTTGCATATAACTCCACAGCAGCTGGGTGAGTGGGTGGCACAAGACTGTAATCCCAGTGATTTGGGAGGCTGAGGCAGGACGATCACAAATTTATGGCCTCAGCATAATTAGTGAGGCCCTAAGAAATTTAGCAAGACTCTGTCTCAAAATAAAAAAGAGTTGGGGATGTAGCTCAATGGTAAAGTGCCCCTGGGTTCAATCCCAAGAATGAATGGATGGATGAATGGATGGATGGAGGGATGGATGGATGGATGGATGAATGGATGGATGGATGAATGAATAAATGAATAAAATAAAAACTCCATGGCAAAAAACTAAACAACAACAAAAATCTAGAAACAGAATTTGTCAAAAAGAAACTGTGAGGGCTGGGGATTTGGCTCTGTCGTTGAGTGCCCCTGAGTTCAATAACCAGTACCAGACAAGAAAAATAGAAAGAAAGAAAAGACAAGAAATTGCATAAAAAATGAGTGTTCTTATGCCAAGGCCTTCACCTCAGGAATGCCTTTTATAACTACCAGGATCCTCATTTGTCATAGGTCTATGCCTTTAGTTCTGGTACCACAGTGACCAGCTCCCAGAGACAGATCTCACATGGTCACCAAACAGAAAGCGTAGGCACAAAGAAGCAACAAACAAGATCAACATTGAACTGGAAAGAACATTTTTACAATGGAAAAGGCTAAACAGTATGCCTTTTGCACATATGCAAAAAATTATCTCTTTGGTGGCAGCATAAACTGTGAGACTAATAACATTTTCCTTAACAGTTTCCATGTCTTATAGTTGCTATTCTTAGCTGAGCCACTGTAAAGGTCAATTTAATCAGCATAAGAACTTTCTAAGTGCCAGCATAAAAAGAGACACTGGGCCATAATGGTTCCCTAGGCATGGTTTTAATTTACCAATTTATGGGGCTGGAAAACTCTGCTAGCAACTAGTTGATGGCACATCATCTTCATGTCCTTAGGAAAACATAAGAGTTTTGAAGTTTAAGAGTGAAAAATAGAAAAATTAAAAGTCCTTCACAAGAGGCTAAAGCACAGAACGCCAATCTTGATTACCTGATATGGATGAACACGGCGCACCACCTCCAGCTCTCCCTGCAGGGAAAAGAACCAACTCCTAATGGGAATGTTCAGTTCCCCAACAGCCAACAATGATGTACTGACACTCCCTTGCTCCCACCATGTGCCAGACACCATGTAGGATGCTACAGCTACACTAAGGAGCAAGAGATTTGTGGAGTGGGAGGGAAAAGTTTTTTTGTCTAACAATAGGGCTGGATAGATAACTTTTAAAAATTCTTCTTACAAAACCCCTAGAAACGCTGGCTATATAACGATATCTTTTAATTACATAGCTGAGCTTGCAAGAAAGCAAGGAAGATCCCCAGGGACCAAAAATGATAGGGGGAACTAGAAATCACAGTCCTAAATGTTAGGCCTTTCCAGTTGCCCTGGAAAGTAGAGTAGTTTGTTGATCCTGGGCCCAGGTGAAAAAGGAAGTTGGAATTCAGACCCATTATAAAGCTGGGACCCTCAAAGGGGAAGAGCAGAATAGGGGGAAAAGGGAGGGGCTGGGGGCTGTAGCTCAGTAGTAGAGCACTTGCCTAGTATGTATGAGGCACTGAGTTCGATTCTTGGCACTGCAATATAAATAAGTAAATAAAATAAAGGTTCATCAACGACTAATAAAAAATTAAAAAAAAAAAACAAACTATTGGCATATAGTGAGAAGAAAGATTTGAATGGAGAGGGGGACAAAGTATCTCCTCAAATGATCTGTGGTCACAGGCCTTCCCTCAAGCTAACCTGAGGTTCGAATTGTACTACCCATGTGGTCTGAGAATTCGAGGCTAAATTTTAACACAAAAAGTGGTCCAGGTTGGACCCAGTGGCATACACCCAGCTACCTGGGAGGTTGCAATAGGAAAATCAAAAGTTTGAGACTAGCTTGGGCAAAATAGCAAGACCCTGTCTCAAAACAAAATAAAAAATGCTGGGGATGTAGTGATAGAGTACTTGCCCACCATGTGCAAGGCCCTGGGTTCAGTCCTCAGTATTGCAAAAACAATTTTTTTTTTTAAAGTGGGGGTCCCAGGTTGGCAATAGGCCTTGTGACATCTGGCAAAAGATCCATCCTCTGAAAGAGTTCCACAAATAAAGCTCTGTTTAAAGAGAAGTTTACAACTTAAAAAGTATGCAAAAGTAATCCAATTTAAATAAGACTTGGGAAACTCAACAAATAACAGAATAATACCCTCTGGGGTGAGGGGGAACAACTTAAGATAACAGAATGACAGATAAATTTTAAGATATAAAATGATAAGATATTCAAATGATTACAGGAAAAAAAAATCAAAACATAAGAACATTACTAAAAAGGAGATAGAGACCAAGTAGGGCTGGGGAGATAGCTCAGTTAGTAGAGTGCTTGCCTCCTAAGCCTAAGGCCCTGGGTTCAATCCCCAGCGCCAAAAAAAAAAAAAAAAAAAAGATAGTGACCAAGTAGATTTGGAAGAAAAGTAAAAATAAAACTTGTGGAAAAATAATAGCTATTAAAAGTAAAAATTCAGCAGATGGGTTACACAGAGATTAGGTCAAGTTAAAGAGAGAATTTTGAACTGGAGGATAAATCTGAGAAAATGCTCAGCAAAGTGGTTCTAACCAAGAAAACAAAAACAGAATTGGAAAACTAGAAATAAGAGGCTAAAGAAGAAGAGAATGGAGAAGAGGCAATATTGAAAGAGATGAAAAATTTCCAAAACTGATTTAAGATATTCCAAAACAGATTAAGAATTTTCAGACACTAAAAAACTTTAGTTTTTTAAACTTTCAGCTAAGTACATTTCAAGAAACTGCAGAAAGATAAAGAGATCTTAAGTACATTCTAGTGGGGAAGGCTGATAACTAATAAAATAAGAATTTAAACAGTAATAAGCTCCACAAGGATAATAATACAGGACAACATGGGTGGATAATAATACAGGACAACATGGGTTAAATGGGGTGGTCAGGAAAGGCCTCTCTGAGAAGGAGCCAGTTTAAGCAGACCTGCAGGAACAGTGTTCTAGCAGAGGACATGTTGAGCACATGCAAAGATACCAGGGCAGGAATGAGCTTGGTGTTCTCCAGGAACAGAGGCTAGACTGTGGATCTCAGGAAGACTGTGAGAAAGGAAAGCTGAGAGTTCAGCAGAGACTTCACATGTTTTGTACAAGAGTTAAAATAAAATACAAAGTACCATTGCTTACAAATCCACTGCTGGCTCCAGATAGTTTCTCCCTTAGATTACGGTAGAGATTTTAATAGATATAAAAATATTTTTGCAGTTCTCACATTTACTTTTCAACGTGGGCCCATTTTTTGCAACACTCAGTCTGGTTGCTACTGCAGAGTGAGCAACAAAATCAACTTTCTTTTCATTCTTGAACTAGAAATGGCTTTCTAGAAAATAGAACAAATCTAGCACTGAACATCTGCTGGAGCAGAGTTCTTTCTGATTTTGGTAATGCTCCATAACCAAAGTCTTCAAAAATAAGAGAGATTTGAAATGGCTAGATGAGAAAGACAGCACACCACTTTAACTTAGAATCTTCTATTTTTGTTCTATTCTAGACAATCTTCAAAATCTGAATGTAATTTTTAAGGTCCAGGTCCTCAGAAAATAGGTATGTAAGTAGCCATGAAAAATATTTTTTAAAGCTTTGTGGATCTACCTATATTTTCACAATCAGGAAGTTAACATCATGGTCTCCCTAATGCTACTGGGGTTTTCCCCCATTTTTTATTGGTACATTATAGTGTTACATAATTACGGGTATCTGTTGTTACATATTTGATGCTATGGGTTTGTTTGTTTGTTTGTTGGTACTGGGGATTGAACCCAAGGGTACTTAGCCACAGAGCCACATTCCCAGCCATTTTTTATATTTTAGAGACAGTGTGTCACTAAGTGATGCTATTCGACTTTAAGGCTGTTCAAAGAGATATGGAAATAAACAGAATTGTTCAAGAGTAGGTACTGTGAATTGGGTGGAAGGAGGTTATAGAAGAGCTGGGGAAGAACAGTAAGCTCAGGAAGAATAATAATTCAGCAGGAGTCCTGGCATATTTTTCCTAGGTGTTAATCTAATCCCCCTATCTTTGATGGTAAGGATTGCCATAGACTACTTTTATACCCTTCACATTATATCACACCTGATAATTAACTCTTTAAGCTTATCTAGCTAAAGGAATTCAATTTCATCGCTTCTGATAAAGAGCAAGCCACTCCTAAGAAGCTGACCAAGCCGCTGCCTTGTGTGCACTGGGAGATTAGGAATGGAGTTTTATGCTTTTTGGTAGAATTCAACAATTTTCAGAAGAACAAATAGCCTGATCTAAATGGACAGGCTCCCTTAACTCAGCCAGTAAATCTTATTTGAGAAGATTCAGCCTCATCGCTCAGGTATGACAGCGTGGTTTACCCTTAAGGACTCTGGCTCAGGTGTATCCAATCCCCATCCTCTACTACAGAATCCCAAAAGGGTAAAGCCAAAGACTGGAGCTAGTGGGCTGGGGAGATAGCTCAGAGCTAGTGACATAGCTGAAAAAAGCCTAGAACCAACAGAGCCAACTGCTGCTTCCAGATATGCCAGCAGCATGTACCTGTGTACTACTAAAGGGGAGTTCTGGGGTCCCTGCTAAATGGGGACACAAGGTTCATTTACTTCAGCCTGTAAGATCATGCTGGAGCAATGTGGTCTGGGGTCTCCCAAAGATGGACACTGTTCAGGAATCTGAGGAAGAGCAACACAGTGAATCAAAACAAACTAGAGTCTTACAACTAAGTGAATTTTCCAGCACGGTGGCACAGGCCTGTAATCCCAGTGACGTGGCAAGCAGAGGCAGGAGGATTACAAGTTCAGGCCAACCTTGGCAAATTAGTGAGACCCCCGTCTCAAAATAAAAAATGAAATGGCTGAGGATGTAGTGCAGTGGTAGAGCACCCCTGAGTTCAATCACCAGTGCCATAAAAAAAATCAATGAATTTGCCCCCAAATAAGAATGAATACACTAAGACAACAAATGCAACAAAATAGAGTTGTGTCTCCCATTATGGTCATGGGCCCAAAATCACATGGGTATTTGTTAAATATGTAGATTGAGAACCTCTGGCTGGAAAACATGGTGCATGCCTGTAATCCCAGTGGCTACAGAGGCTGAAGCAAGAGGATCATGAGTTCAAAGCCAGCCTCAGCAACAGTGGGGCACTAAGCAACTTAGTGAGACCCTGTCTCTAAATAAAATACAATAGGGCTGGGGATGTGGTCCCAGTGGTCAAGTGCTCCTGAGTTTAATCTCTGGGACCCCCCAACAAAAGAGAGAACCTCTGAGGACAGTGACTGAAATTTTGCCCTTTTAAACACACTTCCCTGGTTATGCTCATCACAAATACACAAATTTGAGAACCTCTAAAACATGTTTGGGATCTTCCTAGAATCCCAAACATGTCCCAACACAGTAACCCCCAAGAGTACCTACTTAGAATCAAGGCACATGAGATTATTTATATTCTCTCTGCCTCATTTTATATACACACACACACATAAGCAATAGGTCATAAACATAAATTTTAAAAAGAAGTGACACATTAGTTAGGTACACTTCCTACCCATGCCAGTACTGCTATTGCCAAAGCTGCATTGCAACTGGATCCTCATTAAACAGTCCCCAAATGGAGCAGCCAGCAAATAAATTAAAATCCATTTCCTGTGTTGCTATTAGGAACCTGATTAACAAATTCAGAAAAAAGCCACTTGACCCTGGTAGGAAAATCCCAGAGCAAAAAATCAGAAGTGCAACATATTCTATGGTTTTATTAAGGTCTACTTGCTGATATACCAGCATATGCAGGCCTGTGGGGTCTGACTGGCAGCAGTGGCACAGGACACCAGGTTACTGTAACACTCTTTCCCCCTTGGATGAAGACAGAAAGGCAGTGCTGCCTCGAGATATTGATAACAATCCCACATCACTGTACTCTCCTGCCACAGAAGGCACTGAGAAGTGTGGCTTCTTTAGCAAAGTCTGCTGCAGAGAACTGAGGGCCAAAAAAGCAGGTAACATGCAGCAGTGCTGGTGAGTAGCAGGAGGCACGCTGGCAGAACCGGTGACCCCATGAGACAGGTCTATATCCACATGTTACATTTTTCAACTTTTAAAAAGATGTATTAACTAGCAACATTTTAAAATGAGGATAATTCACATAATAATCCAGATTTCCAGTTTCTCTAGAAAATCAAGGGGCTGGGGAGATAGTTTAGTCGGTAGAGTGCTTGCCTTGCAAGCAAAAGGCCCTGGGTTTGGTCCCCAGCACCGCAAAAAATAAAAAAAAAGAAAAGAAAAAGAAAAAGAAAATCAAGACCCACAACCTCCAGGGTCATAGAGACTGGGGTAGAACTTCCAGCTCCATCACAATCTCAGTGATCCCCCCCATGCCCCTTCTGGCCAATGATCCCCTTTAGTTGACTCAATCATGTCATTGCTGGTCCCTGTGGGCACCCGCTTATCTCCTCCAAAGTTCAGAAGTGGATTGTTCATGCCCTCACCTGGAGGCTAAGGCAAGTTACAGAGGCCTAAATACAAGCAGCAAGAATCTGAATTCTCCTCATTGAGGCTCAAGCAGCACCATGTCAAATAGGTACCTCAACAAAAAAGGTGGCTCCAGTGCTGCATCAGGGGAGCCCCTCTTAATAACCAGGGGGACCTCCTACCACACTGCATGAGAAAGAGAACCAAGTGACTGCGTGTACTGAGCACTGGGTGAGTTTTTGTTTGTTTGTTTGTTTGTTTTGCAGAACTGGGGATCAAACCAGTACAATCTACCACTAAGCTATATCCTTAGTCCTTTTATATTTTATTTTGAAAGAAAGTATCTATAAGTTGCCAAGGCTGGCCTTGAACTTGGGATCCTTCTACCTCAGTTTCCTGGGTTACTAGGATTTACAAGTGTATGTCACCAAACCTGACTTAGATAAAGTGTTTTTACCAATGTCATTTATTCTCCTTGTTATGGGAAACTGGGGTTCAGAGCAATCACACAGTCAAGGGAAGTTTTTTGGACCTAAATCCAAGTGGAGAGAATTCAATGTTTGGAGGTTATCCTACACTTACATGTGGGATGCTAACAAGCACAAAAGCCACAGATAAGGCAGGGACTTTGCCTTTGAGGCACTCTGTAATAACTCAACTATTAGGTTTTATTTTTTTAATTTATGGTTCAATTTTATTGTTGAAAGTTTCTAAATATTCAAGTTCACTTTGTTCCTTCAAAAGTAATCATAATCTAATCAACAGAATTCATTCTTTTTAAAAAATGATTTATAGTGTAGGTGGAACAAGATATGCACACATACATAAATACAGGTATATATGTAACTAATACAGGTCATTCACATTTGTGGAGTGCTCAAGCTTTTCAAGTCTCCAGTCTGCCAGTCAGAACCCTGCAAGAGGTCAAAAGAGGTGCTGCTACCCCCATGTGGACGAGGAAACCAACACTAACACTGTGGCTCAGGCAGACTGTCAAAATCCTGCTCTTCTAACTTTTGGTTCCATATTCTGTGACTGGGTTCTAAGTTATCAATGTCTTAACTGCATCTTGAAAATGGCTCTTGATCAAATAAAATACCCACTTATTTGCCTAGAAAGAAGAGGAAAAATTATCCTACAAAAAAGAAAAGAGGTACTGTTTTCAAAGGGATCTAAAATATTAAAGTTACAAGTTAACTTGTGGCTGATATACTTTAAGAGACTCACCAGTGGGGCTGCAGTTGTGGCTCAGTGGCAGAGTGCTTGCCTAGCATGTGTGAGGCACTGGGTTCGATCCTCAGCACCGCATATAAATTAATGAATAAAATAAAAAGGTCTATCAACATCTAAACTAAAAAAAATACATATATATATATATATATATATATATATAAAAGAGACACATCAGTTTCATTTGATAGAGAAAAGCACATGCCACATCTCATTCCTCATCTTAAGTGTAACTCTCAATGTAACCCCATCTTTCCTCAGCAGTTCCATCCTACAGCAGCAGGCTTTTGTTGGAAGCAAAGAAATTTCACAATGGGACTCGCCTGCCTGCCTGACTGCCTAAAGCCCAGAACTGGAGATTTATGATCAGGACAACATTCAACCCTGTTTAAGGAAACTGTTTACTTCTACCTGGACAAAGGGTCACATTAAAAGTGGTCTCACTGCAGACACAACATAAAAGAAATCTTCAGAATACACAGGTTGTCTCCAAAAGCCTCTGCAAAACTAAAAGAATACAAGAACTTTCTGAAGTGTAAGGCCTTGCACTTAAAGATTAAAACAGACTCAGATGACTTAGAAAAGGGGGAGGAGTTGTATTGTTATCAGAAATAGATTATAGTAAACTCACGTCACAGCAATAGGTACCTGCTTGAAATGTGCCCTGTTCTTAAAATAACTCTAGCCTAACTGTACCACAAGCTGTAAAGCTTATTTAGGTACTACTGAGAGATCCTGCTTTGATGAGGGAGTGGTTGTCCAGATTGCTCAAAGAGAGGAGATTGTAGTTCCAGAAAGGCTTGGTCTTATTTACTGTCCCCTTCCCCAGCACGCACACACACAAAATGACTTCAGTCATCACCTGCTGATGAAGGGGCAATCAAGATGTCAAGATTCTAAATCTCAAACCAGGCATCATGGCACACTCCTATAATCTCAGTTGCTTGAGAGACCTAAGACAGGAAGATTACAAGTTGAGGCCAGTCAGAACAACTTAAGAGAATCGCTGTCTCAAAATAAAATAAAAGGGCTGGGGATGTAGCTCAGTGGTAAAATACCCCTGGGTTCAATCCCCAGTACCCTTCCTCTGCCCCCCCCCACCAAAAAAAAAGATGCTAAATTTCTGGGCAGGTGATTGACACATATGGCTTAGAATGCAGCAGGTAAAGGTCCACCTGATTTCCCTTTATTAAAACAACCTGGTCTGCATTCCCTCAGGCCTGTGACTCACAGCCCTAAGCATAGCAGATAGTCATGTGTCAGTAGTTTCTATCCCATGGTCTCTCGCTTGGTACTGCTGACACGGAGTCAGACGATCCTTTGTTGTAGGGACTCTCCTGTACATTGTAAGATGTTTAGCAGCATTCACAGACTCTATTTACTAGAGAGCAGTAGTCACTGCCCCCACTCCAAGTGTGACAACCAACTCTATCTAGACATGTGGACATTGCCAAGTGTCACATGGAGGTAAAAGTGCCCCGAGTTTAAAGGCACTATTCTAGCCAAACTGCACCATACAATCTTGTTTCGTCCAGTCTTGTTCCCTGATTGTCTCATGGGCTCCACACTCTAAATTCTCCAGGACAGGACTGATATCAATCTCACAAATGTAACTGGTCTAGGAGGGAGGAAAACCAAACCAAACAAGACAAAATAAAACCTTCAGAAAGTAATGGACCTGGGGACAAAGGAGTCAAGTAACCCTGCAAGTCAATTCTCCCCAACCTTCCCTGTGCCTCTTAGTTACACAATACAAGCAGAGGGTGAAGTGATCATCTGGTTAAAACTGTCAGGTGATTTCTGCATATGACTGGTGAGAAACCAAACCATGGCTCTCAGTCATGACAGGGTGACAGTAACCCAGCAAAACCTGAGCCTGGCCCATAAATCCAGAACTTCACCTAGAGACGAAGGAGGGATTACACATTCCATTTTGCTGGCAGTCTACTCCAGTGTAACCCAGGCCTCTCCATCCTGCTCCAGAGCCATCACCAGAGGAGTAGGAAGTCACAAGTGTTCACACCACTACCTGGTGGGTAATGAGAGAATTCCAAACCCTTGATGACAACCACATGAGCCAGATGTGGTATACACCCGTAATCCTGTTGACTCAGGAGGCTGAGGTAGGAGGATCATAAGTTTGAGGCCAACAACTTAGTGAGACACTTCCTCAAAATAAAAGGGCTAGGAATATAGCTCAGTAATAGAGACCCTTTGGGTTCAATCGTTAGGAAGGGAGAGAGGGAAGAAGAGAGAAAGAAAAAAGTCACACGATAAGTTGGCCAGTATTTGAAACCAAGACTGGGACCATGCATGTGTCACAGTTCAGTGGAAGCTCCTGGAAACACGTGTTAAGCAGGAGAACCAAACAATAACAAGCACTCTGGCCTCCTTGATGGAAGACCTAGGGAAACCACTGTTTTATAAGCAACACAGCACCAGTAAACCCTAAGCCTCTTTCAGGAAAAGAAGTCAATGTGTCCCACTCTGCCATTTGTAAAGCCAAGTCTTCCTCCCTCCTGAGCAGCATATGGCTTCCTGACAACCCCTCCTCTCTTTTGGTTGAAAGAACAACTTGAAAGGAAGCCATCTCTCAGGATTGAACCACTTATTTCCAGCAACCAATAACAGAAACCTCTGTGAGGTCCAACATTTGAATTCAGTTGATCCTGACCACAGAAGCAGTAGCTACAGAGGGGCACAGAAATGGCTAAGGCAGGTCAATACTTAAGGCTGTTTCAACTCACCATTGCTACAAAGTAGCAACAAATAGCAAGAAGTGCTAAGGAGGCAGAGTTAAGAGAACAGTCTGCCTGCTAGGGAACAAGGGCAGAAGAAATGGCAGCTTTTTAAGTAGCCCCAAATTATACTGTTTTCATGGACTAAAATTTACCTCTTCAAGGAAAAGGGGTGGGAAGGGGGTGGGTCAAACTCATGGGATATCACTGGAGGAAGTGACTGTTTTCTTTGGCTCCGGCCTAGATAAAAGTTTCAAAATCAGCAGATATAGTCCTCTTTTCCACTAGGCTACCATCCTGTCCACTGCTTTCTCATCAGAGACATGATGAAAAACAAGCCACTCTCTTTTAAAAACACAGTCTCTTTCAACAGAGATGGCTGGGGGTTCAAAAATTAACCTGAACAGGCTTGGGTAAGAGCCACCTTCTCACCTTCAGGTGACGGCAGGGAACTGCAGAGTTCAATGGAGCTGTCACCTACAGGATTCTTATAATCAGTTCAGATAAGGATTCCGGCCTCAACCTTTGGTAGTACAAACAAGTGTCACCTTGGTGTCTGCTGTGTTACATGCAGTTAGTTCCCTTCCAAGCAGGATCTTGCTTAATTTGTCCTGAACCTGGTGGAGAAAAGCTAAGCACAGAAGCCTCACAGTGAGTGGGAGTCAACACTTGGTCTTCTTCAGGGAACGGAGGCTGCAGATGAGAGTGCCAAAGCAGAGCTCACCATGCCACACATCAGCCCCTGGGCACAGCAACACAGACCTCTTAAGTTCCAGTTTCCTTACAGTAACAAGGAGATAATACCTCCTCCCTTGTGGGTGGCTGTCACTGTGAAGCAACAAATGCCCCAAGCAAATGTTGGCTAAAATTCAGAAGTTCAGGGTAAACTGGAGGTTGGAGCTCCTACCCTGCAGAGTGAACTAGATATCATCAAGGCCTTGTCAGTACTCTCTGAGACCCTAGGACCACATTCTATGCCCAGGGACTGACTGTATTGCAGTTCAGCATTCTAGGTGCTCTGTCACAGGCAGCAGCATTACGCCAATCTAGAGCCTATAGGTACCAGTTCACCCTTTCAAGAAAAAAAATACGAAATTAAAAAAAGAAGTAACAACGAATTCTACCATTATGTACAACTACAGTGCACTAATAAAAATATGGAAAAAAGGCAAAAAAAAAAAATTAAGAATAGCAGTTGGGCACAGTGGCGCATGCCTGTAATCTCAGCTACTCAGAAGACTGAAGGAGGAAGACTGTGAGTTCAAGGTCAACTTGAGCAATACATACACACACAAAAAGATTAGAAAGCACCCCTTATGCCAGGAGTTGGATCCCTGTGCCTCCCATCATGACAAACGGGTAAACCACCGAGGAGGGTGCCAGACCTACCCCAGTTCCACTTAAGACCCCTCATTTCCAGTACTAGGGATCATCCCAACTCAAGGTGTAGACAATTTGGGGCAGAACGGATCCCTCCCAAAGAGAAAGGAAACATTCCAAGATGTAAACTGCTGTCTTCTGATAGATCTAGCTTGCACTGCACCAACTAGAACTTACCGTCCTCTGGTCCTTCCACTCACCTAACACCTACAGTGCAGTAACTGGTACCAATGAACTGTGGAAAGGGTCATCTGCAACAAGGTCATTTTGTTACACCTCTGAACTCCTACAGCATTTTGTCTCCCTCTAATGTCATGTGCCACCACCTGCTGAATGTTCCAATTACCTGTGCACTTTTCTATTCCCCTACCTGACTGAAAACCCCTCAAAGGCAGGGAGAACATTCGTAGCTCTTCGTATCCACAACAAGTTTTGAACAGAATTGGTGCACAATACTTTTCAGATATAGAATGATGACCATAAGAATCCTCTAGCATTACCAAATAAATGCCTTCTGACTTGAACATGAACTAGAATTTACTAGGATCAGCGGACTAAGCAATGCTGTTGCAATCTTCTCTGAAAATCAGTAATCTACCTGTTAGTTATATATGCCAGCTTCTCTTAACCACAAAACCTATTTCTGATCTTGTCAGATAATAAAAGGACAGCTTGCTTAATTATATATTCTAACTACAATCTAGTACGTGATGGCATACCCAAAAGGTTCAGCAGGTGACTATCTTCTGAACTTTAGCTCTTCTAAGCACTAAAAGACTATTCTTTGGTTAACACTGCAGCTTCCAAGTATTCTGTCTTCACTGTCCCTTGCATGAAAGAAGCGACATCCTGTGGCCCATGTGCCCTTTACAGACAGTGAAATCATGCCACATTATTAGACTGAAGAGCCCTAATTTGTTCCTCCTACTCTATGCCACAAAGGGCATCAATACCTGTGAACCCAGACCTTTCTCTTTGCCACAGGCAAACTCAATACCAAGAATCATAGTTGGAAGACAATTTCCCTTCTCATCTGCAGGGGCCAAAAAAAACCAACCTGATCTGTCTGGAATGCTCTTTCCCCAGCTCAGATGTCTGGTAAACTCCTACTCATCCTTCAAGACTCAGATCAGATATCACCTTCTCTGGAAGGCCTGCCATGTCCACCCCCAACCCGGTCTGATTTAGATGCTTCCCCACCCTCTGCTATCCTAGTCCCTAGTCTGAGCTCACTGTCTTGTCATTATTTCCATAAGCCCTGGAGGCCAGAGTCTCTCAAAGCATGGCTAGAAACAACCCGGATCAGAAACATCTAAGGAACGATAATAAAAATGAATATTCCTGGGCTCTGGTCCCAGACCTACAGAATCTACATTTTAATAAGCCCCACTCTCAGGTGATTTTTATGGTTTTGAGAACAACTGCAGCAGAGTATAAATTCCCTGGAAATAAGGACTGTCTATGTCTATCTTTACATCTCTTATGTCCACTGATATTCATTAAATAGTCAAAGTTCCCATGCAGTGGCTATTCAGTAGATACTAATTCTTCCACAGAGTAAAATTCAAATGGCAATATGAAGAGCAAGCAGTGTCTTATTCCCTACCTGGGCAGGTAAGAAATAAATATTCCCAACTAGAACAACATAATGATCCTACTCTACTTGCACAACACTGGCAACACAGTCTAATCCACGAGAAAGATCCAGGATTTGGAAGTGACCTAGGTTAAAAAGAAAAACACCTTCATTTCTCTAGCTAACTGAGCCACTTTTGGCAAGTGGCTTAACTTCTATAAGCCTCCTCCAGTACCTCTGTAAAAACAGAATAACATTAACCACATAAGTCAGGAAGCTGTTACATAGATTAGGTAGAAAACATAAAAAAAGGGAAGACTTAATACATGGGGCAGGGAATATAGAGAGAGCCATTAAAAAAAAAAAAAATTATCACCAGGTAATCTTTAGGAGTCTGGTTCCAATACAGAACATGGTTACACTGACAGACACAGAAGCACTAGAAATGTACAAAATTATATAACTCAAAATACTCCAAGTTTATACAGGAAAGGCTTGAACTGCAGGAGCCAAGGGAGGGAAGGGCCTTAAGAGGGCTCCAGGTTCAGCTTTCTGCCAGGTAATTGTTCAAAAACAGGATTCAAGATTCACCTGCTGTTGGGCCTTTTAAGATGCTCCCATAACAACCATCCTTTCTGTTCCCCTGCTCTCTGAGGGTTTTAATTTATTGTTACCAACTACTTCATTTTCTCACTTAGGTGAGTGGGGGTTATCGGACATAAGCCCTCACCTTCTTGCAGAATAAAAAATGAATGGTGTATCTTGGTACAATAAGACAGACTCCCTTGGCACTGGGGTTGTAGCTCAGTAGCACAGCACTTGCCCAGCAAGTGTGAGGTACTGGGTTCGACCCTCAGCCCCATATAAAAATAAGTAAATAAAGGTATTGTGTCCATCTACAACTAAAGAGAGAGAGAGACAGAGAGACAGTCTCCCAACTTTAAGTCAACATACAATGATAGGCACTAAAAGAGAAGCACAAACTCACTCACACTCCTATGAACTCCTGCCCACCTCACCTTCCACCTCTGCAAAATCACAGGTCAGTTCTATAGTGTCTAGATTCCCTATAGTTGTGTATCCCTATAGTTGTGCATCCCTTAGAAATGAGTAGTTAAAAATAATGGTTGTTTGCTAAATGCCTCTTCTCTGCCGGCCAAGGTGCTAAAGTTTTACACACATTCTTTTATGAAATCCTCTTCAAGAAAGCATTATTATTGCCCGGCACAGTGGCACATGCCTGGAATCCCAGTGACTCAGGAAGCTCAGGCAAGAGGATCACAAATTCGAGGCCAGTCTCAGCATCTTACACTGTCTCAAAATGAAAAATAAAAAAGACTAGATATGCAGTTCAGTGGTAAAGTACACTGGGTTCAATGCCTAGTACTAAAAAAAAAAAACAAAACAAAAAAAACAGGTATTATCTGCACTTCAAAAATGGGGTTCAGAGTCAGGAAACAGCTTGCACCCAAGACCCTGGGGAAGCCAGAATATGAGTACAGGTCGTCCTGGCTCCAACCCTGCTCTTTCCACTCTGTCAAGCAGGTCCTCTCCCACCGGGGGCTGACCTAGCATGGGATGCTTCATCCATCCTCTCTCCAGTAGTACTCAACACTCTCCTGGGCTCACTCACTCTGCCCACAGATTAAAAGGACAGCTTTCTTGGGCGGGTAGAGGGGTGTTCAAATTGAGGTCATCACTCCAGTGGCTACATCAATGGAACACCAAAGATTAACAGAAGCAGTAATGGAATGTTTGAGGATTTTTCAGGGAACCTTGCTTTTAAAAGAACCTCAAGCAACCCAAGGGAGATTTGCTCACCTAGCACTTTTCTCAGAGAGTAAACCAGCCTTCCCTCACAAGTTCTGATCTGAGCTCATCTGTGGCTTTTCCTGCCTGTCCGTGTGTGTCTGTCCCCACCACCCTTACAGCCCTACCACCATTTATAGTTGCGCATTCCAACACAGACATGCCTCTCAGACCAAAGAGGGGGTGGGGGTGGCCAGCTCTCAGAAGCCCTGGAACAAATAGTTGGCAGCAGCTGTGTTCTCCACGGACAGCAGTTGGTCCTGGCTACTGTTTTCTCATTCCATGCTAGGTTACTGGCTATAATTTAGTACCCCTACTTCAAATGGCAGCTCACAAAGCAATTAAGTATGCCACAGGGGTCTGTTTGCCTTACAAACTTGTCAGCAGGGTCAAAATGGAGCCAATTCCACACCTTATCCCCCTGAGGTGTCCAAGACATCCCTCAGTCACACAGCCCTGACCACATGCTCAAAAGGAAGAAAGCCTTCCGGAGCCTTCCCTACACAAAAACGGATGCCCGCCCCCCCACCCCGCAGTCCTTCCCCAGCCCCTTCAGAACAGAAGGACTGTGAAGAAATCTCTCCTAATTTGCCAAATGAAAATGGAGGGAAGAAAGGGGGTTTTGAGCAAGAATCCCACTCTGTTTCTCCCTGTCCCCAGCCTCATCCTTTGACTATTCCTCCATAAAGCTGCACAAACGGTTTTACAGTGTCTAATGGAAATCAGAACTGGGCAGCCCTAAAGCAGGAGTTCTGGAGGTCAGGAGCACCTAGCAAGCAAGGAGGAAGGACTGGAAATTTGTGTGGGAGCTAGTCTGTTAGGACTGCAAGACATCTTCTAAAATATTCCCTCCACCAAAGCAGTAGTACAATAAATAGCTCCCACCCTTCTTCCCTTCCCCAGCCCAATCCACAGAGAACCAATCAATTACCTGTCTAAGACCCAAAAGGAAAGGCATCCTGCAAGAGCATCGTCCACACTAACGTTTGGAACAAAGGGCTCTGAAAAGTTAAGGTTTTGGAATGAGTATGGCCCCTGATGGGCCAGCTGCTCTGTGCTCCCAGTTAACCAGCCTTCCTGAGCAAAGAAGAGAAAGTAAACAGAGTCCTGGGACCAAGCAGGCAGCTCCCTCCTTTCCCCTCACTACCCTCCCCCTCACCCCGCCTGGCTCTGACCCACCCCCACCTTCTCGTGACATATCTCAGAGGCAGCACAGCCGAAGCTGTCTGCCAAGGGGGAAATGACATCAGTTCAGGCACAGTAGAAAAAACTTCAGACAGCTGCTATGGAATACTGAGGAGGAAGTGCTGCAAACCTAGGATGCCAGCCTGAACCCATCTAGAGCCAGGCCTGTGCCTGGGGCACAGAGGGGGCTGCTGCCCCTCCTATCAGCTCCCCTCATTATGAGCAGGCTCCGTGTCTATAAATCAAACTTCGGGAGCTGAAAAGAGCTACACTTCTCTGAATAAGGATTGGCTCTGTAATTCCCGAGGTATTGTTTCTCCTCCTTGGGAAAGAAAATCAAGCCCAGTGACTGTCAGTTTCACAGAAACGTTTCCACCCCCAGCCTTGCCAGAGTCGGTGCTCAATAAACAACTGCACAGTAAGCCCGGCTGTCCCAACTTTCTCTAGAAATGGGGGGTGATTTGCAGAGACAGGCTGGAGAGGTACCTCTTCCAGCTAAGGTAGGCCTTGCTACCTTGGACACTGACCTCTCAAGCCCTCGCTCAACAGGAGAGTTTATATTTCGTAAACAAACTGAGGATGTACAGGTGCCAACATCTTTCCTCACTCGTCTTCAAAAGGTACAACAAGTCCCACCACAGCCTCCAAGTTGCCAGTAAAGCAGATCAGCTATATTTAAACCAACTCCTGCTTCGGAAAGTTCACCCCTTAGGTTTGTTGTGTTTCCTTTCCTAAGCCCAGTTCATGGAGAAAAGGGTTCTCTAACAGCAAGCTCTCCGAAAGACACAAAGACCCTAGGGTTGGCAACCCAGTCTGGCTTTTCCTGGTCAATGCTCTAAGCCACCCCTCCCCTGGCTACCCTCCCTTGAACAGTGGGGTCACAGCAGCTCTCCCCAGGTCTGAATCCTACACCAAAAACAATACAAGCAAAGGATAAGGGGTTCATGTTTGGATGTGGACTTGCGGAAATGACTTTTTTCCCCCCTGGTGCTGGGGATTGAACTCTAGGCCTCATACATGCTAACCATGTGCTATACCCCTGACTATATCCCCAGACCAGAAATATCTCAAGGAAAAGTCTTCAGAGGAATTTTGTAAACCCAAAGTTACTTTATAATAACTTCTTAAGACTGCAGATTAATTATATTTTTCATGACTTGAAACAAGTGCAGTTCACCTTTCTTTTTATTTTCTGCATAATTTTATTTCAGTGATATTTATCAAAGGCCTCCATAGCAGTGGCACTATGCTGGGCATGACTCATGTAAGTCACAAATGATTCTTGCAAATTAATATCTATAACCCCCACCTAGGACAATAAATAAGCAGTACACAACACTTAGAGCACAGTGAGGTGCCAAAAGTACTTTTTGATCATTAGAATCCAGTCAGACACATGATGTGCTTACTGCAGGTTGTTACTGATGGTCAAGGTCAGATCGACTTTCCTGACAAAAAAATGAATATGCCAAGCTGGCTGAGCCACTTCCTCAAGGCCCATGCAGCCTCATTGCTAAGGAGGAGAGAAAAAAGTTGATGTGTAAAGAGTGGTTTCTGCAGGTATCTAGGGACTAAGGAGCCATTCTTTAGCAAATCATGTATTCTCAAGATGTGGTCAGATGGTGTATCCCATACCCTCACAAACAGGCCAAACTGCCAGACAGATAAGGCTGAACACCAAGTCATAGCTACCTAGGGAAGTAGCTTTCAACCCCTTCCTCTCATTTCCTCAGTTCCCTGGCAACCACTGAGAAACAGAAAACACGTATAGCACTATTTACTTTGGCAAGAGAACTGGAGGAAAGCATGCCCTCGGTTGCTCGTGGGCAACTTGGGTCCGCACTGATCTAACGGGACAGACCAACACCTGCAATTCTCTGGCATGAATACCATGGCATAAGTTCACCCATTCATTCACCCCACACCCACTGAATGCTTACCATGTACCAGGCATTGTTCTCAGCACTGGGGATACTGCCATTATCAAAACACCCTGAAAACCTTGCTTTGATGGGCTGTGGAAGTCTTCCACATTTCTAAGTATTCATCAGTGGTGATCTTGGAAGAAGTGGAGCTGCAACATTGCTAGAACACTTTTTTAAGAATAAAAATTCAGGGTTGGGGAGATAGCTCAGCTGGTAGAGGGCTAGCCTGGCAAGCACAAGGCCCTGAGTTCAATCCCTAGTACCGCAAAAAAAAAAAAAAAAAAAAGAATAAAATTCAATCAAAATGATCGCAATTGTATCACAGACTTCCTGATTTTGCCTGATGAATCATCTTTTATGGATGCTGCTGAAGACAGTGTTTCTAATCAGCAGTTAACTGGTTTTATCTTCTTCCTATGTGCAAGGCAGCATTTAACATGAGGTATTACACCTACCACATCATACGCTCTAAAAAAGTGACTATTGGCAATTTTCTCACAAACATACTTCTCTCCTCACTCCAGCCCCTTGCTGACTAACCTGAGATCGGGGGGTAGGAGAAAGGTTGAACTAACAAATTCAGGTATTCCCAAGGTGAGTTCACTTTCTAACATGCCCTAGAAATATCACCACAACCCAGTGACAAAGAAAGTCAGTTTTGAGATTTAAAAAGCAAGATGATCATTAGCCACTTCTGCCAGCCTGAAAAAAAAATCGTTTATGTAAGTGATCCAGATTCATACATGATGGGCCAGAGATAAGGCAAATCCTTCTTCAAATAAGTCATCTAACTGCCAATGCAGAATTAAATTAAAAGCTAAATCTACCAACTTAAAAGAAAGGAGGGGGGAAGGCAAGTCACACTAAACTAGAATTAAACAGGATTATGTTGTCAAACTATTGTAGGTTAACCACTGTTCATGGCCCCAAGCAATATCTGAGATAGAGAATTCATGGACCCAAATTCCTCTTCCCTGGTGCAGGAAACCCTCACTGCTGAAAATGTTACCGTTCAGACCATTTAACTTATTATTTAAGAAGACATACTAAAACAACATATATGTTCTTGGAATTCATTTTTTTACTCTAGTCGATTTAAGTATCTTTTGACAACATTTTTCCAGGCGGTCTATATATTTATAATCTTTAAATTCTGGGACAGGGTTAGGAAAAGAGGCTTATTTGTTCAACTCTGAACATAAGCTAAGACTCTACACCAGAAATTCTAACTAACCAATAACTCACCACCACAACAATCTTAGGATGAAGTACTATTATCCTTACTCTTCAGCTGAAGAAACTGAGGTATATGGAGTTCATGTAACTTGTTTGTTGCTGTTGTTGTTTGATAATGGGGATTGAACTCAGGGGCACTTTTCTAAGCCACATCCCCAGTCTTTTTTTAATTTTTATTTTGAGACCGGGTCTCACTTAGTTGCTTAGGGCCTCACTAAATTGCTGAAGCTGACCCCGAACTTGTGACCCTCCTGCCTCCGCCTCCCTAGTCACTGGGATTACAGGTGTACACCACCCCCCCAAAAAATTGTTATTTTCCCAGTGTCACACAGCTAGCAGTGGGAGAACAAAAACTCAAAGTCTCTGGCTGGGTATAGTGGTTCATACCTGTAATCCCAGCAACACAGGAGGCTGAGGCCAGCGTTGGCAATTTAGCAAGATCCTATCTCAAAATAAAATAATTACAAGAGCTAGGGGTAAGCTCAGTTATATAGTGCTCCTGGGTCTAGCCCCCAGTAACACACACACACACACACACACACACACACACACACACACACACGTCTCTGGCTCCAAAGGTTCTTTCCTTTATGATGACACAGGAGTCATATATTGAAGACCAGAAGTTATAAAAAGGGGGAAAAAATTAAAAAACAGAACTGAGGGCCAAGGTAACTACCAAACAGACATGACCTGATGTGAATCCTATTTATAAGACTGCCACTTCTATTGGAGCTGACAGTGGTATTCTGGAGGGTGGAGTCAAGGCCTGTGGGTCCCACTTTGAAAAGCAGAGTTCCATGAGGTAAATGACTGGGAAAGCCTAAAGTTCTCTTCTATTCCCAACACACAACAGATGCCACACAGGGCGCGCAAGCTAGAGACATTCCTAGGCTTTGGCTCTCAGAAACCCTCCGGGAACTGTTCCCTCCCCCACGTCATCTGGCCCACTGAGTCTAGAGAAGACTAGGGCTGAGGGCCAGGGGGAATCTTATTTTGCAATCAAGGAATCTAAAGAAAGAGGGTATCATCAGAACAGGACAGCAAACTGCCAGTCTCTGAAGATAGGAGATAATCTTCAGACCTAGGGTCATTTTTATTTTCAGGAACTTTTGAGTCAAGGCTGCTTTGCAGCACAGCACTAATAAGATAAGACTTTTCTTATCTGCCTTGGTTTTGGGTACAGACCTATCTAAAGTGCCTTAGAGTTCTGGCTTAAAAGAGAGAGACAGACAGAAGTGCACACTAACTCAAACTCTAAACAACCCAGGTGCCACAGTGCACCTTCATGTCATGAGTGTGAAGCTTCATATCAATAAAAGTATCCTGAAGTAGTTTTGGGTAATGCCATGGGTCCTATTCCAAACCCAGATGAAAATTTGTAGAACTTTGCCAAGCAGAAATACGAAGGACTGCTCAGTTGCCAGAAACCAAGAATTCTAGCTCATCTATGTCCTGGGGCTGGACAAAGGCAGACATGTAGTAAGCCTGCTGAGGCAAGAAACACACACCTCTTCTGTTTTCTGAGCAGGACAAGAAGTTCTACAAGTCACAGGGCTTATTCCTTCTACAAGCCTTCCATAAAAACCCAAGTTGCTATAACAACAGTCTTACTAATATGTACCATTATAATTCACCAATGAAAACTTTTTTAAAAAAAGAAAGAAAACAAAACAATAAAGAAACTTGTGGTTGCTTTCCTATTACTGAGTCTCAGGGAAGATGGCTGGGCAAACAATCCTTAACTACAGTATAAAATCACTTGTGATATATCCAATGACAATCAGAAAGGAAGGATTCCAACAGATGTCAATATCTCATATTTTACAAACAAAAAATGTGAGCTTTAGAAAAGTTAGGTAACTCATTCAAGGATGCACACCTAAACCTGGCATGGTAGGCATGCCGAACACCAGCTACTTGAGAGGCTGAGGTAGGGGGATCTACAAATTCGAGGTCAGCCTGACTGGATCAGCAAAACTCTGTCTTAAATTTAAAAAAAAAAAAAAAAAAAAAAGCCAGGAGCGGTGGCACATGCCTGTAATCCCAGTGGTTCACACCTGTAATCCCAGTAGCTCAGAAGGCTCAGAAGACTGAGGCAGGAGGATCACAAGTTCAAAGTAAGCCTCAACAAAAGGGAGGCGGCTAAGCAAATCAGTGAGACCCTGTCTCTAAATAAAATACAAAATAGGGCTGGGGATGTGGCTCAGTGATCTAGTGCCCCTGTATTCAATCCCTGGTACCTGCTCCCACCAAAAAAAAAAAAAAAAAAAGGCTGGGGGATGAAATAATATTTTTATATTAATTGTAACAGTTGCTTTCCCCTTATTTGTGATTCATTTGCCACACCGGGCAAATCAGTCTTGCCCTGGAGGATTTATTTATTTAGCTACCCATTTTGGGAGAAAAGACAAGCACACATAGAAACAAGCATAGGCACTCTATGATAAATGTGGAGGGAGGAATAGAGATGGCAACACTAGAAGAGCGCAAAGAAGGGATGTTGCTGAGATAGAATGGCCAAAGAAAGTTTTATCAAGAGATGGCTACTAGAACGATATGTAGGGTTTGGTTAGGGAAAATGAGCACACTGGGCAGGGCCAACAATGGATAAAAGTATAGAAACAACAATTGATGGATTATGTGAAAGAAAAACAGAAAAAAGGAGCTGGGTGTGGTGGAACACACCTGTAATCCTACCTACTTGGTAGGCTTAGGTGGGAGGATGGCAAATTCCAGGTCAGCCTCAGCAATTTAGCACGACCTTGTGGCGATGGGGGGACAAAGAATAGTTGGAAGGAGAATGTGGAGGCTCTACACATGTATGTATTTTAATTATCAGCACATTTTTCTTATGTGTGAAAATATTACAGTAGCACCATGAATATCAACTACAGGAATTTCTATTTAAGTCAGTACTTAGACCCTCATTTTGTTGCTGTGATTATATTTATCACTAAAATACGGCAAATCTTGGAGCTGGTTTTATTCTACTTGCAGGGGTTGGAGGAGGTAAAGGGAAGATACTCATGTTAATAGTACAGCCTCAAGTCTTTTAGAGAGGAAAAGCCAGGTATGGTGGCGCACATCTGTAATCGCGCAGCAACTCAAGAGTTAAAGCAGTAGGATTCTAAGTTTGAGGTTAGCCTCAGCAACTTAGTGAGACCCTATCTCAAAATAAAATTTAAAAAGGGGCTAGGGAGATAGCTCAGTAATAGAAAGCCTCCAGGCTCAATCCCCAATACTTCAAACCATAAAATAGTAATTTGTTTTAATAATGAGGAATAAAAGTAGTAGAAGCCAAAACTTGTTTACAACAGCTTCCTGAGGTTTCTGTCTCTTGCTTCTCTGCTCCTTAACAAGAAAATCCTTCCAAAGTTGAAAATCAATCACTCCACAAATATAACCTTCATAGTGCATTCACTGCCATCCCACAGAGCCCAGGAGTTGCTAAAACTCACCGACAGTGGATTTGCTAATAGCTAATGGGCTCTTGCTGGATCTGCACCTTGAGCTTCATCCAGTACAAGACAAGCCTCATTTGTTTTTGTACTAAAACACTAGATTTGTTTTTCCTACTTTGTAAACAGTTCAATCCCAACCAAACTGGCAAGTAGCCAAGAATTTTGTGGAAATCAACAAGCTACAGCTCGGGGATAACCCCAGACACATTTCATGTCTCTTAAATTAAAGATTAGAATAAGAGGGCTGGGAATGTGATTCAGTGGTATGAACTGAGGCTCCGAGTTCCACCCCCAGCACTGGGGTGGGGGTGGGATTGGAATAAGAACAAGTGGAGGGCCAGGTTCACTGGTGCATACCTGTAAACCCAGCAGCTCAGGAGGCTGAGGCAGGAGGATTGCCAGTTTAAAGCCAGTTCAGCAACTGAGTGAGGCCCTGAGCTACTCAGTGAGACCCTGTCTCTAGTTAAAAATACAAAAAAGGGCTGGGAATGTAGTTCAGTGTCCCTGGGTTCAATCCCCAGTACCTACAAAACCCCAAAAGAATAAAATGAGGGATACAGGTCACATCAACTATAAAATACACACCCAGATGTAACCTGGAAAGAGAACTCCATCAGGAAAAGTAGGCCTCACAGCCTCCACCAAATCTGACTTCATTTTTTACTTTTATGTACTTTTATGTTGGGTAAGATAAAGAGAAACATGGTCCACTTTAAGTGAGACTACAGGTCCAATAGTGGCTGACCCAAGGAAAAGACTGACAGGCATCTCACTGAGTCCCTGGAAGCAGTTCTGGGTGCTCTGGGTACAAAGTCGCCAGAGATGTCCAGAGATCATCTTGGTTGCGCTTTTTTAATTTTTTTGAAGAGGTGGGGATTAAATCCAAAAGTGATCTACCACTGAGCTACATCCCCAGGCCTTTTTGAGACAGGGTCTCACTAAATTGCCCAGGCTGACCTTGAACTTGCATTCCTCTTGCCTCAGCTTGGGATTAGTCACTGGGATTACAGGTATGTACCACTGTGCCTGGCTTGGTTTTGCATTTTTTTTTTTTTTTTTGGCAGTGCTTAGGATTGAACCCAGGGCCTTGTACTTACGAGGCAAGCACGTTACCAACTGAGCTATATCCCCAGCCCTTGGTTTTGCTTTTATAGAAAAATTCATTTATTTCTTATGGCTCATCAACTAGTAGAGACATTTCACACTTGATGTTTTAGTTATTTGTTCCTAAGCCTATCTCCTAAAATATAAGCAACTTGGGGCAAGATGCATAACTTTCACTTCTGGGCCCCTTTATAGTACCAAGAAATGTCTTGCACAAAGCAGGCCCTCAAGACAAAGCTGTATCTTGGATGAAGACATGAAGACTTTACAAAAGAGACAATCATCAAAAGGAAGCATATATAAGTGAATCCCTAAACATTAGTGCTGGTGACATTTTCCCAGCCACAGGAACCTAACAAACAGCTGCAATATCGGAGAGCACCAGCATATTACCCTGGGACCAGGAGGTTTGATGCAAGGATTGGGAAACCCTCCACGTGTCTCATTATCTGTGCATCTCTAATTTCTCAGCTGAAGAATTTAACGTACTTAAACTATCTCCAAAGCAAAATTCTCTCTCTCAAGGTAGAGCTGAGACATGATCTAGCCCCCTAGCAACAGTTTTCCGATTATGGGGAACAAGATGAAGCTGTTCTGGTTTTGTTTCCTATTTGCCAGACAACTCCATTAGCACACCTGGAAGCTGCCTTTTTGCATAAAGGATTGTGAAACTTAATAAGGTCTAGCTGGAAACAGCTTATGGCACCATGCTTTCCTCATTTCCTGGATCTTACACAAATCAAATATTAAGTCCTCCCTTCTCTGGGTAGTTGGTAACCAAATCTACTCCAGGCCTAAGATTTCATGGTCAAAAACACCAGAAAGAAACTTTAAGACAATTTACTCCTATGATAGGCTATAAGGGGTGGGGAAACTTCTGAAACACAGATGTCCATACACCAAGTAAAAGGATGACTACATATAGTGAAACTGGAGAGGGTATCACAACCAGAGGCAAGGGATGCTGAGCCATTTGTCATACAATGCCCAATCACAGTCACATCTGAACCCTATATTTCTAGGACCCAGGAAGTAAGGCAACACAGGACAACAGCTGTCAGGAAATCTTTAAAAAGAACACCTTCATCACTAGAATAGCACTAAAGCAAAGGACATGCAGTGGCCAGGAAAAGTGCCATTGAGAAGTCATCACCATCAAGGAGAAAAGTGAACTGTCCTTCCCCTGAAAGTATTAGCAGGCAGGAGTCAATGGCTTTGCACTAAAACCACAGTTCTTAGACTCTTGAGAAACAAAGTTTTTCCAAGGTCTTTCACTGTGCTCAAACTGCAGAAAAGGAACAGCTCATCCTGAGACACAATAAATCATCCTTATCCTTACAGAGAACTCAAGGATTTTGTTTAAAGGAAGCACAACAAACTTCAATAAAATAGAGAGAGAGAACTCAATTGAATCAGAACTCAAGGTTTATAAACTACTTTCACATCCATCTTAGCTGTTCCTTACGTCATTTGGCAAGAGTAGTACTATCTCCACTTGCCAGATGGGTACACCAAAGATCTGAAAATGTACAGTGACCTCAGACTAGACCTACAGTTTTCAATGGAAAGGACACCAGCGAGAAATGCCCAGGGGGAAGACTATCCTTTAGAATGTCAGCACCCTGACATTCCAGATCTGGCTATGCTACCACCCCTAGTGACCCTGGGCCAGTTAAACTCTTTAATCTTCCTTATTTCTATCAGCATTGCCCAGAGATGCTTCCAAGAGGTCAGTGATTTCTATGATAAGAGGCCCATGTGGCCAGGGAAGTGTCTCTTTTGGAAAGTTATGTGCATACAGTTAAACCTCAGAAGAATCCCACCGTTCAGAAGTCTGTTTGACCCCAAATCTCCTATACCTTTAGTACCAAACAAACCATCATTCTTACTGAATTCACAACATCATTATCTCTCCAATCTTTCAAATTCTCCAAATTCTAAGTTCCATTTGCCCTTCAGCTGCACTGCTCATCTGCCATGAGATGCCCAATACTGTCTTAAGGGCAGACACAGTCAGGCACAGGATGGAGACACAAGGCTTGTGCCCCAGGAGAAATGAAAGAGGAGAAAATGCCCTGACAGGGTTTCTTCATTTTCCCAAGTCTCTCTAAACATCTGTGTAATCTGAGATAAGAAAAGGATTATTCCAAAACTTCTCTCTACACTAACAATTGAGGGCAAAAGTCCTAACTTAATCTTTCACTGCATACCCTAAGCAGCAGTTGGAAAAGGATATGTAGGTCAAAGAAAATGACAGTGAGGTGTTTTGGAGGAGGGAAAGGTTTGCTATGACCTTTCTAGACCTATTCAAGTAAAAACAAGAAAGGCTGAAGTTGGAAGAGCATTTCTGATACTCAGAGGATTGATGGGTACTGTTGGGAGTAACTTTTTTTTCTTAAATAGTAGAATACTCAGCAAAAGTTAATTACTTATGAAAACTTAAAAACCACAAGCTAGTCACAGTGACATTTGCCCATTATCCCAGTGATCTGGGACACTGAGGCAAGAGAATCACAAGTTAAAGGCCAGGGTGGACAATACAGCAAGATATAGTCCCCCATCCCCTGCAAAAAAAAAGAAAAAAGAAAAATTAAAACTGAAGATCTGTTATAATTAACCAAGTTTTCTAATGCAATTTTTATTCCTAGGTCATATTTACATTCTTATGTACAAGATTATATCCTATGACATTAAGGAAATACTGTCCATTTTTTTTTATAACTTTTTTATTTTTATGTGGTACCAAGGATCAAACCCAGTGCCTCACACATGCTAGGCAAGCACTCTACCACTGAGCCCCAGCCCCAGCCCTAACTGTACATTTTTTAGGTTGTGATAAGATATAATGGTGATATTGAGGAACAGAATGCTTATCTTTTAGAAATAGGAACTTAATTACTTATGGTTAAAACGATAGCCATCTGCAGCATGCTTCAAAATAATTTCAATGGGATGAATGGAAGTTAAGGCAAGACAGGCCATGACTTGATAAATTTCTGAAGCTGAGAGGCGTGTACATGGGAGTTCATTATACCATTCTTTCTTTTTATTTTTTTGTATGTTTAAAACTTTCTATAGGGGGAAAAATTAAAGGATTCTAATCAATGATACCAAACTAATATGAAGTTTTTCAGAGCCCTTAAAAGAACTAAGAAATATCAAAAGCACAAGCAACAAAAGAAAAAAAAATAGACAAACTGGGCTTCATCAAAATTAAGAACAGTTGTGCTTCAAAGGACACCATCAAGAAAGGATATGGGAGAAAATGTTTGCAACTTATATATCCAGTAAGAAACTAGAACAAATTTCTTAACTGTGGGACTCTTCAGAGGCTTAACTAGAAGTACATACATGAACTCCTCAAAAGAAATGGTAGATTTCTCTGGCCACACAGGCCTCTTATCACAGAAATGGCTGACCTTCAATGCATCCTTGGGCAATGCTGATAGAAATAAGGAGGCTCAGAGAGGTTAGCTGGTCCACGGTCACAAGATTGGGTGGTAGAATGGTCAGGTCTAGAATGCCAGGATGCTCTCAGTCTCCATTACAGGAAAATTTTACCCAGGGCATCACATGCTGGAGTCCCACATAAAGACCTCCGTCCCTTCAGTCAAAGGACTTTAAAATGGGAAAAGAGCCAGGCAGTGGATTTGGAGTTGGAGGCAGGATAATCACAAGTTCAAAGCCAGTCTCGGGAACTTATCGAGGTCCTAAGAAACTTAATAAACACCTGTCTCAAAATTAAAAATTTAAAAAAGGATCCAGTAGTTAAGCACCACTGGGTTCAATTCCTGGTAACAAAAAAAAAAAAAAATTAAATAAAATAAAATCCTCTACTGGAATCAAATCTTGGATCAGAGCTCAGGGAAGCCCTAAGAGTTCCATAAAGGATTTAAAAAGAAAAAAAAAAAAAAAAAGCTAACATTTACTAAGTATTACTGTGTGGCGAGGACTGTTCCACTGTATAAGTATTAACTCAAACAAACTGCCATGATAACCACATAAGCTAGATACTATTATCCCTATTTATAGATGAGAAAGCCAAGTTAACCAATTAGTCCAAAGTTAGATGGAGAGTAAGAGAAGCTCTGGTTTCAGATGCAGGTAGTCAGTCTCCTAAGCCTCCACTCAGCAATGCTTTTTGTAAGCTTCCCTGCTTGTAGGATGACCACACACAGAAAGGTGGTTGGTCAGGCCCACAATCAAGACTTGGGTGCCATACAAAAACTGGAGCCACCCTGCAGAATATCGACCTAACATCTTCCAAGAGCCCACAAAACACTTCCTTAGCACCTGGGCAGTCCTTTCTAGCCTGCTCTGGATACAGGCTCACTGCCCTTGGGCAAACCCTGTTCCACATTAAAAGGAGTTGCCAAGTGGAGTCAGGAAGAAGGGAGCTAAGCAAACTGAGAACAATATGCTTTGGAGGAAGGAGATCATAATGTTCCCATGGTGCCTATGTTAAGAATCAGAGGAAGATCTTTAAGGGTAAGTGGACAGCGTAGGTAAAGTGTAGCTTACTGGTGTTGGGGGGAATAAGCCCTTGCACATCCAACAGGGAATGTAAACTGACAGAACCGTTTTGGAGAGCAACATGGTACTATGTACCCCAACTTTTAAATGCACACACCCTACATTTAAATACAGATACCCCATAATTCCTAATTCCATGCCCCAGGAATCTTAACACAACTTCAGAAAAAAATAGGTACAACACTCATCCAAACACTGTGTGAAATGGCAAAAGCTTGGCTACAACCTATGTCCATCTGTGGAGTGGTTAAATAATTTTAAAAGTCAAATATATATATACATATATGACTCTCTCTCTCTCTCTCTCTCTCTCTCTCTATATATATATATATATATATATATATATATGGAAATTCGTCCTTGATATATTGTTCAGGGGGAAAAAAAAAGCATGTTGTAAAACACAACATGTAAATTATTCCATTTCTGTTGTTTTGGGTTTTTTGTTGTTTTTTTTTTTCCCCCCCCCGTACTGGGGATTGAACCCAGGGCCTTGTGTTTGTGAGGTAAGCACTCTACCAACTGAGTTATATCCCCAGCCCTCCATTTCTGTTTAATAACAAAGAAATTAAGAACACAACCCACACCAAAAATTTTGTTTGTATGTGAATTATTTCTATTATATTAACTATATTAATATATCTATGAATATATAGCACTGGCAGAAAAACCACCAAAGAGAAATATCAAACCATGAATTTTCACTTTTTAAACGTTTTTGGATTTCTGTATTATCCACCACTGTTATAAGCATGTCTTCTTTTTGTGTAACTACAAACTGATGTAAAAAGGTAAAAGATAGATACCTGGGTGTGGTGACGCAGGCTTATAATCCCAGCTACTCAGAAGGCTGGGGCAGATTGCAATTTGAGGCCAGCCTGGGCAACTTAGCAAGACCCTGCCTCAAAATAAAATAAAAAACTGATGATGTAGCTCAGTGGTAGGGCACTTGCCTAGCATGTGCAAGGCCTGGGTTTAATCCTCAGTACCTCAAAAAAAGTAAATAGTATCTTAAAGCTCAAAGGAAAGCAGCAATCAACTCTAAGGAAGGCAAATGGGAAGACCAGAGTAGACCCTGTACCAAACTGAATTGGAACAGGTTTTCTGCCAGAGGATTGGCAAATTTAAAGATAAATTACCCAAAGAAAAAGGAAGGAACAATCAGGAGGAAACTACCACACTATTCAACTCTACATTCAAATCCCCAAGAGCCACAATATTCATACATCCCAGTGCAGAAAACCAAATAAACTTCCTCTCCCAAATGAACCACTAAGGGAAAAAAATTTAGATCAGATCAATAAAAATAATAAGTTGTGGGGTTTTCTTGTTGTTTCTATGTTTAATGAAACTGCCAGGTGAAATTTTAGATGAGGAAGAGAAATCAGGAGATAGCAAACCAAAAAGCACTGTGGAGAATTTTGAGAATCATGAATATTTTCTCCATGAACACATGCCTGGGAATGTGTAATAAAAAAGTGTTACAACATAAGATTCCTCTTGCTAGATACTTAAAAATCAAAATAGACATGTTTTGTAACTTCATTCTAGGACCCACCCTTCCAAGCCACAAGTATTCTTGCAATGTCTTACATTTATTTTAACCTCTTCCAAAACAAGTTTAAGTTAAATTCCTCAAAACACGGGAGATCTTGGATCAAAACTTAGCCTTGGCAGTGTGATGATGATTGTACCAGAAGCAGAAGATACACAGCTTGTCTGTTTTCCCACAGAAGAGTGTGGAAAGTAGAAAACCAAAAGCAAATAAATCAGAGCTATAGGAATGTAACTGAGTAAGCCAGAGTATCCCAAAAACCCACTCTGTGCAAGACTGGTGATCAAAAGTCTAAGAGGGTGACCTACTTTCATTCCCACACTAGGAAAGCCCAGAATTAAATCAACAAGCCACAGAATTCAGTAAGATGGGATTTGTTTCTCCTTTCTTGACCTCCCAGGTTGTAACATTCTAGATTTATTTGTATTTGTGGTTTTCACATCCCATGCAGAGTTCAAGGGGGTGTTCCCCAACTTTGCTCCACCTAGTGGAAGTGCAAAGCATGGTCCATGGGGAGTGATCACATGCCAGACCTTAGTCTACAATATGCCACTCAAAGGCAGGGCACCAAAACCCACCATCCCTGCTCCCTGTCACTCAGTGGCTGCTCTTCCTGGCTGTGCAATTAACAATAGGATTATGGGCCCCAGTGGTTTTAGGGGCAAGGAATTAACCCAACTCACCACACTACCTGGATTCTGATGGCCCCTCGATTATTAGTCTTAAGAAATAAAAGAAGGCAAGAGGCCCTCTCAGGGGTATGGATGGCCAGGCATTCAAACAGTAGTTTGAATTCTGAATCCAAAGTCATCCAAGATACCCATAGCATCCACAAAGACTTGTCTGCTGGTGTCAGACACCCACTGATGAACTGCAACTGCAGGACATGAAAGAGGGTGGCTCTCTTTTTAGATACTACAACCCTAACAGTTCAGGACATTTGAACTTCCCCATGGAGACCCTAAAAACACCTAATGATTTTTGCAGGCTAGGTATGTGTAAGAGCAAACTAGTGTTCTTGAGGCCAAATATGAGCATAGCACCAAGACTTGGACTGGGGAAAGGAAAAGTTCTAAGAACATGACTCCCTTTGGATTGGTTATGGGACATGGAAGACATTGAAAAAAGAAAAGAACTGGACATCATGCTTTCACTGGGGTGAAAACAAATTATGTTATTAAACTGAAACCACAAGATCAAAGCAAGAGGAAAGAGAACTCAAGACTGGATGAATATGCGAGGCTCACCTGCTCACTGAACCACAGACCAGAGTACTGTTTTCAAAATGTTTGATGTTGGCTGACCAAACAGCTGTCTGGAAAAGTACCTCACTGAGATTCAGCACATTAAAGCTTTAAACTACTTTACCTAAAACTTGTCAGAGGTTATTTCATGGAATTCACCAAACCATTTTTTTCAGGTAGGAAGGCTGAAACTGCAATAATGAGCTGGAACTGGTAAGAACAAGAACCACTAACTCAGGGATTCTCCACCTCAGCACTACTGACACTTTGGATCAATTCTTTGTTGAGGGGCTATCCTGAACAGTGTGAAATGTTGAGCAGCATCCCTGGTTTTCACTCAGATGTTAACAACATTCCTAAGTTGTCAAAACCAAAAATGTCTCCAACCACGGACAAATGTTCTCTGGAGGGGGCAAAATTATTCCTGATTGAGAACCACTGTTCTAAACACAGGTTCATCATGAAAAGTGTTCACACAGCTAAGAGATCACAGGGACAAACCTAAGCCCAGGCACAGAGTGGAATCAAGGAAATTATGTTAAATTTCCCTGATGTCAGTTTTTGAACTCAGTTTAGGATCTGATGCTAACATGCTAACCACAATGCACTTGAGGAGCACCAATTACAATGATAATTATTATACTTAATCATTAAGTATATTCCAAGAGCTTTACATACATTGTATCTTTTCCCCTCATGACCACCTTAGATTACTCTCATTTTAGTACAGGAGGAAACTGAGATACAAAGAGGTTAAGTAACTTGTTCAAGAGTAGTGTCTGATTTGGAACTCAGGTCATCTGACCTCAGTGCCCAAGATGTTACCACCATGTTAAGACTATACCAAACCCCCGACACTGGAAAGCTGTTAAATCAGCATGGTCCATTATGTAGTCATTAGCCCCAAGGAGCTGCTCAATTTAAATTAATTAAAATTTAAGGGGCTGGGGAGATAGCTCAGTTGGTAGATTGCTTGCCTTGCAAGCACAAGGCCCTGGGTTCGATCCCCAGCACCAAAAAAAAAAAAAAAAAAATTAACATCATGTCACTTTGGAAAACAGTTGGGCAGTTCTTCAAAAAGTTACAGTTATCATACAACCCAACAATTCCCCAACTGGTATACACCCATTAGGTATAGAATTGAAAACATGTCTATAACAAAAATTTGTATATCAATGTTCCCAGGAGCATTATTCATACTAGCACAAAAGTGGAAACAGTCCACCATTTGACAAAAGGATAAATAAAATAAGGGGTATTTACACTATTGAATATTAATTGGCCATAAAGAAGAATGAAATACTGATATGTTACAACATGGATAAACCATGAAAACATTATGGTAAGTAAAAGATGCCAGTAATGGACCACAAAGCATGCGATTTCATTTATATTAAATGTCCAGAATAGGCAAATCCATAGAAACAGAAAGTAGATTAGTGGTTGCTAAGGGCTGGTAGAAGAGGGGGTGGAATGGGGAGCTAGTGGCTATTGGGTTTCCTTCTGGGGTGATGAAAATGTTCTAAAATTAGATAGTGTGATGGTTGCAAGATTCTGTGACCACAGTAAAATAAACAATTCATGTAATTTTAAAACTATGAATCTTTTGGTACTGAATAGTATCTCAATAAAGTTGATACAAGAAAACCAAATGATTGACAATTCAGTTTCTTATGTATCCTAGTCAGCTTAAGTGCTCTTGACATCCAGATGTGGCTATGTGGCTACTGAACTGGACAGCACAGGTAGAGGTAATTTCCAGCATCACAGAAAAGTTCTATTGGACAATGCATCCTTGGACAAATGGATGAAAATCCTCAACCTTCTTACTACAGCTTCCTTTTCAAGTCTCATCTACTTTTTCATTTCACTACACACCTACACTCAAAGCTTCCACCAGACTACGTACCACCTTCAAATACATCTTCCCTTATTCTTCCACCTTGGAATACACTCTTCCCCTTCTTAGCCCATTGATATTTTACTCAACCTTATCAAGTTTTCTTTTTTTTTTTTTTTTTGGTACTGGGGATTGAAACCAGGGCCACTTTACTACTGACCTACATCCCCAGTCCTAATTTTTTTTTTTTTTTTGAGATAGGGTCTTGCTAAATTGCTAAAGCTAGCTCGAATTTATGATCCTTCTGAGTTTCTAGGATTACAGGCATTGGTCACTGTACCTGATTTGAACTACACTTTTAAAAGTTGATAAGAAACAGCACTATGGTGCATGCTTGTAATCCCATTACTAGGAAACTGAGACAGGAGGATCGCCAAGTTTGAGACCAGTTTAAGCAATTTAGGAGACCCTGTCTCAAAATAAATAATAAAAAGGGCCAGGGGTGTGAGTCAACGGTTAAATTCCCCTACGTTCAATCCCCAATGCCAAAAACAAAAAAATAAAATAAAAGTCTAGTCTAAAAGCTTCTTCCTCTATGAAGTTTTCACTGTATCCCATCTTCCTCTTGCCCCAGTGAAATCAATTGTTCCTACTGTCCTTTGTTTGCACTACCATTTCAGCACTGAACCCTCTGGATTATAATTCATTGTGTGTGTTATCGTTCTTCCACAAGATTACCAGCTCCTTGAGGACAGGGATTCTGTTTTGCATTTGATGATTCTCAGAGCTTAGCAATAATAGCCTGTTAGATTTCAATAAATGTCCATTTTCTGAATTCTTCTACAAGGATTTAAAGGAACTCAAGGTGCTGATTTTAGACAAATGCTCACTTTGGGCTACGAAGCAGACTAAGAAAATGAATGATGGTGATTGCCCTGACATGCCATTTGTAAGAAAAGAGAAATGGTGTAGGCTTTCTGGACTAAAACTGGGGCAATGGCGATGAGTAAAGGTGAAATACAAATGAAGGGTATGGTGGGGAAAAAAACAGCAGAAACTGGGGCCCCATCCAACTCAAAGTTTTAAGCTGGCATAGGAAAGGTAAGGAGTGCATCTCTAGAGAGTTGTGCCCGGACCACTGGCTGGGGCACCTGATGGAAAAGGACACTTCTACTAAGATTTTATTTTAAATAACAGAGTCAAATATTCTTGTTGAATCTAAACAACATTAGAAAAAAAAATTATGTTATCTCAACCATAATTTAACTGAAGGAAACAAATGCCAAGGCTTTCCTGTTTAGAAACTGCTGCTTTTTTATTCTTCACAAATTCAAAGAATCATATCTGTGAGTCACAGTGACCTATACAAGAGTTAAATCTAAGTTTCTAATCACATAAGAGAGCCAGGTTAATGAACTTTCCTGGGCCGGGAAGGCAAGAAATGTCTGTCCCAATGCAGAATTGGTAAAAGGAAAAACAAGCCATATGATATGTAAATATCATATACTCCTGATATTAAGTGTGTATGCAATAAAAGATTATATTTAACAGATCTGTTTCAGGCGGGTGGGGGAAATGCAATGAGGTACCCATACCATTTTCCATACAGAATGAGTACAGCAAGTCCTCAATTCAGAGTGAGCTGAAAGTCACTGTTGAAATAAGGACAGTGAGTACCTGAACTACATTCTATGCCAAAAAGTCTCTGGATTTTTTTTTTCCTTACTTATTTGTTTTTTTTGCCAAAAAACAAAACAAAACTAAATTGACTATTTTGTGTTGGATTCAGAGTTAATAGTTATATTGTAACTTCCATTCCAAAGGTTAAAATTCAAAACACAAACCTCATTACAGATATCTAGTACTCTTGGACAGGAAGAGACAAGGGTATGAGGTGTGGAATGACAGTATGTAGGGGGATTAGGAAGAGGGCAGTAGCTCATTACAAAAATTTTCCCTTCTCTGCAGGAACTGTAATCACCAAATATGTTAACTGGTCAATGCTAGTACTCATCCCAACAGAACAAAGTACAAAAGCCACCCTATCCCCAAAATAAGTATTAGAAATGCCAGAAATATAAGAAAGCAGCTTGTGATCAAAAAACTGTAATTAGAACATGACATTGAAGAGCTCCTTACACATCTTTTGACCACCTCCCAAGCTCCAGGACCTGGTAGGAATAGCCATTTTCCATCCTTCTTGCTAAAGAAGTGGATCCAGTTCCTACCTCCCTAAATCTACCAACTCCCGAATCAACCCTCTAGGAAGGTTATTTATTGGTTAGGGTGAACAGCCTTTCACAGATACAGAAATAAGATATGCAAAAGAAAAGTTTATTCTATATTTTGTTCTGTCAACACCTATACTTCTTAACTTTGCCAGTCCTGAGAGTTATAACTTTTCTAATCAACAAAGAAAATTTATGTCGCCTGCCAGTTTATAATTTTTAACCAGGAAAACAAAGAACCTCAAAGAAGGCTAAATCTAAAGGGTCCCAGTCCTAGAAAAGTTTATATGCCAGGTCATAAAATGAGCTCTATTTATTTCACCTGCTATTTCTAATACACATATATAGGTTCAAAGGAAAAACTAAACACTTAACCAGATAAATGGAGAAACAAATGTGTATCCATAAAATGGAATATTACTTAGCCATAAAAAGAAGTGAGATACATGCTACAATGTGGATAGACCTTGAAAACATTACATTAAGTGAAAGAAGCCAGATACAAAAACCACATATTATAGGATTCCATTTACATGAAATATCTAGAATGAGTAACGTCATCAAGACAGAAGCAAATTTGTGATGACCAGGAGACGGAGGAAAGGAGGACAGGATTTTCTTTGGGTGATGAAAATGTTTTGGAACTAGATAGAGATGGTGGTTACACAACATTGTGACTATACTCAACACCACCAAACTGTTCATTTACTGTTGATTTTGTGATGTGAATTTCAACTCACTTAAGCAGTAATGGGCAAAAGAAAATGCATATGTGGGGCTGGGGAGATAGCTCAGTTGGTAGAGCGCTTGCCTCACAAGCACAAGGCCCTGAGTTCAATCCCCAGTACCGAAGAAAATGCATATGTGCAAAGGCAGACCTTAAACTCTAAGGAAAAGATTAAGAATTTTTGCTGGCACTCTGTTTCTGCACTTGATCACAACGTGAAGTTCAAATGCTAAGTTGTATAGCCTTTGCCACTGCGTTCTTTGTATGCTATTTGTCTGATGCCTTTCTTAAAAAGACGGGAAGGAATGGAAATTGAAGTAAATAAAATGACAAAGCCTTGCCAAATTTAAGGGAGGAGGGGTGATTCCCCCCACTGCACCCCACCCAATTTGGCACCAAGAGTAACGCTCCCATTAGGGTTTCGAAATGCCAGCAGGAGCTGGAATCAGCACAAGCAAGCTTCTCTGCCTGGACAGAGCAAGCCACCCAGCAAGAAAAGCTGGGGTGCTCCATTTGCTGCATCAGAACCACCCTCTGCTCAAAAGGCCTGAGTTGGCTCAGATCAGCATCAGTCACTTCCTCTCCCTAAACAGCTAGACTAAAGCAAGGGCTTCTTCAGATCAGCATCAGTCACTTCCTCTCCCTAAACAGCTAGACTAAAGCAAGGGCTTCTTACAGCTCAAGTGTGCCCCTCCTCTTGAGGGGTTCCCACTCTACTTCATCCCACCTGCCTTCCAAGAGTCCTGCCTCCCACAACTGCCACCAAGGTGCCATGCCATACACCATTAAAAATGGAGCCAAGACGCCCTCAGAACTTTCCCTTGTCCAGTCTGAAATAAATATGCTCCCAGACTAGCCTGCGTACCCCCTCCACCTCACACACACACAGACATGCACACAGCCTTGCTGCCTGGGACACTAGCTGGGAAGGGGCATTAATGAGACTCACATGCCCCAGAGTGGCACCAACATTCAATTAACAGTCACCCCAGAGCACCTAACCTACCTGCCGTCTCAAAGAGCCCTCATTCGCTTGGCACCATGCCTCTGCCACCTTCCTGCCACCAAAACCGTCACAGGTGTCCCTCAGCTAAACGCGACGCCCCCTTAGCTCCTGTCCCCGCTAGGCATGGCGCCCCTCACGGGACCCCTCAACTCTTGACAATTACACTCCTTCAGATCCCTCCACCCAGGATTCGACGACCCTCAGGCCCCAAGTCTGGCCAGGACGCCCCCTCCCCCTTACCTGCGGGGGTTCAGCCCTGACTGACAGGGGGCTGGGCAGCGCCTGGAGGAGCAGGAGCGCCATACCACCCAGGAGCCTTCTCTCCATCCCCCTCCTGCTCCTGCTCCTCCGCCACGGCGCCGCCACCTCCCTCCTCCTCCCTCTCTTCTTCCCTCTTCTTCCTTCTTCCCTTCTTTTCCTGTTTCACTCTCCCCTCCCGCTTCCGGCTCTGCTCCACCCCGCCCCAGGCAAAACACCCTCCCAGGCATGGGGGAGGGTCTCCAGTTCCAGTAGCTCATTGGCTCCTGATCTTCGTCCATTGATCAAAATATCTGTCGATCAAATACGGGTCTCGCCCCATCTCGAGGAAGACCCGAGAGACTCAGCCAATGAAAAGTAGGAGGAAACCGGGCCATCTTGAGGGCTGCGAGGTTGTGTAAAATGCGTCCCGCCCCGCAGAGAGTGGCGGAAGTACCTATGATCAGGGGGTGGGGCCATCCAGAAAAACATATTAAAAAGCCGATTTCAAAAGCAGCCATTTTGAGTGTGGCGGAAATATTAGGTTCCACAGGTCAACCAAAAAGGTAAAAAAAAAAAAAAAAAAAAAAAAAGATATGAAAGGAAGGATATAATTCAAAAGGATGTTTTGAAAACAAGTTATTTCCAGATGGTAACGGAGTACTCTTAGAGGAAAACAACTGCAATTTAAAAATATTTGAGGTTTTTGTTTTTTTTTTTGTCTTGAAGCACAACTCAATTACCAGGGTCCCTCTTCCAGACTCAAACCTCCCAAGAAGTAACTTAGGTCCATTTGAATTCACTATTAAATAGTAGCTGCACCCGAGGCATAGCGTTTTGCCCCTCAAGTTGCAGGGACAAAATTCTATGACTACACCTCAGAAATCGCTGAGAAATCCACCTCTTATTGCTTCAATCCATGTTCTCAAATGGATAAATAAAAATGGCCTCCCTGATCTTCCCACAGCAACAGTGCTGTACCATACAAAACCAAGTATTATTACGTGACTGGCTTCCCCTTTTAAAACACTTCAACTACCTACAAGCTTCCTAATATGGTCCTCTCTGTGACCTGGTCCCCATCTACTTTTTATCTCACTGCCAGACATTACATTTTTCCAAATGCTCCACTCACACTGAATACTTAAAAAATGTTCACTAACTTCTTTATACATTACATACACAGTTCCCTGTTTACAAATTCCTGGACTTCATCCTTGTTTCTTCTGAATTCACTAACACTTATCACACAATATACAGAATCTATATCTGCTGCCTGATTTGCAGCTTTTGTACAGCACACCAACTCCTCTTCCTCCTTCTCATTATCAAATCCCTATAATATCCTTTATGAGGCTCGACCATGAACTCAAGATTGGTAAAATAGGTGAATATGTTTAGCATGCTTGAGAACCTATGTTCCATCCCCAGCACCATAACATACATTCATAAATAAGTAATAGAAAGCAAACTAATTTCACAAATGAAGACCCATGGCAAAGAATTTTGCTCCCTGGAATTTTCTCTCAAAAACCTGTCAAAAATTTTACAGCCTGGCCCATTCTAGCTCATATCTGATACTGGAGGGAGTTGCACTTGGCTTATATGTAAGCAAAATGAGAAACAGGTAAGAGTAAAGAAATAAGTTTGACCCAGCTCAACAATCTCCACAGTTCTGCCTTCCCACCTCTGTCCCTAGTACTGGAGATTGAACAGAGTGGTGCTCTACCACTGAACTACATCCTCAGCTCTTTTTATTTTTTATTTTGAGACAAAGTCTTGCTAAGTTGTCCAGGTTGACCTTGAACTTGCAATCTTCCTGCCTCAACTTCCGAAGCAACTGAGACCAAGGCATATACCAATGTGCCTAGCCCAGCCTTTACCTCAATCCTGCTTTCCCAAGTATTAAAAATAATAATGAATATTTTTGCCAACCTCTACTTTCTTAGAAATTCATCCATCCCACAAATCAAGCTCTTTGGGGGACAAGTTGGACACTAGACAAGAATCAAATTATTTTCATGGTAGTCTCTCAATCCTGGCCTCAAGGAACTGTTAAGAATTACACAAGGGCGACCCTATCAGTCCCCTGTTGCCCCTGAAGAGTTGTTTCTATTCACATTTAAATAAACCCTACTCCTTTCACTCTTGAGGAAAATAATTTTACACATAAAGGCCAGGGTGCCATGGCACAGGCCTGGAATCCCAGCAACTTGGAAGGCTGAGGCCCTGCCTCCAAATTTAAAAAGAGCTGAGGATGTAGCTCAGTGGTAAAGCCCAAGTTCAATCCCCAGTACAAAAAAAAAAAAAAAAAAAAAAAAGCCAGATATCATTATTAGAAATTCCAATTCAATCTGGCACACTCGGGTTACTGTCCCATCCTTTTCTCCTTTTGCCTGAGAGCTACTGGGCAGGGCAAAAACTAACCCTTTTGCAGTCTAGACTAGCACTTCCCATACCAAGGCTGTTTCAGCACCATTAACTGTCTTCTGACATCTCACAGGAACCAACTCAAAAGGCAGAAAAATGATACAAACCAAGGTGAGAAGCAATCTTTATTTTTTTCTTCTTCTTTTTAACCATGCTGGGGATCAAACCCAGGGATACTTGTCACTGAGCTACATCCCCAGTCCTTTTCTTTTTTTTTAACTTTGAGACAGGATCTCACCAAGTTGCCTAGGTTGGCCTCACTTTCAATTCTCCTGCCTCAACCTCCCAAGTAGCTCAGATTATAGGTGTGTGCCACCTGTTTGGGTTTGAAACTAATTGTTCTGGAATTATAGGGTTGATGGTTACACAGCTTTGTGACTATACTAAAATCACTGCATTATACACTTCAAAATGGGAGAAGAGTAAAATACAGTCAGTTTCTGAGCACTGGGAGCAAGACCCTTTCCCTTTAGAACAGTATTCCTTTAAGTTTGGTCCCCTGACCAATATAATCAGCATTACCAGAAAATTATTAGAAATGCACATCCTCAGGCTCCACCCCAGACCTACAGAACTAGAAATTCTGGGGACAGGCTGGTCTGTTTTCACCAGCCTTTCCAGGGACTATAATGTATATTCCAAGAGATACTGCTCCAAGGTAGGAGTCAGATAGTTAATATATTAGGATTTAAATGCCATATATATAAATAGGGTCTCTGTAACATTTTTAAATTTTTTTGTAGTTGTATATGAACAGAATATCTTTATTTTTATACGGTACTAAGAATCAAACCCAGAGCCTCACCTGTGCTAGGTAAGTGCGCTACCACTGAGCCACAGCCCCAGCCTAACATATCTCTTTTCTTCATATAAAGTAATACTTTAGGGATGGGGATATAGCTCAGTTGGTAGAATGCTTGCCTTACAAACACAAGGGCCTGGGTTCGATCCCCACCACTTTACAGATGTAGATTCTTCTTAAATTAGAGTAATTGCTGGTTCCCAGGCATCATAGAGTTTCCTCTTATAGTTGTGATACCCTCTGACACACCATGGCCAAAGACCAGATAGATCCTGCTTTCCATCTAGACTTTATTAGCTTAGTTTGCACTTTTTCCATGATCTTTCAAGTAATTTATTGAATTCACAGTGACAGCCTTTGAACAGTCAGCAGATCTTACCAGACAAAACTCACAGTGACCCCAGGTATGCCACAATAGTCCCCAAGGAACTTGAGAAACCACTTTGGCAGTCCAGCTAGAGAGGGGAAGTGGCTATGCTTTGCTGTGTGCACTTAAGGCTCTTTGGTCCTGGTCAATTTCCTCTAAGAGGTGTCCAAGTAAAACTTCCCTTTCCCATTCAGTACACACAAGTCTTTCTTTGGTGTTTAAGCTAATGGGCTGAGGGAGGCAGCCAGGAAATTATACCCACTGAAGTGTGTGGTTAATACCTACATACATCCTTTTCACTCATAGTGGATTTATCTTTTCAAATAGAGATACGAGGCAACGAGAGAAGAGACTTCCACCATTATAGAGCAGATGGCAAGCACAGATCCAGACATGAGTAAGACAGAACAAAGTCAATGTCAATGAACAAGACTTGAAACACCATGTAACTCTGCTGCTTTGCAGTGTCCCTTTTGGCACTAATAAGTCCTGGGTGCCTAATTAAGTTCTAGTTTAGCAGCACTCCCAAAGGAAGCTTTCCAGCAAGGGGACAATGAAGAAGAGAATTGGAAAGAGTGGAGATGAGTCCCAAAATGGCTCAGATCACTTTCCCCTTCTCTTGTGTCAAGCTAGAATTACAAGGGTAAAAGATTCCATTACTTGGGAGAGGAGGTAGCGGGAAGGGAAGATGCAGAACTTTTCTGGTCCCAGGGGCTCATCCCCAATCACTGCTGGAAGGGAATCCTAAAGATTTCCTGTTTTTTTCCCAAATGAATGGCTTCAGTGTCTCCCCAGGTAGCACTAACTTATCCCTCAGAAGCCCTCAGCTCTTGTCTCCAGGGGACAGGGGTTAAGGAAGAGGCAGATTGAATACTTAGGTTCTTTTTCTTTTTGGTCCTCGTTCTTTTCTTTCTTTTTTGTAGTGCTGGGGAATGAACCCAGGAACTCACTCATGCTAGGCCAACTCTCTACCAATGAGCTGTACCTGCAAATCCTTTTTCATTTTTATCCCCTGGAGTCCAATAAACTAGGTGCTTGGGTAGACACACCCAGCTACCCTCCTCTCCCCTGATCCAGCATGGTTCTCAGGCCTGGTTGGTAAAGAGAATGCAGGACAGGTGTGCACAGCAGCTGAAGGAGCTGGTAAATGTGGGTATACACTGGTCTTTGCTGGAGTGGGGCATTTAGAGACCCTTATTGAAGTAGACATAAGGTACATGTTCTCCATAGCTGGCCTTGATGGTGTCTTGGAGCTCTGGTTCCAGATAGGAAACTGGTAATTCACTGAAGAGAACAGGAGATTATGAGCTTGCCACCTGGGATAAGTGGCAAAGTACCCTCAGAAAAATTCCAATCGACGTTACCTCCTGATTTTTCCAGACCAAATTATTACAGGACTTCATATACCACAGTATGCTGCTTTCACCTCTTCTCAGGCCTGGCTTCACTCTCCCTAAACTAAAGTTCTGGGTTTAAATTTCTAGCTTCTTCACAAAATGATAATCCTGGTGCTCAGGATACAGGAGGTGTGCAGCAGATGACCACGGAACCAGTATGGAACTAGAGTTCAAGGAAGGGGAGACGGGCTCCTTCTGAGTTCCTAACCAAGCTACGCCCATCTCCTGGAGCCAGTCTCCACTCCCCACTTCCCCTGTCTGATGCCTCCCTTCCCTTCATCCACCTTCGGGGACAGCAAGAGAAAGTAGAGAGGTCATCATCTGGCCTCTGGGAAACATGAACCAGAATATGTCCCTTATTCAATTTTAAAGGCCAGATCTGGCCAGAGCAAAGCTTCCAAATAACCCAGCCAGCAGGAAGGAAAGTCTCTTGTCCCCCACCCCATATCTCTAAGGCTGAGCCTGTGCCAAGGGGCAGGAGCAACTTATTCCTTCTCCTGGTTGTTCTTCCCCTTGCAGAACTGGGGTAGTTTGCCCTTCACCCAGGGTTAAGAGGCCCAGAATTTAGACTGATAGGGACTTGTCCTTAGAAATTGATGCCTTTCCTGTTCTGTCCCTCTCGCTATGGACAGAAGGCAGGTTGGAGCAGCAGAGGCAGGGTGTTCAATAAACCAAAGTGGACGACAAAAGGCCAATACCATATCTGTGGGAAGAGCCCACATGCCACTGGCACCATGAAGAGGAGGCTGTAAGAAACAATAAACCAAAGCGTTAGGGGACACGCAGCCCTGTCCACACCCCATCCCTGAATGCTCTAGGGAGATGCCCAGGCACCTGGCCTGCCTCCCCAGCCAGATCCTCAGTCCTCTCCCTCCAGCCTTTCCCCATCCTCTGAACATGAGCAAACTTATCCTGGCATGGGGACGAAACCAGTGTCCTGCCACCCCTCACCCCCCCCCTCACACCCAGGTTCAAGCAGATGAGAGAGATAATGCTATGACGAGGGTATGCAAGCAGTGTACCCAAGATCAAGATCACAAGCACCCATAGCCAGGTAGGGAATGGAGCCATTGTCATTAACCCCACGGCTTTGCAATGCATGATTATCGCCAGGACATGTTTAGCCAGTGGCAGGTTCCTAAGAATGCTGATGTGACTTGTGTCATTACCACTGAGCTACATCCCCAATCCCTTTTATTTTTTATTTTTAAACAATCTCTTTAAGTTGCCAAGGTTGGCCTTGAACTTGCCATCCTCTTGCCTTAGCCTCCCAAGCCACTGGAATTATGGACTTGTACCATTATGTGCAGCTTCAGGTAAAGAATATGTTCTCCAACACAGGCTAACAAGAAGACAGATCTTGGATGTCCTAGCCACCATAGTACCCAAACCATCCAAACACCATACTCACAAGCACCCGCACATCATGACCTGCAATGGGGCATGCAGCACCTTGACTTTCTGTACAAAAACAATAGAAGAGAGACCCGCATGGGTCCTAGGTACATGAAAGTGAACCCCATGCCTGCCCTTCTACGGATCAGCCAGATAGCAAAAACCAGAAGCCAGTACCTGCTGGACCTGAGGGAGAGGAGAAGGAAGTGTTTGCAAGTCCAGGAACCAGGCTCTGCTGGCTAATACAGAAGTGGGCAGGAGGGGAGGGGAGGGAGTTCCAAGCACAGATGTGGTTGGGCAACTGGGCAGGGAAGATGCAAAGACAACCCCACTTACCTTCATGAAATTCAGTCTCTCCAGCCTTTCCATGATGACTGGCAGCAAGACTAGAAGAGAACAGGAGAGAAGCTGCGGGTGGAGGATGGCTAGAAAACTCTCGCCAAGACCCCTTTCTACAGTCAGGGTAGGAACTGAGAGGGTCCCTCTTTCCCCAAAAGTGCCAAATAATATTTGCCACCGGGGAGAACAGAGATTGCATATCTTGGTCACTCTCTCTCCCCCAAGTCCTAGGAAAAACATGCTTCCCAAACTTCTGAGCGTTCGAACCTGTAACAGGAAGACATATACTACTAGGCCCAAAGCAACCTTCTCAAAATTAAAAACTAACTTTGAGGGCTCATGTAAACAAATTTTACAATATGTCTCTGCTGGAAGCAAACCCAGGCAAGGAATTTATTCTCTCTACCACTGTCTCCTAAGCAGCCCACACTGTGTCCAGCACATCAAGCATTGACACATTTATGACTTTTCATAAGTTCAACGAAAATAACTTTCTCCCCCCAATTTTTGATTAATTCATATCCTACGAACTACAATGGTTCTCCGGAGTTTGAGAAGCACGGCTGTAGAGGCTAGGGTTCCACCTCCCACCAGAAAGCTGAGTGTGGCTAAGGCCTCCACCATGTATTCCAGAGTTTCCCAGGATAGGAAGGCTTCTCCATCTTACTCATGCCAGGGGCAGCCATGGTGATCCGGGAAATTACCACTTGGGTGATGCCTATGGCTGCAGCTCTCTGAGGGCAGAAAAGATTAAATGATCAGGAATGATTTATTCTGTGTATGTGGACTGCACTAGAGGGCAGGATAAGAGTCTTGGGCAAGTCAGAGCTGGTTTCAGAACCAGAAATGATGCAGGAAGAATATAAGAGGGCTGTTCCTAACAGAGAAATACAGGAAAATTTATAGGGAACAAGGTTGGAGTCAGGGACAAACCTTTTTAATACTATAAAGGCACAAAGGCCTGCTGTGATCACTAAGGAGGAAACAGGGTCTTAGAAGGAAATCCGCCCTCCCACCCCAAGAGAGGCCTCTGCTCACCTGGGAATAGCCAAGCTCATTCTGCTTCCCGTCCTTCACACAGATGCCCTGGATGAGTTCCCTAAACATAAACAGGAGTTGCTGGACTTGGGAAAGGTGTGCTGGGAGCCTGCCAGGCCTGTGACACACCAAGGGACCAAGGCCAGGGCACTCAAGCTCTAGGAAGCACCCTCTGCAACCTCGCTCCCTGACCTTCCTTCCACACGCCAGTGAGCAGTGGCTAAGAGAGTTGGTCCAGGGTACATACTGCCTCAGCTGACTAGTGAAACTGCAGAGCATGTGTATAATCTTGAGTGTGGTCCTTAACCCTTCTAAAGTCTCAGTTCTCCTGATCTGCAAAATGGGGATAATCTGAGCACCCACTTCATTGGGCCTGGTGAGGATTAAATAAGATAATGCCTGACAACTACTTAGTCCAATACCTGACAGTGACCACTACCCAAGGAGCTACTCTGGCTGTTCACAGATCAGTTATTTTTTGGTGGTGGGGGAGTACTGGGAACTACACCCAGGGGTACTTTACCACTGAGTTACATCCCCAGCACCCCTCCCCCTTTTTTTTTATTTTGAGAAAGGGTTTTGCTAAGTTTCTAAGGCTGGCCTTGAACCTGCAATCCTCCTGCCTCAGCCTCCTGAACCACTGGGTTACAGGTGTGTACTACCATGCATGCCTGGCATCAGGCCAGCTCTTGACAGCACTCCACCAGAGACCAGGTAGGTGGCTGCACTTATCCGTTTTCTGGGAAAGAAATAGAAGAGGTAAGGGAAGAGGAAAGGAGCAATGTGGATACAAGATATTCTGTAGTGTTCTTTCTCTAAGGGATCCTATGGTAAATCTCCAATGCTAGTAGTCCCAAGAAAACATGGATTGTAGATATTAATGACAACAATGGCAGCAACAATAGCTAACACTGATGTAGCATTTGCTATGTCCCAGGTGCTGTGTGGAGCAGAGGAACATCTCAAAGCAGAGGAATATCTCTGCACACTCTAGTCAAGAAACAAAAAGCAGACTAGGGATGTAGCTCAGTGGTAGAACACTAGCCTAGCATGCACAAGACACTGCATTTGTTCCTCAGCACTGCAAAAAAAAAAAGGGTAAAAACTGCAATAAACACTGTTTTTCCACCTTTTCAGCTGAAACACTTAGAGCTGGGGGTCTAGAAAACACCTATCTACTCCTCTGGCTTTGTTCAAGCTTCTCCGTTCTGTTCTATCTTTAGGCTCCTTGCTCTGCTGCATATCATTTGGTCATCATCCCAGGGCTGTACGGGTAGGCAGAGTTCACGACTTTAACACAGCTTCAGTTGAGAGGAGAGGATCTGCAATAAAACCCCACACGTCCATACTGTCTTCCCCATCCTGCAACAACAGACAGGTTGACTGCCCTACGTCACCCACCATTACCACTGTCAGGGTCATCACCACAGGGGTGGCCAGTCTTCAGGGACCCTTCAGAGGTTCGCACAGCAGTCCTCTCCATAAAGTCCCAGTCCTAGGAAGCCACCCACTGCCTTGGTTTCCTGCCCTTTCCCTGCTAAGTTGTGGTGTGTAGAGAGAAACAGGGCTCCCTGTACTCACTGCTGTCGCATCATTGGGATATTGACACAGTTAGCTGCAGCCACAGCAGCAAAGGGCACCCAGCGGCCCACCAAGGGAGGCGCTCTCTGTTGGGGGCAGGGAACAATGGAATTGTTCAGGCTCATGGGAAGATGGGCATAGAGGGGACTTCAGGATTATACAGAAAGGAAGACAGTTGAACCAAACTACCATCACACGACCAGACATCCAGACAGAATCCCAAACTCTCGCCAAGGCCCACTATGGAACGATCCTAGGACAGTTCTGCTGTCTTCCCCAAGACTCTGCTGCCCCCTGGTGGCCACTGTGCCCACAGTCACCTCTGACCATACCTTTGTCCACATGTTCATGCCCACAGCAGTGGCCACTGCGGTAGTTGTGGCTGTGAAGTAGGAAAGGGCCATCTGCCTAGTGGAGGAAAGAGATGCTGATGGATGAAAGATTAGGTGTTGGGAGTAGGGGCCCAGCTAGCTAAGGGAAGACCACAGGCTTGCGGGAGGAAATCTGGTATCAAGGCTTCACACCACGTTATCAGTCCCCAGTCTCATCTTGGACCCTCTCCCCGTCACTCACAATGCCCTGGCCCCGTGGTCTTCTTTCAGTATTTAACCTGTGTACACTGATTCTCCCTGTCTGTGAAATTATTTCTTGGGCTGCTTCTTTTTTTTCCCCCTATAGACGTGGGGATTGAACCCAGGGCCTCAGGTGTCACAGACCTCAGGGCAAGGGTTCCACCACTGAGCTATATCCCCAGCCCCTTGTAATTTTATTTTGAGACAAATCTGGCTAAATTGCCCAGGCTGGCCTCAAACTTGTCATCCTCCTGCCTCAGCCTCCTGAATTGCTGAAGTACAGTCGACACCATCACACCTGACTCTTCCCTGGGCTATTATGGGGCTGAATTCTCATCCTTTGGAAACAGCTAAAATGTTATCTCTGCAGAAAGGACTTCCTGACCAGCCTATCTACAGGGACATCCCTCTGCAGTTTGCTGTTCTGTTACCCTGTCTGTCCTGAATGACAGCAATCCCAATCTGAGATTATTGTGCTTCTTTTCTTAAAAGACCTTAAACTCCACCACAACAGGGACCACAATGTCCTGTTCGTCAAGGTATCCCTAACTCCTGGAAACCTGCCTAGTATATAATATACACTCATGAACATTTATTGTGTCAAATGAATAAATGAGCATATTCTGAACTGGTCTGGGAAGAACATACTCTCCTAGTCAGTCTGAGAAAATACTTCAAAACATTGAAAAGGATGACTTTGCTACCTGCTCACTGCAGTTCCCACACATGGAGTGACAGCCCAGGAGCTCTTCAGCAGGGCTGTTCCTGAGGAGGTGAGAGGATAGCTTGGGGTTCAGGTCTCCTACCTCACTGATGTTGGGGAGGCAGCATTCCTGTTGGTGTAGTTGACTAAGGCATTGAAGGACTGGTTCACCCACTGCCAGAAGATCACTGCTGGCATGGTCCTAACAGGAAGGGAGGCCAGAAGGGGAGAGTTAGCATGGAAGGGAGGGCTTGAGGTCTACCAGTTACCACATCATCTGCCATTCCCACTCTGTTTTATGTATCAGGCTTTTGGACAGGCAGGGTCCTCTGCCTGGAATATCTTCAACCCTCCTCCTTCCACACATGGAAAAATCCTTGGAACCTTCCCAACCTGTCCCGTCCTTTCTGAGAAAGAATTAATCATTCCATGTACCCTGCTCCCACAACCCCATATTCCTCCTCCAACCTACCATGGACCAAGCTGCACTCTGTTTACTTCTTGTTCTCCTCAAGAGCTCCATGAGGGAAGAGCCTAAAGTCTTTATATTCCCAGCACCTGGCCCAAGGTCTAGCTCAAAACTGAACAAATGAACACACAGGTAGAAGGAGGCAAGAGAAAAAAGGGAAGGGATAGAAGAGGAGGAAGAGTCACACATCCAGCAGCTACAGAGAAAGTTTATTCCATCCCCAAGTGAGCCAAGAAAAAGGGCCTTCCTTTCTTTTTCTTTCTTTCTTTATTTATTTGGTACTGGGGATTGAATCTAGGAGCGCTTAACCACTGAGCCACATTCCCAACCCTTTTTATTTTTTATTTTGAGACAGGATCTCACAGCTGCTCAGGGCCTTGCTAAGTGGCTGAAGCTGGCCTCAAACTTGTGATCCCCCTGACTTGACTTCCTGAGTTGCTGTGATTATAGGAATGTGCCACTATGCCCAGCCTATGTTACATTAGAAAAATAAATTCATTGTGAATAAGTGCTTCTTAAAGAACTTAGGACAATTTGTTTGTGTGAACTTGGAAAAGTTACTTAGCTTCTCTAGAATTCCATCTACAAAAGAGAAATGATAATAGTACCTATGTACAGGGTTATTAAGAGGGGTAAATGTGGCAATACATGCAAAGAATTTAGCACACTGCCTATATCTGGAAAGTGATCAATCAAGAGGACTAGAGGACCGCTATTATCATCTTAAGCTGGCTTCCTTCCTGGCAGACCCAGGCAGCTGCATATCCCCCTGCTCTGCTCCAGGGCCCACCTGTAGAACTGGAGCATGAAGCCTGTGATGATCATGCCGCCAGGGACCTGAAAGGACATCCGCCCAATGACGTTCATCTTCTCCCCAGTGTCAGGATGGAAGGCTGAGTCATATAGCTTCTTGGCATAGAGCAGTTGCTCCACTTGAGTACCTGGGGGTATGACCCCCATCCTGTCACCCAAGGACAACAGGCAGTTTACCAACCAGCTCAATCGAGTCCTCCCAGTCTCCCTCTTCTCATTTCTCCCGCCTTCCAGAGATCTCTGCTTATTCCTTCTCCTTCAGTTTCCCTCTCCCACTGAGTATCCCATCAACATCATTGAGCACCTCCAGTCCCTTCTTTTGACTCACCTGCTCTTCTCCACCATCACCTTGGCCCAGTCCAGCTCTCGCTCTGATACGAAGACAGTGCGGGGGTCCGTAATGTTAAAGAAGTGCTTCACCCGCCCCAGGAAAGTATACTGATCCCAACGGGGGGCATCGATGTTAAAATCAGACAGGTTGGTCTCCATCTTGCTCACACACAAAACTGTGGACTTAAGGAACAGAGAAAGAGCAAGGACTGTCACTCAAATCAAAGCCTGCCCAAGGGCCCTGAGTGCCTCCCCCTGTTATAGATTAGCCACTTTCACCAGCACCTGGACATCTTTTTTTTGTGTTTGTGTGGTGCTGGGGATTGAACCCAGGACCTTGTGCTTGCGAGGCAAACATTCAACCAACTGAACTATCTCCCCAGCTCTCCTGGACATCTTTTGACTCCGCTGGGGCAGTCCCGGTGAATGATCATCAGATTGAGAAATTAGGTACCAACATGTGTTTCCTAATACCTGCTTATGGTTTTGACCCTGTGCTTGATCACTGTCGGAAAGACTGAAAAAAGGGATTGTGTCCATCCTTGGGGAGCTCAGAGTCCAACTAGGAAGCAAGAGCCCACCAATGAAAGAGTATATAATCTTCCCTGGTGCTTCTGGCAGGGAGATGGGAAAATAGCCATCTTGAAATATGAAACCCCCCCTGTTCTTCTCAAGGCCTATGCTCAGGGAAACTTCTACCAGAGCCTAACCGCCTGCGGGTGGGAACTTCATTTCCTGTCTCACCTAAAGGAATTGAGGGAAGACTGAGAGGCATTTGTGAAGGTTCACAGGCACAGTACAGGTTCCCTAAAGGACAGAGACTGATGCTTCCTCTCCTCTACCTTACCACTGCCCCAGGAGGGCTCCTGCAGAATAAAAAGGGATTAGGACAAAGGATGGCAAGTCTCACACCTTATTTAAGAAGTCTTGGGGTTGGGGTTGTGGCTCAGTGGTAGAGTGCTTGCCTGGCGCATGTAAGGCACTGGGTTAGATTCTCAGCACTACATGTAAATAAATAAATAAAATAAAGGTCCATTGACAATTAAAACATATATTTAAAAAAGTCTCGGGCTGGAAAGTAGCACAGAGGGAGATCAAGGCCCTGGTTTCAATCCCCAGCACCAAAAAAGGGGAAGAAATAAAGAATCTGCTGGACAAAGAAACAGGGAATTTGTCACCAGTAGCCCTGATTTGTAAAATGTTAAATGAAGTTCATCAGACAGAAAATTTTAGATCATAAATTCATATATACATAATGAAAGAAAGAATATCAGAAAAGGGATAGTGCAAGTAAAATAAAATCCTTATTTTTTTCTTACTCTGAAAAAAAATATTCTTGAGACAAGGTCTGACTCTTGCTAGACTAGCCTGGAACTTGCAGTCCTCAGTTCCCTCTCAGTAGCCCCCCAACCTGCCCCTGCAAGTAGCCAGCTGGGATTAGAGGCATGAGCAACATTGCAGGCTTATTCTGAATTCTTAATCAACAGGTAATTATGGATAAGTAAGAAGAATGACAGCAATAATATGAAGGATGAGTAGCTGGACATGGTAGCACACACCTGTAATCCCAGCAACTCAGGAGGCTGAGGTAGGAGGACTGCAAGTTCCAAGTCAGCCTCAGCAACTTAGTGAGGCCCTAAGTGACTTGGGAGACCCTGTCTCAGAATAAAAAATAAAAAGGATATGAGGAACAAATTGGGACTTCTCTATTATAAGGTGTTCTACTACCTGTGAAATTGTACAGTTTTTGTGGAGGCAGGGCATGGGGGTACTGGGAATTGAACTCAGGGGTATTTGACCATGGATCTACATCCCCAGTCCTATTTTGTATTTTATTTAGAGACAGGGTTTCACTGAGTTGCTTAGCACCTCACTGTTGCTGAAGCTGGCTTTAAACTTACGATCCTCCTATCTCAGCCTCCCAAGTTGCTGGGATTACAGGTGTGTACCACAGCAATCGGCTGTACAGTGTTATTTGAAAGTGGACTTGGACTAGTTGTAAATATATATTGCAGATTGCAGGGCAAATACTAAAAAAAAAAATTTTAAAAAGAAGTACAATTAATAGGCCAAGAGAGAAGATAGAGTCACATATTAAAAAAAAAAAGCTGAGACCTTTAAATTTCAGCAAGTCACGAAAGGATCAAAAGAAGAGTAATAAGACTAGACGTGTACTTAGAAGAACACTCTGAGGGGCTGGGGATGTAGTTCAGTGGTAGAGCACTTGCCTGGCACAAGTAAGGCCCTGGGTTCAATCCCTAGCACCAAACACACACACAAAAAAAGAATGAAACTTATGATAAATTAATAATATCTCAATAAACTATTCATCTTAAAAAAAAAGAAGAAGAACACTTTGGGCCAGGCATGGTGGTACACACCTATAATCCCAGTGACTCAGGAGGCTGATGCAGAAGAATGGCAAGTATGAGGCCAGTCTCAGCAACTTAGGGAGAGTCTGTCTCAAAGTAAGCATCCCTAGGTTCAATCCCCAACATGTATAAAAAAGAAGGGAAGAAAACTCTGGGCAATCAAATGAAAATAAATGGGTGTGGGAGGGCTTTGTAGGAAACAGGGAGGCCAGCGGGAAGGGAATCCTGATACTCTAGCCGAGAAGAGGTAAGGCTCAAATGAATCCAAATGCACCCAGAGAGACCAAAAGGAGAGAACTTTTTAAAGCAGAATCGAATGACTTCCTAAGCAATTGGGTATAGGAGGAATGCTGTGTCAGTCAGGGGTCAACCCTGGAACAGAGAACACAGCACCTCAGAGTTTTAGACCTCAGGGGTCTAGTCCTTCCTAAAAGGGCTTCCATCTGATAACCGCCCTTATGATTAAAGTCACCCAACTAGAGACTTTAATTACATTTGCAAAATCCCTTCACAGCAGCACCTCAATGAGTCTTCGACTGAGGACTGAGAGGTGTGTGATGCTCCTCCCTCACTGCCCACTAGAACACCAGGAGGGAATTCAGAGAGTCTTGTTCAGCCTAGCCAAGGCAACACACCATAAGTATCTAGAGTGACACCAGGCTTGTTGATTGGGCAATAAGGTGCTCAGACCTACAGTATAGAAAAATAGGCTTTGAGAAAGAAAACAGTGAGCTTGGTTTTCCAGGTGTTGGTTCGAGCATCACGGGACATTTTTTTTTTAATGCTGCCCCAGTGGCCTAGAACTCCCAATCCCCTGCCTCAGTCTCCTGAGTCACTGGGATGCCATGGAATTTCTTAAATATAACCGGCTCCCTCCTGTTAGGGGCCTTTTTTTTTTTTTTTTTTTTTTTTTTTAGCAGTGCTGGGGATTGAACCAGGGCCCTGTGCTTGCAAGGCAAGCACTCTACCAACTGAGCTATCTCCCCAGTCCCGTTAGGGGCCTTTCTAAATGTCATTCCCTATCCAGGCGCTCTTCTCTCCCCTTTTCACTAAATAACACCCATTCAAAAAAAAAAAAAAAAAACAAAAAAACACACAGATGAATCAAACACCATTACCCGGGCTGGGGAGATAGCTCAGTTGGTAGAGTGCCTGCCTTGCAAGCACAAGGCCCTGGGTTCAATCCCCAGCACCGCAAAAACAAACAAACAAACACCATTATCCTATGTAAATGTATGATACACAAATGGTACACCTCTACTTTATGTACAACCAGAGAAACAAGTTGTACCCCATTTGCAAAAAAAAAAAGAATATAAAATAAATAAATAAATCACACCTGTTCAGTCCTTCTGGTTTTCTGACAAATAGGTTCCAAATTTACTTTTAGACTTTCTGCTGTTAAGTCATCTATTTTTCTTCAAAGCGTCACTTTAACTTAACTATTCTCCTATGAAGTCAGAAGGGAGTGTTCCCTTTGCTCACCCTGGTCGCCTTAAGTATTCTGTTTGCTGGAGAGGGCCAGGAGGGGCAGGGGGATTCAGACTTGAAGGCACAGAGGTCTGGAATAGAAGTGAAAAACTAAGTCAGCAGCACTGAGGTAGTTTAAGCTAAAGTTTCCCAGTGAGAATACACAAAATAGAATAAAAGAGCTGAAGACAAGTCCTGAAAACCAATTTAGAAGGCAAGTCAAGAAAAAAAGACCTGAATGATGGGAGAGATAGGAGGCAGGAGGAACCAAAAGATGGGGAATGGAAGGACAGTGGTCAATTTTTAGATTATCGTTAAGCGGGGAAGACTTCAGGAAACTGATAAGCCAGGGATCATCACTCCTAAGAGGAAGGAATGGGGCAGGGGAGGCCCACCATGCAGTATGCACAGCACCCTTGTCTCACCCTGAAGCTGTGACTGTGGTGGCAACCTATATGGAAGGCAGAAGCCAGGAAGCAAGTGTCCACTGGCTGTGTTCACCTCTTCATTTGGGCTCCTACTTGCTGGTTCATAGACCAAACTGAACTAGAGTGGGGCGAGGAAAGGGCTCACTTCCCAGACTCTACAGGAAGCTCAAAGAAGTCTGGTGGCCAGCAGATTACATACCACCTTGGTTTAGAGAGTCCCAGACGCATACTTCCAGAGACAGTCCAACTGAGCCAAACTCTATTCCTTCAACACATATGTGCACACACAGCTTAACGTCTATGACATTTCTCTTCACCCTCAACACAACATGGCAAAGTCCTCTGCCTCTCAAAACAGAGGCACCCTGATGGGGTAATCATTTGCTAAATTACAAAAGAACTTTACCTGCTTAACTGAGGTCAGAATAAAAACTGCACAGAGCCTGGTTTTTCATTTTTGTGATACTGAGAATTGAACCCAGGGATGCTCTACCACTGAGCTACATCCCAGCCTTTATTATTTTTTCTTCTGAGACAGGATATCGCTGGCCTCAAACTTGTGATCCTACTGCCTGAGCCTCCTGAGGTGCTGGGATTATAAGCATGCATCATCACACCCTTTATATAAACTATATAAACTATATAGCCTTCTTTAAATAAACTATAAGACCCCCCCACCAAAATAAATTGTCAGTCTGAAACCTTTCCCCCCATAACCACTACTCCTGAAAAGAGCACAATTCCTTGACTCCTGCAAGGCAGACTAAAGTTCTGTTATATATTCCAACAACATCCTGTCCTTCCTTGCAGAATGCGGGGCTTCTGCAATTGTCACCTTGTCATTTACAATTCTTTGTATAAAGTCTACCTCCCCAGACATGAGCATTGGGACCACATCTATAATGTCACTGCTGTATCTCTCATATGCCCTCTAAAAATATTTAATCTCTATCTGAAATGTATTCCAGCTTATTCTTGGATTCTCTTGGCATCAAGGATGTTACCTCTTTTAAGTCAAGCTCAGAATCTGCCCTGATTACAGAAATAAGAGCAGGCTTTAAAGTTAGAAATATAAAATAATAATAATTTAAAAAAAAAAAACTTTTTTTTTTTGGTACTAGGGATTGAACCCAGGGTGCTTAACCACTGAACCACAAAAATAATTTTATTTTTTAATTTTTAAATTTTATTTTATTTTATTTTATTTTTTGTGGTACTGGGGATTTGAACCCAGGAAAATTTTTTAAATTTGGGATTGGGGTTGTGGCTCAGTGGTAGAACACTTGCGTAGCACGTGTGAGGCCCTGGGTTTGAACCTCAGCACCACATAAATAAATAAATAAATAAAGTAAAGGTATTGTGTCCATCTACAACAAAATTTTTTTTAATTTTTTTAACTTTTCCTTTTTAGTTACACATGACAATAGAATGTATTTTGACATAGCATATGTACATGGAGTATAACTTCCCATTCTTGTAATTGTACATGACGTGGAGTTACACTGGTCATGCATCCATATACAAAGGAAAGTTAAGTTGGATTCATTCTACTGTCTTTCCCATTCCCAGCTCCCCTCCCTTCCCCACATGCCCCCATCCAAATCCAGTGAACCTCCACTCCCCTCAACCTATTAGAGTCAGAGTCTGCATATAAGAGAACACTCAATCTTTGGTTTTTGGGGAATGGCTTATTTCAGTTAACATGAAAGTCTCTAGTTCCATTCATTTGCCAGCAAATGCCACAATATCATTCTTCTTATGACTGAGTAATAGACCATTGTGTATAAGTACCACTTTATTTTTTATTTTGAGACAGGGTCTAAATTGCTCGCTAAGTTGCTGAGGCTGGCCTTGAACTTCCAATCATTCTGCCTCACTCAGCCTCCCAGAGTGCTGGGGTTGTAGGCATGCAGTTTCAGCCTTTCTTTAATGAAGCTACAAATTGTCTGCCCCTCCTATACTGAGTCATATCTGGTTTCTATGTTTTGTCCATAGTTATTCTCCCTCCTCCCTCACAAGTCATGTCTAGTCCTCCCTAGAAAGGTCACCATCATGTCCAGGGTGGCCTTCTGAAGGATTATGGTTTCACTACTAGGAACAAGGTGGGAAGTGGAAATCAAACAGGTGACTGATTGCTATCTCCTAGAATCAGAGAATGTCATATCTCAAAGATATTAGGAATACCAGATCTTAATTTTCTGAAACCTAGAAAGGTTCACATTGAACTAGCATGCTAAGCATCTGTGGCACACATGGCCCTGCACCATGCACAAGGGAGCAGATATAAAGGTGAAAAACACAGATCCAGTCCTCAGAGTCTGACAATAGATAGGCCTTTCTTCCCTGAGGTCACAAGACTCTAAGTAACTCCAAGCCATTAAACAGGTCCTCTTACCTACTTCAGTCTATTTTATTTTCTTCTTGAAAAAAAAAAAAAAAAAAAATGAAACGGGGCATGGTAGTTCATGCCTGTAATCCCAGCTACTAGGGAGGCTGAGACAGGAGATCACAAGTTCAAAGAAAGCCTCAGCAAGGCCCTCAACAACTTATCAAACTTCCAGGCTTTATTGGGTCTTTGGAAAGTTCTAGGTTCTTGGTTTACATCAAGACATAAATCACTCTGTTCCTCCTACCTGGACAATAGCGTTTATAAACAACACTATAAACAGTGCTTAGAAGTCAGTTCAAGTCCAGCTCTACCGCTAACAATAGTCAATTTCTAGCGCTGTGAGAACAAAATAAAATCTTGTATTAAAAGCATTTACTAAGGATGTTATTTCCACTAGGGCAGATTGTGTCCACTGTTGTGACTCCAGCGTCTAGAACCTGGCCTGGAGCACACTTACCACATGATCCTTTGCATGTAAAAGGGGTGGGAGGCAGCACTTCCGATCCAAGGTAGATTAATAAAACCCAGCGGGACCCCAAAACGCCTTTTACTTCGGTTGTCAGCTCACCTAAGGGATCAGAGCCAGTATCCAGTCTGTCTCTTGCCCTCCTACAGGTGACTTCTCCCCAAACAGATTTCCTCTATCCCAGACTCAGACAAAGGGCTGTGGAGATGGGTGCGCAATCCATTCACCCCAGCCCCTCGGCCTGGCACTAGAAAGCAACAGGGATTGAGGGGAAGGATTCACAGGCCACCCTAGCGCCTCGTGGTCTCTGAAGGTCCAAGTCCAGGCTGCCTGTTCTGCAACCCTCCCTAGGCAGATTCAGAACGGATTCAAGCTCCCTCCCCGGGATGTGGGCATTGGAGGTAGATATGGTCGGTGGTCTCCTCTCAAGGTCCCTTACCTGCTCCCAGGAGGGATGCACCAAGACTAATGCCACCAGACGTAGCACACGTTGGAAGACCGGCCTGAATGCACTTCTCTGCCTGGGCCGAGGAACCTCCCCCTCTCCCGCCCCCACGTCTCCCCTTCTGGACCAATCACAAGCCAGTAGGCTCCCGCCAGCCACGTGGGCGAGTTTTCACCTTCCCTGGGTCTGAGCATGCCAGACTAAGCCTCCAGCCGCACCACCGCCCGCCTGCGCAGTGGGCGGGCATTTCGGCGCGCTTGCGCACTTTGGAGAAAGCGAAGTTGGACCCCGCCCCATACGGCTGCTTTTCTCCTCCGCTGTGCGTGCGAGGGACGTCGGGGGCGGTGCCGCAGCAGTTGCCCCTGGTAACGGGGGAGGCAGGAGGAGGAGGAGGAGGAGGAGGCGGAGGAGGAGGAGGAGGAGGGACTCGACGGGAGGATGGTGAGTGTGGGGGCCCGAGCCCCTCTAGAGCCGGCGGGTCGCCTCCCTCCCGTCCCCAGGCCCAGGGCGGGGCACTGCGTTTAAAGCCGAGGAGGGAATGGGATGGCGCTCAGCCTGTTGTCTGGGTTCTGAATTGGTTTCGGGGGCGGCGGGGAGCCCCAAGGGTGGGCCCTGGAGGGAGGCCTGGGCCTGGGGAGGAAGGCGGGGCTGCTTTGGGTCCTAGGCTAGGGGAAGGGGCTGGCAGAGTGTGGGGCTGACTTGGTACGGAGCCTGAGCTCCATCATTAGTCTGGGGATAGGGCCGAAGGTGGATCGGAGGAACTGCGGAGAGCTGTCTCCGCACGCAGGTTTTAGATCTTCCGGGGAATCGGCCTCCCCGCGCCGCAGGACAGTGGGGTCTGCAAGGGGCCCGACCAGAAGCGGAGAGAAGGGCCAGTGCTGTGATCTTTGAGGTCACCCTGGCGGCATCAAGGGAGATGGTAGCCCAGCTCTCCTCTTCCTCGAGATGCGCGAGTCTCCCGGGTGAGGCGGGGAGGGATTAAGTCCCAGGACACAAAGAGGTGCCTCTTGGAAAGGATGCCTGGTAGATTTTACGACGTCTCAGTGTCTGCAGACCAGAGTTATTTATTTGCTGAGAGTTTTACAAGGTCTGGTTGTTGGTGATGACCTATTTTTCGTTCTGTGCTTAATCTGTATTGATAGAGGCGAATTAGCTGCCTAGTCCTTATCATTTCCTTTGAAACCTGTTGCCGTCCCCTTTTGCAAGTGATCACACCAGGTCCAAAGGTCTTAATCCTAGCTTGGGGTCGCTAGACTAAAATGAATGGAAAATTAAAACTGGAGAGTGGCCATGAGTTTTGGACAAACCTTTTCTCTGTCAGCTGAAATTAAACTTTCTCATTGTAAATCACGATATGTGACAGATTTGACCATTGACACTCAGTTTCTTGTTGAATCTTGTACAGTTAAGTAGAAGGAACAAAAATGCAATTGAGTACTTTTATATCTAGTCAAAGAAAAAAATAGATTTTAAAGCAGGTAGGTTGACTTACCAACTGCAAAGAGCCAGTTATAGTTACTTCCTCGCCCTCTCCCGTAGTCCCTTTTATGACTTTTAAAAAATATTCTTTTAGTTGTATATGGACACAATGCCTTTACTTTATTTATTTTTATGTGGTGCTGAGGATCAAACCCAGTGCCTCACACATGCTAGGCAAGTGCTCTACCACTGAGCTACAACTCCAGCCCCCTTTTTATGATTTTTTAAATGTGGAATAACTTATGTTGACTTATGAATGAAAATCTAGATGTCCAGCAGAGAAAAATGCATGTATCATTGGTTAGATTATCCAATGAGTAAATTGTGACAGGAAAAAAATTTCTATTGATTTTTACAAAAAATGAGATTGCCAATCACTTTTCACACTTGCTACATATGCAGTTTTTTTAACCTCAGGCTAAACAGATTTTTACAAGTGTTTTCTTTTTATTAATCGTTTATACATGAGCTGTCCATTAAAGGCTAAGTTTATCCCAACAAATGAGTGCAAACATAAATATTTACACAGAAAATAACTAAGTTTGAAATGAAAAAGGCATGCAAAAATAACAGAGAATGAGATTTGTCATTATAGATGAGAAACATGAGAGTTGGCTAACTTTTCCCAGTTTTGTTTATCAATTAAGGGGACTGTATAATTTCATGATTGCTTAATTTGTAATTATAGGCCTCAATACATTAACCACTGCTCATGTTTCCAGGTGCAAACTGGTACTGTATACAACAAAATGACAGTATATATGCAACACTGTTCAATACAACTGTCATATTTAATAATCAAAACAGATTTTCTTTTTCTTTTTCTTTTCTTAAATTGAACAGTTAGAAATTAGGACAAATTATTCTGTGTTCTTTATCTGTTTTTTCTCCAAAAGTGTAAACTATTCTTAGAAATGGAAGTGGATCATTGAATGTAAATGGTCAGTGGTGTGATTAAGTGTGTCAAGTCTGGTATCCCATGAGCCCCTATGGTTAACTATACAAGTGAAGAGTGAGCATTGGCTTTTGCTTCTTTGTTTTAAAAACTTAAGCTACGACTAATACATATTTTTAATTGAGTTCCTGCAACAAAAAAATCATTATGAATTTCTTTGAACATTTAGGGTCATATTTTTTTACCCCTGCCTTATGACATCAAGTTATTTTATTTTTCTTTTTTGTGGTACTGGGGATTGAACCCAAGGGTGTTCTACACTGAGTTATATTTCCAGCCTTTTTAGTCTTTTATTTTGAGACAGGGTCTTGCTAAATTACACAGACTAGCCTTGAACTTGTGATCCTCCTGTCTCAGCCACTGGGATTACAGACTTGCACCACCACACCCACGACACCAAGTTCTTGATGAAATACTCAGATGACTAATTTTGGCACATAGCTAACCTCTGTTAATATATAACTCAATTATTATTTTTTATGAAGTACTTTCTACATACATGGAACTTGTGATAGTTACCAAGCATGGTCAACATTTGACAATTGTTCCCAACAGTATTTATGTTTTCTGATCAAAAAATGGTCCGTAAATAATACAATTGATCCCCACCCCCCCAAAAAAAAAAAACAATGCCAGGGCACAGTGACACACACCTGTAATTCCAGCTACTTACAGGAGGATCACAGGCTCAGGGCTAGCCTGGGCAACTTAATGAGACCCTGTCTCAAAATGAAATAAAAAGGGCTGGGGACCTAGCTCAGCAGTAGAACTCCCCTGGATTCAATTCCCAGTACGACCACCACAGCAACAAAAACTAGTTTAAAAAATGTGGGGCTTTGAGGGTGTGGCTCAGTGATAGAGCACATGCTCATTATGTGTGGGACCCTGGGCCACACCATCCCCAGCAGCATACAAAAGAAATTTGTATAATTAAATATATATATGTACAGTATAATTAAATATATATATATATATATATATAAATTTGTATAATTAAATACATATACTCTTTTGAGTGACTGCTATGCATCATGCTTTACATACATTACTTGATTTGGTCCTCATAGCTTTTTTCTTGAGATGGAAGTATTGTTCCCATTTTCTAGATGAAATTGTGACCAGGGTTACTCACACAGGGAAGCTAAATATTGTCTGAAACTCTAAAGCCCACAATGTTCTTTTCATCAGGACTTTACTGAAGTGAGACCCCACTTGTTCTTTAGGAAGCACTATATTTATTTCATAGAAAGGTGATGGGAAAAAAAATTCCTTTCAAAACTGTAGTTCAGGGCTGGGGAGATAGCTCAGCTGGTAGAGTGCTTGCCTCGCAAGCCCAAGGCCCTGAGTTCGATCCCCAGTACCGCAAAAAAAAAAAAAAAAAAAAAAAAAACTGTAGTTCAGTTTGTTTATTTATTTATTTATTTATTTATTTATTTTCTGGTACTAGGGATTGAATCCAGGGGCACTTTGCCACTAAACTACATGACCAACCCTTTTCATTTTTTTTACTTGCTAAGTTGCTGAGGCTCACCTCCAACTTAGGATCCTCCTGCCTCTGCCTCCCAAGTGGCTAGGATTATAGGTGTGTGCCACTGCAACTAGCACTAGTTCAGTTTAAAGAGGTAAAAAGAAATGACAGTCAGTTCCATTTAAGCTAGTTATGGGGAGTGCATGTATTTGACACTTGGCTTAGTAGTTTTAATATTTAAATTTTAGCTGCTCCTCACAACCATATATATATATATATATATATATATATATATATGTATATATATATACATATATATATATATATTTTAGTTGTAGATGGACAAAATACCTTTATTTTATTTATTTATTTCTTTGTGGTACTGAGGATCAAACCCGGTGCCTCACACATGCTAGGTAAGCACTCTACCACTAAGCTATAATCCCAGCCTCCATATACTTTCATTTAACAAAAAATTTCTCTCCCCCTCCACCACTCTGGTTTTTTGAATGACCTAGTTTGTACCATTTAGGTCAGTATGCCAAGCCTGTGCCAGGAGCTGAGATTAAGCTGATTTTGAAGCAGATAAAATGTCTGTAGTCAGTAGCACATCTATTCATGGTTTACTGGTAGAAAAGTCTGTTTAAATGTTTTGTGGGTGAGTCAGAACACTTTTGTCCAGCGTGCAGATAACGTGTACACATACATGCTGATAACACATACATACCATTAGCTGAAGTTCTTATTTCTTATTAGTTTTTTTAAATATTTTTTTAGCTATAGGTGGACACAATATCTTTATTTATTTTTATATGGTGCTGAGGATCAAACCCAGTGCCTTGCACATGGTAGGCAAGTACTCTACCACCGAGCCTCAGCCACAGTCCCTCTTATTAGTTTTATTTAATGTCATAGGAAGGTTAATCCTACATAAAGATCTTACCAGTTTTGCTCACTGTAGTGCTTGGAACACGATGTGGCTGTTAATGCTAATTGAATGAATGGATATTTGGGCCAAAAATATAGTTTAAAAATTAATTTTGTTGTATTTATACTGTATAACTCAGCCCCATCATAAGTTCAACTTCTAATGTTTCTTCATTTGACATTTGAAATAAAGTGTGGCACAACAGATAGGTGCATAGAATACACTTACTCTGCTCTCTCTTTCATCCAGCCTCTTAAATCAGCTTACTTTGTACCTTTCAAGCAGAACTCTGATATCTATAAATATCCTCTTCCCTATTTAGCAAACTCCGATAATCCTGTGATCCCCTGTCCTTGGTGGCTGGGTTAATATGATGCTGTATAGCATTTGCACTAGCCTTCCCTAGGCCATTCTTGAGATGCCATTTATCTTTTTTTTTGGAAGAAAATACTAGCTAAACTTCCCATTTCTGCATAGTTTCACTTAAAGGTGAAGCATCTGACATTATTGTTACCTAATAAGGAAGGTTACTCATTAGAAATGTAGAAGTACATTTAGGTTAGTCAGATTTATCCACAGTTAATGATTTCTTTCTTATCTGTGCTTTGCTTCTCTTCTTTTCTTTTACAATGAATAGAAATTGTTTTTCTCTTAATTATTCAATTTCAAATATAATTGGTGTGTAAAAAGTCTCAGCCTGTAGACGGCAGTATTTTTAGTAATTTTTAAAAGAGACAAATGATAAAAAAAACACAAAACATTAATTTTAAACTCGAAATATTTTATAAGCAATGGATCTTCCTTTACAATTTCTACACTAGTAAATAATGCATGAGAACTTTGCCTGTGTGTCATTTAATGTATTAATTTGATAAATTTCCTGTTTTAGAATTTATTGTAAGAGGTAATGAGACCCTTTCTTTTCACATTCAATCAGGAACTCAGGATGAACTGTATGATGTGTTTTCTCTGTTCTTGGCCTTTTTATATCACCAGTTCCCTAAGGATCTCAGAATTTTAATTTTAACTGTTCTGAAAGGTGGTATTATAAGTAATTGATTGAAATATAGCTAATAGAAACCCAGGAGACGTCTTATAAATATATTTGGTGGGGAAGGGGGTACTAGTATTGAACTCAGGGGCACTTATCCACTGAGCCACATCCCCAGCCCTTTTTATTTATTTGTTTATTTTTTTATTTTGTGACAGGATCTCGCTAAGTTACTTAAGGCCTCACTAAGTTGCTGAGGCTGACTTTGAACTTGCAATCCTTCTGCCTCAGCCTCCCAAGTCACTGGGATCACAGGCATGCGCCACTGTGGCAGCATAAATATAGTATTAAGATGGAATGGTGTCAAAGTATTCAAAGCCAGTTGAGATAAAAACAAAAGAAGTAAAGAAAAAGGGGCTGGGATTTAACTCAATAATAGAGCACTTCCCTAGCATATACAAGACCCTGGACTGGGGGTTGGGGGCGGGAATCTTACCTTTTAAACAAAAATTCCTGCCTATCTTCTGTTTGTTTGAAATCTATGCAGTCTCTCCTCCTAAATCTTTTGGCATAGAATATGTCTGTCTTAGACTAAACTTGCCGTTTCATTGCTGGAAAAAACTGAGGCATACAGAGGTTAATGTCCTTAGCAAATCAGTGCAAATATAGTACCAAAGTGGTAAACAAAGAGTCTCTGAGGCAGATAGGAGTTCTTGACAATTATGCATATTTGTATATCATTGTTCAAAGACCTAATTATTGAGAATTATTTCATGGAAGTACTATTTGATCTTAGTGAACAAACTGGTTTGAGTTTTTGCCTAGTGCAATGCAAATGATAAATACAACCATTTTATGTAATTCCAAGACTCAGCTTGAAGGAATTTCTACTCTGGCTGATTGTTTTGTGTGCCCTTTAAACTCTTGGATCCTTTGCTTCTTGTTGTAGTGAGGCCTCATTAGAACAAGATTGTCAGATTCAGGATGGAACAAATAACTATCTTATAAAATTTGTCTTATGTTCTTAGCTAAAAAACAACATGATTAGGTCTGTAAGTGTAACTCAGTGGTAGAGCACTGTCTTAGAATGTGAGTCTCTGGGTTTGATCCTCAACACTGAGAAAACAAAAACCAAAAACAATCCTGGTTAAATTTTGATTTTTTTTTTTTTTTTTTGCATAATGAATGCCTTTTATAGTTCCCTATTCCCTTACTTCAGCTGTTGATCAGATTTATCATCAAAAAACAGATAATCAATACTATGCACCTATCATATAAAGGTCTTGTGAAAATTAGATGATGATTGAATATTTTGAATGAATAAGTCTTAAACATGAACCATAACAGGTCAACTCTTAAACACAGAGGAGCCCATCTACAATTTCATACAACCTTTTTGTGTGGCACCTTAAAATTTTGCATTAACTTTGGATAAATGATTCTATTTACTTGAACAACTAATTATCTTGTATCTATTTAATAAGTGCTAGGCATTGTAGAAGACAGAAGTGATAGTCCTTACCCACTAAAAACTTCAGTCTAGAAAGGGAGAAAAATACAAAAATCAGTTACCTAGTCTGTTACGATGAATGTGAAGAGCTTTAGGAATGCAGGTGGGGTAGTAGTTCACACTTCCTCAAGATTTGGGTTGACTGCTAAACTAGATTAATAGTAGGAGCAGAAATAAGCCATGCCACCGACTAAGTTGCTGCATTTACTCTAGTACTTCTGCTAAAACTTGGAAGGAGAAAGCAAATGGAATAAATGGCATTAGAGTGGAAAGTAATAATATAAGCTCTCCATAACCAGAACTTTTTTAAGGAGAAGTTATTCTGACATGCTATAATATCAAAGTCAATGCTCCCAAGTAATCTGTCTCCTTCATGGTTGTTTAAGGGCTTACTCTCCATTTTGCGCAAGTTGAAAAGCGCACCAGACCAGGAGGTGAGAATCCTTCTCCTGGGCTTGGATAATGCTGGCAAGACTACTCTGCTGAAGCAGCTTGCATCTGAAGACATCAGCCACATCACCCCTACGCAGGTGAGTGCTGCCTTGGTTCCAGGTGCTGTGTGACACAAGGAAAATGATAATAGCAGTGGGAGAGAAATGGGAAATATAGTTTTGTCCACTTCCAAGTGTTGTTTCTGAGCAAAGTCTATTCGGTCCAAAAATAATCACATTTCCAACATATATGAACATATACTCTATGCCATGCATAGAGTAGTCCAGTTCAGAGAGGTGGAAAGTAGATTGGTGATTACTGAAGCTGGGCAGGTGTGGATGGGAAGATTGGTTTACTGGGTACAGAATCAGTTTTGCAAGATGAAAGCAGTTCTGTGGATGGATGTACATCTTGTGAATGTATGTACCTAATGGCATTCAACTGTATACTTTAAAGCTGTTAAGATGATACATTTTATATTATATATATGTATCTATATACATATATATGTATGTATGTATATAGATACATATATATAATTTGTATCAAGACAATAAATTCCTTCAGATCTAAGTGACACACACACACACACACACACACACACACACACACATATGCATATATATGCTTTTTTTTTTGATGCTGGGATTGAACCCAGAACCTTCAGACATGTTAGGCAAGCACTCTACCACTGAGCTGCACCCTCAGCCCTATATATTCTTTTTTTTTTTTTCCTGTGTGGTGCTGGAGATTAAGCCTGGTGCCTCACACATAAGCAAGCGCTGTTCCACTGAGCTATGTCACCTGTCCCCCTGCCCTTTTTTTTGGTACCAGGGATTAAACCCAGGTGTGCTTAACCACTGAGCTACATCCCCAGCCTCTTTTATTTTTTTAATTTGAGACAAGGTCTTGCTAAGTTGCTGAAGCTGCCTTTGAACTTAATCCTCTTGCCTCATCCTCCTGAATCTCTGGGATTACAGGTGTGCACCCCCATGCCCAGCCCAGTCTTTTTTATTTTATTTTAAAACAGGTTCTTGCTAAGTTACTGAAGCTGGCCTCAAGCTCACAATCTCCAGCTCCAGCCTTCTGAGTAGCTGGGATAAAAGGCAGGTACCACTGTGCCCAACTTATATATTCTCTTTAAAAATAGCTTTATTGTTTAGGAGACTGAGGCAGTAGGATTGCAAGTTGGAAGCCAGGCTCAGCCACTTAGTGAGACCCTATTTCAAAATAAAATTTATAAAGGGCTGGGCATATACTTTAGTGGTAGAGCACTTACCTAGCATGCTCAAACCCTTGGGTACAATCCCTAGAACTACATAACTCAAAAAATAGCTTGGGCTGGGGAGATAGCTCAGTTGGTAGAGTGCTTGCCTCGCCTCGCAAGCACAAGGCCCTGGGTTCAATCCCCAGCACTGCAAAAAAAAAAAAAAGAAATAGCTTTATCAGGTCCGGATGTATAGCTCCATGGTAAACCACTTGTCTAGCATGCAGGAGGCCCAGGTTTCAATCCCCAGTGCCATTAAAATTACAAAAACAAAGTTTTATCCTGATTGTTAATACATATAGAAAATACAGAGGACATATAAAATACTAATAAAGAATACTTTGAGAATACTTTGAGAAAAACCCACTGTTATTTTAGAATGTATTTTTCAGACTTAATACAAATATGTATCAATTAAAAAAAAAAAAAAAAAAAACAAAGCCAGGTATAGTGATACATGCCTGTCATTCCAACTACTTGGTAGGCTGAGATAGGAAGATGGCAGGTTGGAAGCCAACCTTAGAAATTTACCAAGAACCTATCTCAAGTAAGAATAAATTAAAAGGACTGGAATAGAGCTCAGTGATAGAGCACCCGTGGGTTTAATCTCTAGTATCACACAACAAAATAATCATTAAAAAATTAAAAAATCCAATTACGTATATTTTTAAGTCCAACCTTATCATTCTTACTTTTTCCTAAGCAAAAAAAAAAAAAAATGCAAAGAATAAGGTAGTGGTGTTGCTCACGGTATGGAGGTATTATAAGGACAAGTGCTGATTGGAAGGACTCTCGTAGGCTTCTTCTTTAGGCCTCATTCTCCATAGGAAGTCCTGAGAAAACTTGACTTTTGGCCAAGTTGATAGGAACAACCTACTGGGCTTAGTCACTTCGAAGTATTTGAACATGTAGAGATTTTTTTTTTTTACTAAAACCAGCATTTTCTACCATCATACTGTGATAAGACCATGGCTTCAGATTTGAATGGCATTGCTGGTGTGTGTATTTCACGGCATATGAGTCTTAGTGATTCACAACTTTTTACAGAAAAGTCATTTCCACTGCTACCAAATGAGCAATTTTACAGCTCTTGAACAAATTTAATGTATAGCCCAAGGAGGAGCAAATTACAGCAGTCTAGCCTAGAAGGGCTGAAAACACATATTAGTGTGTCAGGATTTCTGCCAGAAAAAGAAGGTCTATGTTAGTATTAGCAATAGACTGTATTTCTCAAGAGCACTAAAAAGACTTCCATTCTGCAAATAGTAATGAACTCAAAGTTATGAACCCAAAGTTCCAGTTCTAACCTTCAGGCATTGTTTGATGTGTTATAGGTGACTCTGTTATTACAGCATGTCAAGGTTTGATATTTATTCTTTAAAAAGAAACTTACGGTATTCTTATTTAATATTAGAAAAAGAACAGTTGTTGTAGTAAATTTAGAATGTATAAATAAATAAAGTTGAGAAATTAGAAGTTACTTACAATGCCTAAACATAACCACTGTTAACACAGGATTGTAACCATTCAATTGTATTTGTTTGGGATTTTCTTACGTGCACACACGTGAGCACATACATATATATGTATAGCCAATGGGCATATTAAAAATAAAAAGTGGTTCATACAGAATACATTGTTTTATATTTTTCACTTAATAATGAAGCATGAACATCTTTCTGTGTTGTTTGTATATGTCATACACATCTCCAAATGTTTGTACCCATTCGTTATTATTTCCTTAGAATAATTTCCTAGTAGATTTGTTGGATCTGATGGCATACAATTTAAGGCAGTTACATACAGTCAAATTCCAAGATTTATTGTTACCTATTCCCTGCTTCATTCTAGAAAGGATCTGCTATTCCTGGACTCTGGGTTTAATATCATTGTTGAGTGTAGAATTTTTAAATGCACTAAAGTCATTTTGTCAATGAATCACAATGAAGCTGCCTCTCACAATAAGCTTAAGCCATTTCCCTTTAGAGTTCTTAAACTTCTAATTTATTCAGTCATTGGTGTTTTAGAGGAGCAATCATCAGTATCATCCCTGATTATCCTCTAGTGACTATTCCTCAGTGGGAATTGGTGGCAATGATCTTGTACTGTGGCACTCTGCCTTGTCCTTCTGTGCTAGGCAGTTGTGTTGGCAAGCTGCCAGATGAGGCGAATGTTTATGGACGCATCCCCAGACCCACTTAACTCCAGTTATTCTGGATGAAATGTCTCCTATGGTAGCAAATATTTTTTTTTCAAATCTTTGTTTCCTTTTTGCAAGAAGTTGTTTTTTTGTTTTGTTTTGTTTTTAATTCTTGCACATGAAGTACCTTCTCTCTGAACCCCAAAGGTCTTATTAATTTGTTTCTCTCCACACTAACTCCCAGGTGGCCATTCTGCCTCTCCCGAATTTGCTGGCCTTCCTCAAAGTTCTACCTTGAGTAACTATCCTAAAGATGAATACTTTGTTTTCAAGTTCATCAGATATACCCATTGAAATGCAGTTTCAAATGACTGCTGGTTTGCTTGTTGTTTCGCTCACTGTGATTGAGGGCTCCACTTCAGATGTGGGACATGCTCTCCCAGCAGGCCTGACCTCCCCACTACGCTCACACCCCACTTATGAAGCCAGTCTCCCCCGCATCCTCAGTTCACCTCACTTTTCCCTGATTAATCCATTTGACAAAATTTATTTTGAGTTATACTTAGTCTAATCCTCCAGATTTGTAGTCCTTGTCTCTTTTTAAACTTAGCATTTGTTTTTTCCTATTGTTTTTAGATTCAACTTCTGTTTTTTGTTAGTTATATGTAATGCCTTGATAAATTTACCATCCCGAGCACTCAGTAGGGGAGTGTGATCTCTGTTAATCATAGGTGGTCCTCAGCATCTGTGTGTGTGTGTGTTGCTTGTGGTTCTGGGTATTGAGCCCAGGATGTCATGCGTACTAGGCAGACACTCTACCTCTAAGCTATACCCCCAGCCATTTTGTATTTTTTTCCAGTATAGGAAACATGTTAGCCCTGACATTATTAGCACTGATTCCACAACCTGAGTGAAATAAGCATGTATAAATATGTTTTCTTTCCCATCACAGTAAACTATTTCAGGAGAAAAAAATACCTGGCAGAGCACTTCAGTTAGTTTTGTGGGGTTTTTTTGTTTTGTTTTGTTTTTTGTTTTATTGGTACTGGGGTTGAACCCAAGGATACTGTACCACTGAGCTACATCCCCAGCCCTTTTTGTTCCTTATTTTGATACATCCTTTCCCTAAATTGCCCAGGCTGGCCTCAAACTTGCAATCCTCCTGCCTCATCCTCTCAAGTAGCCAGGACTACAGACATGCACCACCACACCTGGCCTGAATAAATGTTTAAAATAACCATTAGGTGCTGGGGAGTATAGCTCAGTGTAGAACATGTGCCTAGTATACTTGAGACCCTGGGTTTAAACCCCACCTCACATGCATGCACCCTTCCCCCACAAACTATTAAATGTAATTTCATCAAAATTAATAAAATTTGGTGTTTTTGCTTCTGTTTCAGGGTTTTAACATCAAAAGTGTACAATCACAGGGTTTTAAACTGAATGTATGGGACATTGGTGGACAGAGGAAAATCAGACCATACTGGAGGAATTATTTTGAAAATACTGATATTCTTGTAAGTACTCCTGAGATGCTAGTTCATAGTCCTTTCTGCCCTGTGTTAGAAATGTTGACACTGTAACATTCTTCCAACCCAGTACTGGGAATTGAACCCAGGGACCCTCTAGCATTGAATTCTATCCCCAGTGCTATTGATTGATTGATTGACAGGGTCTTGCCAAGTTGCAAAGGCTGGCCTTAAGTTTGTGATCCTCCTTCCTCCCCCTCCTGAGTAACTGACTGTGCCCAGCTATAATGTTCTTGTCAGTAGTTCCATTGCCATAATGTTAATCACTGTAAGTTCTCAGGGCTAGCAGAAGGCTGCAGATTGTGGAGGAGAAGCATCTCTATTTAACAAGTATATGATATTTTGCTATTGCTCAGTAACAATGTTGCACCCACCCACCTTGGCACAGTAAAGTGTTTATTAATTACCATAGTAATTTGAACAGCAGAAGGGAAGTCAGAAGATCCTAGCTGACTCTGTCACCCCAAGTGAGTCAGTAAATCACATATATCCAGAAGCCAGCAACCAGAATAGTAAAAGTCCTGGAAACCGTGATGGATAAGGAACGCTTGAGAGGCCTGACAGTGTCATCCCTAGGAGAGGGAACACTTGGAACTGTCTTTAGTTGCTTCCAAAACTACCTTAAGTCCGAGGGATTAGCCTTGTCTTGAATAGTCTATAGACTGAGCTACGAGCAATCTGGGGAGTTTTAAAATGGTAGAATTTCATTCAGAATAAGGAAGAAGTTTTCTATAACTACAACTGCCTGGAAGTAGAGGAAGCTGCCTGGTGTGTTGGGGATTCTCTGGCTCAGGTGGCATTCATCCAGGCAGAGACTGACATTTAATGTTTAGTCACCTTTTTTTTCTTGTGTGTGTGTGTGTGTTACTGGGGATTGGACCCCAGCTCTTTTTTTTTCTTTTTTTAATTTCTTTAGATGTTGATAGACCTTTATTTTATTCATTTATTTATATGTGGTGCTGAGAATCGAACCCAGTGCCTCACACATGCTAGGCAAGAAAGAGCTCTACCACTGAGCCACAACCTCAGCCCCCCAGCTCTTTTTAACCCTTCTGCCTTAGACTTCTGAGTAGCTGGGATTACAGATGCACAGCTTCACTGTCATTTTCTCCAGGACTTCTGTTTCAGAATTCTGGGTGAGTTCACTATCTACATAGAGAATTTCTCTAATATCCTAGCTTCTCAGTCTTTTTACCTCTCCTCCTCCAATGATCTTGTCATCTACCCTACCTTATTCACAATTTGTCATGATCATACACTAAAATGAAGGGCCTTAGGAACTTGGATGGTTAAAAATATATATACATGTATATATATATTACATATATAGACATATGTATACAGATGTATACATATATGTATATACACATGTATATATATTGTATATATATGTATATGTGTATGTATGTAATATATTACATATTTAAAATACATGTATAAATTATTTTCACTAACCTCTAACTGAAGACTTGCATTTACTTCAGTTATGACCATGGGCAATAAACTACAATAATATCTGCCATATCTATATCTTTATTAGTAACAGAATTCATCTTGTATCTCAAATAGTTCACTCTTTTGTGGCTTCTTTTGGCTCATTCCTATTGATGTGCACACATCCTGTAGTTTCTCATTTAAATAAGAAAAAAACAAACAACATTTCTGTTAACCATATATCCCCTTCTAGATATTATCCTATTCCTCAATCTCCCTTTACAGCAGAACTCCTTGAAGGAATTTTCTCCACTCTATCTTCAGCTCCTCTCCTCAGTTACTCTTGAGTCTTCCTTTCAGTATCACCAATAATTTCCATTGCTGAGTTCAGAGTTTGATTTTTGGAACTCATTACCTCATCACATTTAACATAGTTGGTTGTGGTGTCCTTGAAACATTATCTTTCCTTGGTTTCCAGGATACCATTTCAAAAATCTTTATTTTCCTCCCAATTCACTGGCTATTTCTCCTCAATCTCCAGTTTTTGTTTGTTTGTTTGTTTTCTGCTTTTTGTTGTTCTTCTTTCCTTATCACCTGCTATGGTTTGGATCTGGAAGGTCTCCCAAAGACCCATGTGTTAAGGCTTTGTCCTTAGTTTGGCACTGTTGGGAGGTGGTGGAACCTTTAAGAGATGGGAGCTGATGGGAGGATTTAGGTCATTGGGGGCATGCCCTCAAGGGGAATTGTAGGACTCTGGTTCCTTCTTCTCTTTTTCTTTTTGTGTCCCAGCAGTGAAGTGAGTAGCTTTGCTCCATCGTCTGCTGCCTGCCATGATGTGTTGCCTCACTACAGGCCCAAAAGCAACAAGGCCAACAGACCATGGACTGAAACCTCCAAAACTGTGAACACGTCTCATAACCTCCAAATTTTGGGATGCCCTAGAGGTCAATCCTTGCTTTTCTTCCCTAAGTCATTGCTTAAGTGACCTCATCCAATTTTAGGCTTTAATTATCACATACATAGTGATGAATCCCAAACTATTATCTCAGGAGTTCCAGGCCTGAACTTCAGTTCCATAGAAAACCAGCTGCTATTTGACATTTCCCCTTCAGTGGCTCAGAATCCCTTCAGCTGCAACAAATTTCTGACTTTATCTACTCCTGCCCAAACCTAATCCTCCCTTAGTCTTCTCGGTAAATGGCAGTTCCATTCATCCAAAAACAATGAAGTCATCCTTGACTCCTTTTCTTCTCACTCCTCACATCTGACCCATCAGCAAATCCTGCCAGTTCTACCTTCAAAACATTTCTAGAACCTGACACTTCCTTCCACCTCCACTTCTGCCATGCACTGATCATTACAGTATCACCCTATTATCTCTTTATTTCTACCCTTGCTGCCCTGAAGTCTCAGCACTGCTACCAGAGTAATCATGTTAAAATCCAAGCTCCCATCTCAAAGTAAAAGCCAACGTTTTCATGATGGCCTCCTTGGCCCTCTGCATTCTGGCTTCTTGTTACCTCTCTGACTTCATCTTCCCCCTCTCTAACTGGGTTCCAGCCATAGTAGCCTCCTTGCTGTTCCTGACACACCAACACATTGCCACCTTGGAGTCTGACATGGCTATTTCTACTGTGAAATTTATTTTTCTTTAGATATCCTCATGGCTTGCTTCCTTACCTCCTTTAAGTATATCACCCTGAGCCTTTCCCTGATTATTACACATATATTTAAAATTATAGCCACTATCTTCACCCTTTTGGCACTGTAATTTTTCTTTGCTTTTCTTCTTTTTTTCCTCCATCAGACTTATCATTACCTAATACCATCAGGTTTATTTATTTTTTCTCCAGTGCTGAGGATCAAGCCACTGTCTTGCACATACAAGTTTTCTAGCTATAACCCCAGCCCATCATGAGACATTTTTATTTATTACCTGTCTCTCCCACTGGAATGTAAATTCCATGAGAACAGAAACTTTTGCATTTTTTAACTCTTGTGTCCCCAGTGCCTAGAAAAGTACCTGAATGAATGAAATGAATTCTTGGTATGGATGGATTCTGACATCAGGTAGAATGTGGAGTTATTTAACTTCTAAATTCCATTCCAACTCTAAGATTCTGTGGGTCCTGTTATTGTGGTCAAGTCCAAGGGCTTACTAATTCCTTCTATAAAATGAAGAGATTGCTTCATGTCGGGAGAGTGGTATGAGAAGTGAATTCATTCACTCTCTGTCATTCTTCTTTTTTTTTTTGTGGTACTGGGGATCGAACTCAGGGCCTTGTGCTTGCAAGGCAAGCACTCTACCAGCTGAGCTATCTCCCCAGCCCTCTCTGTCATTCTTAAATGAAGAATACCAAAATATAAAATCTTACCACCATCAACAAACACATTTGGTACTAAGATGGGTTTCACATAGGCTCTTCATGTTTCTAGCCCTCTGTGAAGGGAAGTTCCATCTATTCCTGATATCAAATTAAAATGGATGAGAAGAAAACCATGAGAAACATGTATCCATCCATTTATTCATGTTTTTCAACCATTTATTCCTCCCAAATGTATTATATACCTTCTAGGAGAATGAAAGAGAAATGTTGAGGAGTAAGAAGAAAATTTTTCCTTTAAGATAAAAAGATAGGGACTGGGGATATAGCTCAGTTGGTAGAATGCTTGCTTCGCTAGTAAAAGGTCCTGGGTTCAATCCCCAACACCGCAAAAAAAAAAAAAAAAAAAAAAATGATAGCCAAATTCAGTGGTACATACCTGTAATCCCAGTGGCTCAGGAGGCTGAGGCAGGAGGATTGCAAGTTTGAAGCCAGCTTCAGCAATTTAGTGAGGCCCTCAGCAACTAAGGGCCTGTCTCAGAATTGAAAATAAAAAGGATGGCTGGGGATGTAGCTCAGTTGGTAGAGTGCTTGCCTTGCAAGCACAAGGCCCTGGGTTCAATCCCCAGCACTGCAGAAAAAAAAAAGGGGGAAGTCAGTTGCTTTCCTGTATAGCAAAAAATGAACTACTGGTATTTGAAATTAAAAGTATCACTTCCAAAATTAAATACTTAATCAGAAATTAACAAAATATGTACAGGATCTATATGAGGAAAAATTAAAAACCGGTAAAAGAAAATTCTTGCCTATCATGTTTTCAGTCCTTGACACAGAAAAAAAATTAAATAAATGGACAGATATTCCATGTTCATGGATAGAAAGACTCAATATTGCTAAAATATCATTTATACTCAAATTTGTGAAATCAACGCAATTCAAATCAAAATTTCAGCAAATTATTTTGGAGATATTGATAAACTGATTCTAAAGTTTATATGGAAAAACAAAAAGACCAGATAACCAATATTGTACTGAAGAAGAATAAACTAGAATATTAACACTACTCAACTTCAAGATTTATTGTAAAGCTAGGATAATCAAGACAACACATATCAGAGAAAGAATAGACAAATTGATCAGTGGAACACAATAGAGAATCCAAAAAGAGACCCATAGAAATATAGTCAACTGAATTTGACAAAGAAGTAAAACGGTTATATAGAAGAAGAATGATATTTTTCTGCAAATGGTACTGGAACAATGGAACATCCACATGCCAAAAAAAGAGGAATATAACAGTTCTAGAAAATAACATATGAGAATATCGAGATGATCTTGGGTTTGGGTGGTGAGGTTTCAGATCAAAGCACAGTCCACTAAAGAAAAAGTTGGACTTTATTAGAATTTTAAACTTCTATGAAAATCATGGCAAGAGTCTTGGAGACTCTTCATAAATGTTAATAGGGATTTTTTTTTTCAGCTTATTTGGTTGCAGTTTCCAGGTTTTAAAAATGTTTAGGTAATCTTTCCACCTTGCCCAAATCCTAAATTTTGTAGATTCATTAGTGTTGAGCCAATGCTTTTTCCTGTCTCAATTCTTTATATATGTATTCTTTTCAGCTGTATTAAACAAACAAAAACCCTTCACAAAAAAAAAAAAAAAAAGAATTTTAAACTTCTGCTCAATCCCCAAAATCACCACTAAAAAAAAAAAAAAAAAAAGCATAACTAAGAAAATAAAGGGACAAGCCACAGATTGGGAGAAAACATTTGTAAAACACATATCTGATAAAGGACTTATATCCAAAATATGCATAGAATTCAATTTCAACAATAAAAACAACCTGATTTAAAATATGGGCAAAAGTTCTGAACAGGCGCCTCACCAAAGATCTGCAGATGGCAGAAAAGCTTATGAAAATATGCTCAGTATCATATGTCATTGGGGAATTGCAAATTAAAACAATGAGATCACTACTAAATATCGTCTAAAAGAGCTAAAATCCAAAAACTAGACAATACCAAAAGCTGGCAGTGGAACTATGAGAATTCTCATTCATCACTGGTGGGAATGCAAAATGGTGTAACCACTTTGGAAGACAGTTGATGGTTTCTTACAAAGCTAACCATAGTGTTACCATACATTTCATCAGTACTCCAAAGTATATACGCAATTAATTGAAAACTTATGTTCTACACAAAATCCTGCACATGAATATTTATAGCAGTTTTATTCCTATTTGCCAAAAGCTAGATGTAATCAAGATGCACTTTAAAAGGGCAGTTAATAAACAAACTTCGGTATACCCATTTAATGAAGCATTATTTAGTGATAAAAAGATAAAAAAGGCAGAAATGTCTTTCTGTCAAGTTACAGAAAGACATGGAGAAATCTTAAATGTGTATTTTAAAAGGATACATACTCAATATTTCCAACTATATGATATCTTTTAAATTTTTATTTATTTATTTGTTTTTGTGCTGCAGATTGAACCTAGGACCTTGTGCATGTTGGGCAAACACTTTACTACTGAGCTATATCCCCAGTCCTTTGTGGCATTTTAAAAATGCAGAACTATAGAAATTAATAAATATCTCTATTTAGTAAACGATCATTGTTTACCAGATGTCTGATGGAGGAAGAGGAGAGATGAATAGGTGACATATAAGAGATTTTTCAGGGTGGGAAAACTATTTTGTATAAACTGTAATCACAGATATATGTTGTTATTGCTGAGGATCAAACCCAGGGCCTCTCCATGCTAGGCAAGCACTCTTCACTGAGCTACACACACCTTAAAGCACAAAGAATGAACCTAGTGTTTCAGTATCAGTTCATTAATTATATCAAATGAATCATACCAATGTAAGATGTATCTAGAGGAAACTAGAGTTGTGGGTAGAGGTGGAATAGATAATATGGCTCTTCATACCACCTACTCAATGATTCTATAAATCTAAAACTATGCTAAAAAATAAAGTTTTGATTTTTTAAGGTATAGATTCCCAAGAGTTGGGTTAAAGCAGGTGTCTAAGAGAAAGTGCATTCCTGTCTCTTCATCTGCTGGACTAAAGAAATACCCAAAGAGGAGCCATATGTAAGGACTTTCATGATTGTGGGGCTCCATAAGTGGTCTCAGGAACCTTGTGGTCTACAGGTAAGGGTAATTTTAAATCACTGGTTCTAACATCTAAAGGGAAGACTGAAAAATGGCTTTAATATGACTCTGGATCCCACATTCTTATTTGCTAAAAGTGCCAGAAATTAATATACTATTCAGCACAAAACAATTCAGAGCAACCCGAAAGAAGCTTTCTTCAGTCACGTTACCAACTAGTACAAGATAATATTTTGGGTTAAGAGTCAACTTTTCAGATTGGGGAAATAGCTCTGTTGGTAGAGTGCTTGCCTTGCAAGCACAAGGCCATGGGTTCAATCCACAGCACTGCCAAAAAAAAAAAAAGAGAGAGTCAGCTTTTCATTATTTTCCAGTACCGTTTGAGATTAAACAAGTTCTTAGAAGCAGCTGAGTCCCTGGGGTTAGAGTCTAAGGCCTTGGGACTCAGTCCTTTCTGCCAGTGTTGTGGCAGCCTGGAGCAGCAGTGTTGATGGGTTCTGTTTGTCTGTGTTTAATAGTCTTGCATTGTTGGTTGAAAAAGACCTATTACACTCCACTCCACCCTGCTAGAAGAGCAGGATTGAGGCTTGACACATTTTGTTGCCTGGTTAAGTCTTTTCAATTCTCTTTGGAGTGCCATGGTAAAATCTTGCTTTGGAGCAGGGGTGGACACGTTGATTCAGCCTGCCTCCTGTTTTTGTATAGCCTGAGAGCTAGAATGGCTTTTACATTTTTAAGTGGTTGAAAAAAAATTTAAATTAAAAGAATAATAATATTTTGTAACACATGAAAATTATATGAAATTCAGTTTTCGGTGGAACATAGCCACACGCATCTGTTTGTGGATGTCCTTTGGTTGCTTTCTCACTGCAACAGCAGCACTCAAAAGTTGCAAACAAGATTGGATGAGCCACAAAGCCTAAAATACTGACTTCTGACTTCTAACAAAAGAAGTGTGCCTGCCCTTATTTTAGAGCATGCAGTGGCTCTTTAAGGGTTTAAAAGAGAGCAACTCCTAACAGTGCCAGAGTTATTCCCTGGAAACATGACCTTGAGAACATCTGACTTCAGCTTTATTAGTTTGGGGGAAGCAACTAAGAAATAGAACTTGAAGTATGATAGAAGGGAGGGAATAAAGTATCTTCCAGTTTTCCTGAGGTCAGAATGATAACAGTCTTTTGATAGATAAAAATAAATTTTAGGGCTGGGTGTGTGGCTTTGTGGTTGAGTACTTGCCTGGCATGTGATGAGACCCTGAGTTTGATCCACAATATCAGAATAAAAATATGGTGGCTGGGCGTGTCAACACATACCTGCAATCCCAGCAACTCAGGAGCCAAGGCAGGAGGATTGAAAGTTTAAGACCAGCCTCAGCAACTTAGCAAGACCTTGTCTCAAAAAAACAAACAAACAAACAAACAAAAAAAAACTAAAAAGGGCTGGGGATGTGGCCCAACAGTTAAACACCCCTGGTTTCAATCTCAAGTACAAAAAAAAGGGGGGTAACATTTTTTCAAGTTACATTCATGTTATTTCTATTCTCCACTTACATTATTATCAGTTTTGTATTTGAACTTAATATAATTTAAACAAAGTAACTTTGTCATCATTTCCTTATGGAAAGTAGAAGGCATCAAGTGAGATGGACCTCAAACACCTTTTAAAATAAGCATTTCCATAATGCTGCTCAGAGGCATTGACACTGCCAGGGAATAGAAGGAGCACCGTGATCAAAAACTACAAGCTACGCAGACACCTTGTTTATCAGTTTCATTCCCCTCTTTGACTTCAGCTCAAGTTTTCATAGAACACCGCATGCTCCAATCAACTCTTGTCATTGTCTACCCTCGGTGGAGAAATACTGAGGAGATGAAATGACCAAAAGGTGGCAGCAGGGGGGAGGAGGAGCAGAAGCCCGAGGAGAAACAAAGGACCCTCCCTTCAGTCTCTGCTGCAGCCAGTTTCCTGGACTTCCATCAAGGAAAAACCTCCTTCTTTAGTTCTTCCTCCCACAACCAAAAGAGAATTTCAAAGCACCTGCCAAAAGACATGTGAATTGACTTTGCCTAAAGCATTATTCAAAGGCCATGCACTGGAACCTTACTTTACAATAGTTTTATGACTTGATTTTTGAAGGTCTCTATTGTCAGGGGAGGGGAGATAGCTCAGTTGGTCGAGTGCTTGCCTTGCAAACACAAGGCCCTGGGTTCGATCCCCAGCACCGCAAAAAAAAATAAAAAGTCAGAAGCACAATAAGTGTTTAACTTTCTCTGATACTTCCAGGAAATTGTTTTTAGTTTGTTTATAGATTTTTTTTAATTTTTTTTTTTCTTTGCATGAGTAAATTAACCGACAGTTATTCCATTTAACAACAGCAACAACTCTCCTTATCTTTAGTTTATAAGGAAGATACCTAGGTGGGAAAAGGTGGGGGTAGGGAATGGTGCTGAGAAGGGACCCTGAAAAGAGGATGCCACCAACAGAGCACATTTGTGAGGGTTGAACCCAGGGTGCTCTGCCCCCAAGCTACATCTCAGCCCTTTTGCCTTCTTTTTTTTTTTTTTTTTTTTTTTTTAATTTTAAGACAGGGTCTCACCCTAATTCTAATCCTCCTGCCTCAGCCTCCTGAATCCCTGGGATTATGGTGGTGCCACCATGCTAGCTTCACCTGGCCCTTTACTTAAGAAATAAAGGGAGCACTTGTTTTCTAGACTTAAACCTAGTATTATTATTTAGTGATTTTCAAATTTCATAAAAATTACTTGAGGGCTGGGGAGATAGCTCAGTTGGTAGAGTGCTTGCCTTGCAAGTACAAGGCCCTGGGTTCAATCCCCAGCACAGCAAAAAAAAAAAAAAAAAAAAAAAGGTTACTTGAAAAAATGCTAAATAAGAGGAAGAATTTGTGTGCGGTTTGGGAAAATTCTTCTGAATCTGATAATAAAAACATTACCTGAAAAGTTTCATATTAGAGCAATAAATAGCAAATGATCATTGAGTAGAAATGAAAGCCTTCTCATTAGCTTTCAGCCTCTGGGCCCACCAGTATTTGATCTCCCTACTGCTGAAACTCTCTACTCCTCATCTCGCTCTCCCTACTGTTTTTCATCATATCAGATGAGCTCCACTCCCCCAACCCCACCCCATCCCTTTCTTGCTCAGTGACCCGAATACCACCTCCAGACAGTCCTCTGATCCCAAAACACTCTCCCACCAATCACCTGGTCCTCCTTGCTCCCTCTCATCTTCTTGAACTGCTGCTTCAGTGAAGGTCTTCCTAATTCATTGCACACTTCCAAATGATTGTAGTTAGGTCTTCTGTATTGAGGTCCCCTCTCCCATTGCATTCCTTCTTTCTCCATCTTACTTATACTAAGCCCGTTTCTTGTAAAATGTGATTTACTGTCAAGCACAGTGGAACACACCTGTAATCCCAGCAGCTCAGGAGGTGGAGGCAAGAGGATTGCAAGTTTGTACAAATTTGAGACCAGCCCATACAATTCAGTGAGACTCTGTCTCAAAATAAAATTTAAAAAGGTTTGGGGATGTAGCTCAGTGATAGAGTATCTCTGGGTTCAGTGCCCAGTATTGTAAGAAAAAATGTAAGTCTACAGTATGACAAGACCCTAGGTTCAGTTCCCAGCACCATAAAAACAAAAGACGCTTAACTAATTATGATCCACACTAGTATAAATGGAACTATCACCATGTTCTGCATAACGATTTATGAGAAAGAACATCAAATATTGGGATCTGGTGTACACAATCCACTGATGCATATATTGACATTGAGTTAGCAGTATTAACAGCAACAATAATACAGGCCCCCAGAAAAATATATTGAAATATCAGATATATTCATCCTTTATCCTCCTGTGATTCTCCAAGTATAAACATGGGCTATTCTTTTTTTTTTTTTTTTTTTTTGAATTTTTTTCAGTTGTAGATGGACACAATACCTTTATTTTAATTAATTTTTATGTGGTGCTGAGGATTGAACCCAGTGCCTCACAAGTGCTAGGCAAGTGCTCTACCACTGAGCTACAACCCCATCTTATTCTTGAAAGAAAAGAAAAAAAAAAAAAGACTGAACTTGGTTCCTGATATATTATTTACTATTAGAGACTAAATGAGAAGGCATTAATCAAAGGATTTTTAATTTTTTTTCAACAGAGTGAATTTTTTTCCAAATTCAGCATAGCACAGAATTTGATTTGCATACAGAAATGCCTGCGTGCATTGCCATATATCAATTTTTGTAATTTAAGGCATATAATAATGAGAGTGGAAGATTGGTTTTTGTTTTTAATTGAATATGCTCTTTTCAAAAGAGCATTTCCATTATATGATTAGTTTAATAACAATTTTAAATTCTTTTTAAAGAAAGTTTGAAAAATTGATAATTCTTAGATTAGCAACTGGGAAAACATTTAATCATTTAGTTATAAAAAAGACTACAAAATTATATCTCTAATTTTCTTTTTTAATTTTCATATGAAGTAGAATTAGAAGGGAACTTTCTATAGGAAATTAAAGTAGGAGCTACATTTATAGGTAATTTTTCTTTTTCTTTTTTTTTTTTTTTTGTCTTATTTCCCTTATTGTCATAGGGTGTTATTTATGCAGTAACTAAAGAGTAGGCATTGGGGGGGGAAGCTGAGATTTATAATTTATGATGAATCTCAATATTTCTCTTTCTTCTGGCAAAGCCTTTGCCTTACTATTTCAATTTTGACCTCTAAGCAGCCTGGGAAAGTAGGAATAAGAGGAGATCACTGTGTCTTCTATCCCTGCCCCCAAAGTCAGCATATAGTTAATGCTATAAATGGTACTTTCCAAGCGATGATATTTAGGAATATAGGATTGTAAATGCCTAAAAACACCATCACTTCCATTCTGACAATTTAGAACACAGCATCACAGCATGATGTAAGGGCAACTGTGGACCTGTCAGTTGTATGCTTGAGTTTGAATCCCAATGTTGTCAAGTACCAGATATAACCTGGAAAAGTTACTGAACTTCTTCTTTGGGCTTATCTCCTTTTTTTTTTTTTTTTTTTTTTTTTTTGATATTGAAGATTGAACTCGGGGACACTTTGCTACATCCCCATAGCCCTTTTTATTTTGAGACAGGATCTTGCTAAGTTGATAAGGGTCTTGCTAAATTGCTGAGGCTGGCCTCAAACTTGCAATCCTCCCGTCTCAGCCTCCCGAGTCATTGGGATTATAGTCATACATTACCACACCTGACTAGGCTTATATTTCTTTATGTATGAAATCTGTTTCATACAGTTGTTCAATAGATTAATAGAGCAGATCTAGGAAGAATAGCTAGTGACATATCGAAGGACTGCTAAATGTATTTATTTTTGTCCCCCTTGACTTTCCTGACTTCCTAGGCCTTGGAACTTTTCTGGAAGTCTTTTCTAGTCATCCCCAATTAATATATTAGCTTATCTGATTATTTTGCTTCCATAGATGAGGGGACAATTGCTAGTTGATTTCTGTAGAGTGCTGATTGGGGAGCATGTGCTCCTTTTGTAGAAGTCACACCATCTTTTTCCATCTTGCTTACTGAAGTGACCTTCTCTTTTCTTTTACAGATATATGTAATTGACAGTGCAGACAGAAAAAGATTTGAAGAGACGGGTCAGGTAAATAATTCTTCTGTTGAGATATTTCCCAAATAAGTGGGTATTCATTAATCTACCTTGTAAATGTGGGAGAGTGAGGGAGTTATTTTTTCTTTAACCTTTACAGTTCAAACAAGACAGTCATTCTGGCAAGCAGGCATAAATATCAGCTATCTAAAAACAAATTCATTAAGAGTCCTTTAAACAATTTTTTGTATTTAACACTTTTAGCTTTAATCAAATTGAATATACAAGATATAAACAAATGGAACTTAGCACCATGCCCAAAAGCTCTTCTAGTTTCTTCTCAGGCCTTGTGGAAATGAACCCAGAGGAACAATGCACTCATCATTTCTGTTTACATTTTTTAATACCTACCAGGATAACTGACAAATTCAAAAGGATGGAAATAAACATGCAAGCCAAAATTAAGCTGATTTTGTTTTCAAGTCAGGAGATAAGATAAACTTTGAACCCAATATGACTTAACATGCAGCTTACATGTCACATGATTACATGATGTGATTTATGAACATGGTTTTACATAGAAAGAAATGGGCATAGACTATATATATATATATTTTTTTGGTAGTTGTAGATGGACAGCATGCCTTTATTTTATTTGCTTATTTTTGTATGCAGTGCTAAGGATCGAACCCAGTGCTTCACACATGCTAGGCAAGTGATCTGCCAACTCAGCCCCAGCCCCAGCCCCAGCATAGACCATTTTATCCAAAGTAAATTCACTTACCAAAGAAGCAAGGGGTGGTGTGGACCTCTTTGGAGAAGTGTGCTTAGTTATTATAATCTGTATTAGTCAGGGTTCTCTAGAAGAACAGAATCAACAGGAAGTATGATTGTAACAAGGGAATGGGGATTTATTAGATTGGCTTACACAACCAGAAGCTGGATAGTCCACAATGGCCATCTGCAGCTGGAGAACTAGAAGAACCAGCAGCTGTGCAGTCTAAGACACAGAAACCCCAGAAAAAGAAAGATCAATAGTGCTACCCTCGTCCGAGACCAAGGCTTCTGGAAACTACCTGAAGAATCATTGGCAGAGTCTGCTTTGGAAGAGTAAAGAAGCAAAGAGTTCGATATTCTCAGACGATCGAAGCAGCTATCAAGAACCCCTTCAGGAAGAGCTGAGCTTGCATCTGCGTCTGCTTCCTTGTTCTTCCAGCTTTTATTCTATCCTATTGGGTGGTGCTGCCCACGCTTAGGGAGGGGCTCCACTTCAGTTCACTATTCCACATTGCAGTCATTCCTAGACATGGCCTCATGGTCACACCCAGAAGCCTCTTAATCATCGGCATCTCCTAATCCAATCAAGTTAACAATTCAGATTAACCATTATACAGTCTTTCGTGTGTTTTCTAAACTATGACAGATAGACTTCCAAAGGCAGTGATCCTCATCTTTATCTTCCTTTTTCTTAGGAAGTAGTTTGAGAACTCTCCAGACCCCTGGAGACAGCCCATCTCCCTTGTATACCCTGATGATTTCTGGGTCATCACTCAGGAGAACCAATACTACACATGAGCTTGGAGGTGGAGGGGATCCACCTACCTTTTGAGCCATTCATTTTTTTTTTTTGAAAGGCCAAGCATTTAAAGTAACTAAAATGTGGGTTTATTGGGAAAGCAGTGGGGCCTCTCATTTAACTAGGTATACACCCTCTCTTGTACTTACTGCAGACAGAATTAATATACAATTTAGACAACAGCTTATAACCTAAAAACTGAAGACCTTGCCAGATGGACCAGTAAAGTTACCTTAGGATGTGAGTTTAATGAAATGTAATACGTGTGCATGCATGTTTTGGAGGTAGAGATTGATGAAACAATTATAATCTCTATTTGTCATCTTCAGTTTTCAATTCATACACACACACACACACACACACACACACACACACACACACATTCATATATGTATACCTGCATTAAAGTTGTTTGCAGGCTGGGAGTATAATTCAGTGGTAGAGTACTTGCTTAGCACATGCAAGGCCCTGGGATAGATCCTCAGAAAAAAGAAAAGAAGTTGGATAAATTTTAAATCTCTAGCCACTACTTATATTATCCCTTGAATAATGTTTCTCAAGGTATACTCTGTCATTCACCCATAGCAGAATCACCTGGGAAATTTGTTAAACGTGCAGATTTCCAAGTGCTGACTCAGACTTTCCAAAGTCAGAATCCCTGGGTTAAGGTCCAGGGATCTGCTGGGACATCGTTCTAGCTCAAACCCGAGAATCACTGCCCTTGAAAGTTGCTAGTTGATCAGCTTTGGTTCATTTTTAGCAATTAGAAACGGATGCTTAATTACCATAGATTTCATCTTCCTTCTTCCTCCCTTCCCAAAATGATCCAGGAACTAGCTGAATTGCTGGAGGAAGAAAAGCTGAGTTGTGTGCCAGTGCTCATCTTTGCTAATAAGCAGGATTTGCTCACAGCGGCCCCTGCCTCTGAAATTGCAGAAGGACTGAACCTGCACACCATCCGGGACCGAGTCTGGCAGATTCAGTCTTGCTCAGCTCTCACAGGAGAGGGCGTTCAGGTGAGACTACTGGAAGGCTTGGTCCTTTGGCAACATGGCGGCCAACCAAGGTGGTCTGTCTCATTGGTTGGGTTGAACTAGATAGAAAAACACATGAAACAAATAGCCTTTGATCAGCAGATCAACCATTTTAAGATGTGAAGGGTTTGGAGGAGGTTGGTTCTTTCCTAGTCAACAACCAGTCAGATACCATGAAGTGTTCCAAGAAAGCCAGAGATAAACCACCCCACACATGAAACAAGCTTTCCCCATTGGGTAGGAGGTGAGAACAGAGGACTATGAAGATCGTTTCTAACTCTAGAATTCTTTGATGATTGGGTTGGGCTTCTATGTTGTGTCTGATGTTATACATGCTGAAAACCTGTCCTCCTAAGTGATGGCCATCAGGCTAGTCATCCTTGAAGAGTTTTTGCTTCTCCTCTTGGTCCTGTCTCCTGCCCTCAGGGTTGATGTCATTTCCTGCTTCTGCAAAATGAAAACCCCATGCTTTGTACTAAGGAACTATATAGCAGGGAAGCAGGCTTCTCCTCATTTATTATTAATTTAGGGCAGAACAGTTATATCTCAGACACTCAGGAGGCTATAACCTGCAAGAGTGATAAGCAGTTTCAACTCTCATGCTTTATACTAAGCAGTCTCAAACCGCTTGACGCACTAGAGCCCACCCTCCAGGACTACTCTGTATTCTGAAACCCCAGTGTCCCCAACAGGCCTCATTTTAAATATGTGGTATACTTGCCAGGATGCCAGAGTGCTGTGGGATTGGTCCATACTGCTATAGGATGCTGAGGGAACTCACCCCATCTGAAGAGATTTCATCTTCCCTCATTGTCATAGGGCACATGTCTCTAGTGGCATGGGTACTTGGCTTGTCTCTGAACTCGGTGTTGGGGTACAAACTTGAGATTTGACTTTTGACTGATGATCTGCAGACTCTTTCCATTTCCCTTCTAATATTCTTTGTCCCTCTCTTCTAAGACATGTGATACTAATTTGTCTTAAAATGGCCTGACTGCTTTTAGCCTAAGCAGATAATCTCTTCCTAGAATTATCAGTCCTGTCATGTTTGCTGCCTGTTTTTTGGTTATTGTGTTGTTGATTGTTTTTGGTTTTGTTTGTACCAGGGAGTGAACCCAGAGCCATGTAACCAAGCCCTTTTTTTTTATATATTTTATTTGGAGACAGGGTCTCGTTAAGTTGCTTAGGACCTTTCTAAGTTGCTGGGACTGGCTTTGAATTTGTGACTCTCCTTCCTCAGCCTCCTGAGCCGCTGGGATTATAGGCGTGTGCCACAGTGCCCTGCTTTCCTTTTTTTACTAAAAAGAGCCAAGGTGTTTTAGCCCCTAGACCTGAGGCTAAACCAGTCAGCACAAAGGAAGTACCCCTTCACAGACCACTCATGCTTCCACCCCAGAAGCTCTCCATGCTCGTGGGTCTTTTGCGGGGCTCGTTAGTGGTCTGAGATTACCTTAGCTGCAACCCCAAAATAGATTTGGGAGTTCTATGAGTCTGGGGTTTGGGGAAATTGGCTTTTTGGTTTTGGTGTGTTGCGTTTTTTTGTTTTGTTTCATTTTATTTAGTCTTATTTATTTTCTTTCTTTCTGCCCAGATTCTGATTATAAAAGTAATATATTCTCACTGTTAACTATATAAATGCATATCAAGTTAAAAAGGGAGGACTGGGAGCTGGGGTTGTAACTCGGTGGTAGAGTGCTTGCCTAGCATGTGTGAGGCACTGGGTTCAATCCTCATCACCACATAAAAATAAATAAAATAAAGTATTGCGTCCATCTACAACTAAAAATATTTTTAAAAAACAAATAAATAGGGACTGGGGTTGTGGCTCAGTGGTAGAGCGCTTGACTAGCATGTGTGAGGCTCTGGGTTCGAATCTCAGCACCACATATAAACAAATAAAGGTCCACTGACAACTAAAAAATATTTAAAATAAATAAATAAATAAATAAAAATAAATAAATAAAGGGCGAGCCAGGGGTGTAGCTCAGTGATAGCAAGTGCAAGACCCTGGGTTCCACTCCCCAGCACCACACACACACCAAACAGCAGCCATCATCCAGGATGACCCTTCATCAAAACAGCCCTAGGTGTCATGAAACCTGGAGGCCCAGTCCTGTAGCAACTTTCTTGTGTTTCCAGAAATCAGGCAGAGGACTCTGCCTCTCTAAATGGTCCAGAACTCAAAATTAGAAAGTTGAGAACATCCTGAGATTGGGGGCTCTAAAGGTGGGGCTAAAGAAATACATTTTGGGTGCCTTCTCATTAGAAAGTGGATTACAACTCTGTAATCTTTTCTCTTGGCCGGGGTGGTGAAAGGATGAAAAAGCAAAGCCAAAATTAACAGTGAGGCTCCTGTTTCTTCTGCCAGCCTTAGGGTTGTAAAAAAAGGAGAACTAGAGTGATCTCGAGTCCGTATTGACAGCAGTGGCAGTAAAGTCAGGGGCACTGTCTCAGAGGAGCCTGGAGGTGGAGAGGGAGCACCACGTTCCTGGCTGTGGAACACCATAGACGTGTCATGACCTTTAAAGGGTCCAGTTGTCCTTCCTGCCCTTCCTCCTTCCTTCCTTCCACTCTTATTTCCTTCCTCTCTTTTTCTTTTTCTTTTTCCTTCTTTTCCTTTTCACAGTGCTGGGAAATCAAGCCCAGAACCTCTCATGTGTTAGGCAAGCACTCCGCAACTGAGCTATATCCCCAGCTCCCTTTATGGGATCTTTAGGTCAAAAAAGAAGCAGCAGGCTACTAGACAGTAAGATGGTGGGGGCAGGGGTTGCATGGGAGGGACATAAATGGACCAATTTGAATAAAGTGAGCTCATGATGTATAGTTTGATTTTGGTTAGAAAGTGCTCCAATCAGAGGCCTTCAGCTACCAGGTTCACAGGAAGCGATATCAAGAGAGATCCAGCAAAGAACTATGAGCAAAAAAAATAATGATTTTGTATGGAGGAGAAATAGTTTGAAGGTCACTTAATTAGTTTAGTAGATAGTACCATGGTGTATAGAATTGGGTAGTTAAGACTGGGATTTCAAGGTTAATGAGATTAGATTATGGTTAATAGAATGATATAAATTTAGAGAATTTAACCATTATTTGAAATGGGTTATTTAATAAAAATGTTAATTAAGAAGGGAATCTGCTGTCTATTGTCCTTTAATGGTAACCTTTGGGGACCAGAGAAAGGTCGTGGAGTTTTTCTTTGGAAACACTCTTCAATAGTATGAGGCACTGATTGACCATGTTCCTCCCTCAGGTAATACCTCTGGCCTAAGCTCTTGTTCACTCAGCCAGTTTCTTGGTTTTCACTTTTAAAAGAATCACTTAAACAGAATCCTTTTCAGCATTGCATCATTGAAATGCAGGCCTTTATGATTCTTATTAATTAAGGATTAAAATATTCCTAAAAATTAAAGACTTCTCTAGAAAAATGTCCATAAGATCCAATTGTTTGGGGTCACTTTTAGACATGGATACTATATAATAATTATTAAAATATTCTAAATTCCAATTTTGTCCTCCCTATCCTATCCTACCTCCCTAGTAATAGGCAAAGTCACTGAAATAATCATACTCAGTAGGTTGGTCAGGTAACATCTGGCACCACAGCTCTAATGAACCTGAAGGAATATGTAGGAAAAATTTTTTTAAAAATCTGGAATTTATGTTCAAGTTGTAGGTGTTAAAAGACAACATCTCATTGGGTATGGTGGTGCATGCCTGTAATCCCAGCAACTAGGGAGGCTGAGGCAGGAAGATTGTAAGTTCAAGGCCAACCTGGGCAACTTAGAGAGACCCTGTTTCAAAATAAAAAATAACAATGGCTGGGGATATAGCTTAGTGGTTAAGTACCCCTGGGTTCAATCCCCAGTACCAAAAAAAAAAAAAGACAGCATCTCTGTTTGCATCTCTGTTTGCTCTGTGTGTGTGTGTGTGTGTGTGTGTGTGTGTGTGTGTGTGTGTGTATAATTAACATGCATCTGGGAGACCTGTCTTATACTGAAAAATTGACAGGACCCCCATGTGGGCAAGTCGGGGGAATAGGCAAATATCTACTAGAAGGTGTACTCACCCCACTGTGGACTAAGTAGGGCAGGTGTATCACTTCTCATTAGTTGAGTGACTTAAACTCACGATTTGAGATTACGGAAGTTGGTGATTCTGGGGCAGATTTTAGGGTCTTGTTCCACCTGACATTCCCAAGGCAGATATGTGGGCTTCACAAGGTGGGCAATACCACATGTTGTTCAAAATCCCCACAGTGGGTGGGAAAATTGACTTTCGAGGGCATTGAGAACATTTGGAACAGGTCTGTCTTTGCCTGATTGATGGTGACGAGGAGGCCAGCCCATCACGTAATTAAAGCAGGTTTTCATGAGAAGCTGTCAAAAACAGAGAACAGGTAAATGGCACAAGGTGCTGGAAGAGAACATCAATCTTGGAAGTTCTGTCCTGCTGAGAGGCCCATAGTCCAGAGGCGTGATCAGGAAAGACCCAGTTATGTCAAGTAGATGAAGGCAGGAGGAGGAGGAACTGAAAAATGTCTGAAAGGATAACCTAAAACTCCCTCCCCAGACTCCCTTAAAACATGGAAGATGCCACCTCACTGCCCTGAAGGCCACGCCTGGCCGCTAGGGCCTATCCCAGGATATAGCATTTAACACCAGGACTCTGTTTTTTTCTTTTCCCATGGATATTTAGAAAATAGCGAACAAAAGATCTGGCTTAGGGCCAGAGAAATCCATCCCTCTTCCACCTGCAGACCTGCGTTTGAACCCCTAACCAGCTGCCCTTGCTATTGTAGTTTCAGGTGTTTGAAGACATTTTCTTTCTAAAACACTGTGTGTGTGTGTAAAATTAAAATTATCCTGACTTTGGATTTCCTTTCAAAGCAGAGATCAGCAGTCTTAACCTGGCCTCTAGCTTCAGGCACCACAGAGACCTGCCTGTACCAATGGCTTTGAGCTAGCAGAATGTAGCATCCCTTGGGTGCTGCTCTCCAGGCCACCACCTCATGCCCACCTCTTCATTTTACATCTGTCCCCAGTCCCCCTCATCTTTCTCTGGGCAGAAATGATGATACAGGTCACAGTAGTCTTCCAGCTGCCTCCCTTCCACAGCAAGTGTCACTCGACATCTGAATGGGGAGGTGTGGCTATTTCATTCAGCCTCACCGATGAGCACTGGACCTTCACTAGCCCAGTTTCTTGGCTTTGCTTCTATTTCCTTGATCTAGGAGGCTTTTCCCTAATAGCCAACACATTTTAGGGTTTTTGTTTGTTTTTGTGCTGAGGATCAAACTCAGGGCCTCATACATGCTAATAAGCACATACTCTACCACTGCGCTACACCCCTACCCTGAATTATGTTATTTAAAAAAAATGACATACTACTTTGGAGGCCCAGCATCAGTTGCCATTTTCAGGTGTACATGAGCTGCTTAACTGTGAGTCAGACCTCAGGTTTATTTTTAAATTTTTAAACCTTTCTGTAGAGTAAGAAAGCAAGCTCAGGACATCTGATTTTGCATCCTCCCTGGTGTGGTGTCCTTTGTCACTAGAAAAATATTAATAGCAAGCAATATTTTATGTATGCTGCATCCAGCTGCTCCTTGACCCTGGGGGCCTGATGGCACAATGGGACAGGCTACATTGCTCAGCAAGGGTCTGAGCGCCTCATCATCTTAAAGCAATTACTAAAGTGACCACATAACCAGCATGGCTTTAAAAACCAGGTCCATCCAACCACGGCTGCCACTGATTCTTTCCAACCATCCAGCAGTGATGAATGCACTGGACTGAGATCAAATTAAAAAGAGCACTGCACTCAGAGACCCCTCTTCCCATAGAAAGAAGCTGTGCATCTCAAACCCTGGGACACAGGGATCTGTGATTAGTAGATTTCCACCCATATAGTTAGGGACAGCCTTCTGTTTCTCCCAGTGGTTATAGTTGAGAACAATATTGTGACATGGAGAAATTTATTTCCTTTCCATGAGACCAGAGCTCAGAATTTAAGATTCAATCTCTCTCTTTAGTTCCTATTACTGAATTCAGCTAGTCAGGGGAGGATGCAATGGAGAAAGAAAGGGTGGACTATTCATGCCAAAGATTGTCTTCCTGATCAGGTACACTGGCACTCACTTGTAATCCCAGCTACTCAAGAGGCTGAGATAGGAGGATTACAAATTCGAGGCCAACCTCTGTAACTTAGCAAGATGCTGTCAAAAGGGTTGGAGATATAGCTGTGTTGTCGAGTGCCCCTGTGTTTAATCCCCAGTAACTCCCCTCCCCCCCCAAAAAAAAAAAGATTATCTCCTCATGATGAAGATCAAATGTGCAGGAAATTGGTCAAACCAGTTTTAACAATAAAGGCTTAACCGTTAAACAAACCTGAGTTCATTTCCTTCTTTGGAGGCAGAAAGAAACCTGCTCCGAGTCAGCAATCATCTCTTCTCAGTTGTCTGTTTTACGGAAACAAAGTCTTGCCAGGGGAAAGCAAGAGTGGTGTGGGACATTCACTTAAAAATGAAAGAAGCAAGCCAGGCTTGGTGGTGCACGCCTGCAGTTCCAGTGGCTCAGGAGGCTGAGACAGGAAGATCATGAGTTCAAAGCCAGCCTCAGCAATAGCGAAGCACTAAGCAACTCAGTGAGACCCTGTCTCTAAATAAAATACAAAACAGATCTGGGGATGTGGCTCAGTGGTCAAGTGTCCCTAAGTTCAATCCCTGGTATCCCCCCCAAAAAAAATAATATAAGAAGCAGCCAGTCATGGTGGCTCACACCTGTAATCCCAGTGGCTGGGGAGGCTGAGGCAGGAAGATTCCAAGTTCAAACCAGCCTCAGCAACTTATTGAGGCCCTAAGCAACTCAGTTAGACTCTGGTCTGAAAATTTTAAAAATTTAAAAAGGGTTAAGGATGTGGTTCAGTGGTTAAGCACCCCTGGGTTCAATCCCCTATATTAAAAAAAAAAAAAAAAAAAGTAAGGAGCCCAGTAAGACTCCACATCATGTATAACCATAAGAATGGGATCCTAATTAGAATAAGTTATATTCCATATATGTATAATATGTCAAAATACACTCTACTGTCAGGTACATTTAAAGAAGAGCAAATAAAATGTAAGGAGCAGAGTTTCCTCTGCTTGCAGTTATGTTGTCTCTAAATGTAGTTTCCACTGGAGGAGGTGGTCTAGGTGGGTAATCAGTATGCCAGGATCACGCTCCCGCAGGCCCAGGTGCCAACTCCCCAGGAGTCTTTAGAGTTCTGTGGCCCCTTCAGAGCAGCAACTGAGTTGGGCAGACTGCCCTCAGGTATCTTGGCCTCTGTATTCTGCTAAAGTCATGAGGAAGAAAACACTAGCTGTCGGTTCACCTTCAGGGTGACACCCAGCTCCTTTCGAAGCCTGAGGCAGAGCCCTTGCTGTGGCTTTGACCCACAGTCACAGAGAATTAGTAAATGGTTCAAGAGCAGGGATGCAGCCACCGGAGCTACGCTGCCTGGCTTCACAGCTCGCCTCTGCTCCAGACTATTCTGTGCCTTCACTTCCTCATCTGTAGTATGGAATTATAATAGCACCTACTTTGCAGAGTTGTTACAAAGATTAATTTAAAAGATACAAATTAAGTGTTGACTGTAGGCTAGACACCATGCCAGTTTCCAGGAACACAATATCAAGCAAGTCCCATGCGGACGCTCCCCTTGGGGATCTTGGACAACATTATTATCTTTCCTTTCCAGTGGGCTCCTTGACAAAGCTTGCCCCAGTTTGATTTATGAGGTATTGTCACCTGAATTGTTGATTGTCACCTCCCCCACACCTCCCACCTCCAACTCAGATTCTCTCAGTACAAGAAAGGTGCTGTGCCCAACCCCCAAACACTTCAGATCAGAGGGGCTTCCCCAAGCCCAGGGCAGCCACAGGGCTTTGCCCCCATTAAGCCTAGGGTGCTTCCCACGTTCCTGTAGGTATGAGGCATAGTAGTGGGGACCCTGGGGCCTGAGGTCAGCGGGTGCTAGCCCGAGAGCGCCCTCTGTTGGCGACACTGAGGCTGGACAGGTCTCACCATTGCAGGTCCTCAGACATCTGGAGGACACTGCCCCTCAGCAGGGCTCGCTCTTTAAACCCCTGCTCGCCTCCACAGCGGATGCCCAGGGCAAGGCTCCCTCACCCTCTACCTTCTCCTTTGAGTCCCTGCAGCTGAGTAAATATTTTCCTATCTCTTTGCCTGCACTCATGTTCAGTTACATATAATAAAAGAAACCCCCTCCTTCATCTGCCATAAAACAAGAAAAAAGATGAAGCGGCATTCACTTCATGTGGGAACACAGTTCTTGACTCAGAGCAGCTGGTCTGATCCAAGGTGGCGAGTCTGTAGAGGGAGGATATTGAGGTGGCACCTTGGGGCATCCATACGGGCTCCTGGATGGAAATGCTGTGCAAGTGCTGAGCTGTTGAGCCTGGGAGGCAGGGAAGATGGTTATCTTGCCCATCCCTCTTGTATTTGTAAAATCTTTTTTGTCTCCTGGCAGGTGATCTTTTTTTTTTTTTTTTTTTTTCCTGGAAACCAATTAGCTACTAAAATTAAACATGCTTCTCTTTAAATTAATCCTTTTCATAAAATGGTCTTAAATTGGCCTCTATGTTTCAGAGTGCGCAGCTGACCCAGTTGTGATTGGAGATGCGGTGGGCATCTGCCTCGTGCCCACCTCTGCATTCCTCCACCTGCCCCGCCACGGCCAGGTGCTCCACCTTGGGGCTTTCAGCCCTGGCCAGCCTTGTCTTGGCAAGGGCCCCGAGGTTTGCTTGTGTTATCTGGTTCTCCTGCCCAAGAGCTCTGATGGCAACTGGCGGAGTTTTAATCACTGTAAACGCAGGTGACAGTCAGATTAGCCAGGAGAGAGGATGCCTGCTGGTTGTTTTGCAGTGATGTATTGTTTATGGGATTAATGTTCCAAATGGCCAAGGGTGTCAGCTGATATTTATTACTGTAAGCTGTCTCAGCCGTTCAGGTTCAGCAGCTAGATCCATGGCCACAGGAAATGTGGGCTCGGGGTGTCATGTCTGCCTGATAAGCACAAATGTGTGGGACCCAGATGCAGGGAAAGGGATCCATTGCAGGGGCCGCGTTGGATTTTGTTCAGGCCTTTGGAGGGAACTCCCTCCCCACACCCCTGAAGGTCAGAGAGCCTCTGGGGAAGGCAGGGTGCGTCCAGGTAGGCTCCAGAGGGGGTGGGAAAGGAGGTCTGTCTGACAGGCCTGGCATCCATGAGGAATTGTGCTGCCTGCCAGGTGGCTATAGGCATTGTGTGGTTTACCTCGGTCCCTCTCCAGCCTCTAAGAGAGGACACTTTCAAGGTCAGTGTGCCTTTAAGGGAACCTTCTCTCCAGTCCCTCAGCTTGGTAGAGCTTAAAGGTACAAGAAACAAGCCAGACCCTTTTAAGCCTGTCTGTAGTACAGCAAGAAGAGAAATAAATGCACATTGCCCCCGTGTGTGTCTAGGAACACATACTGCAGAGGGTTTGTTTTTCCAAAAAGAAATTTAATTTAACCCAAGTGTACACTGTCACACTGTAAACACACCGGGGCACCAGAAGGGTGGCTTATTGAATTTAATGCCCTAGCAAAGGTCAGCTTTTAGAAAAAGCCAAAAAATGGCTGGAATCTTTCCTGATAGCTCCTTAATCAGGCTTTGGATCCAGGCAGATGTGTTTATTTTTTCAGAGGGAGTTCCTGAGGACCCATCTCAAGTTCAGATGCTCAGTCCTCCTCCTCCCAACTCCCTCCTGAGCCCTCAGAGACCTCCCTTCTCTCCCCCAAGGAGGTCACTGTCCCTGCTCATCCAGGTGGGCCCCTGGGGCAAGCAGACTCCCTGGAGTTGATAGTCCCCTGGAGGGAGGACAGATGCCCCCTGTCCCTTCCCTTCTCTCCCTTCCCCCCCTGGCTGGAGTGTGTGGGGCCTTTCTTGCAACTAACACTATCTTTCTCTGACTATTTCCCTCAAAGGATGGCATGAATTGGGTCTGCAAAAATGTCAATGCAAAGAAGAAATAAAATCTAGACGAATGGAGACGCAGGAGCTGCGGGAACCGAATTGGGTCCTGAAAAACACTGATTTGCTGCTTTCTGACCAAATGTTTTTCCATCTGTGTACAGCTACAGCTGTTTGAAGAGAGGGAACAACACAGTTTAAAAAGAATCCCCATTCCAGCAGTAGATTTAACTGATCTCTGAGGTTCAGTATCATTTTTCAAATAAAGGAATTATATTATTTCCTCTGCATAATTGAAATAGTATTAAATGTCTCAAAGCACATGATTAGAAAATGAGATCTTTTAAATGAGCAAGAGATTGCATTGCAGTTTAGACAATTCCAGTGGGCATTTTTTCTTAAAAAAAAAAAAAAAAAAAGGATAAGAAAAAGAGGAAGAAGCTGCTTATGCTGAGTTCATTTATTTACTGACCTGTCCTTCCCCCCACCCCACCCAGCGTCCCCACCCCTGTGGCTGGGAAGCACAGTGTTTGCTGGTGCTGGGTCGGTGATTTCTGCCATCGCCAACTGAGCCAGAGCTTCAGTCTGTCCAGCAGACTGAAGGGGGGCAGGGGAAGGATACCAGATGATTAAACCATCTTGTCATGCAGGTGGGAAACTGTATGTAATCTTCACCCTTTGGACGGGAAAAAAATTCTTGCAAACAAGTCTCTACAGAAACATACCCCAACCCCCACCCCAAGTCAGCCACACAGGGAAGCAAATTCTTTTGACTTTTGACTGTAATGACATCTGGAATGTAAGGAGAGGTGGGAGGTTTAATTCCAGAAAAATTACAAGGTCCTTAAAAAGCCCTCACATCGAGGGCTCAGGCTAGCGTAAACAGGCTTTCTCCAGTTCAGTGGAGCAGTGAGCAGCCGGCTCTGAGATTAGCTGACTTCTCCATGGCCCTCCTATAGAAGGGATTTCTAAAGCTCAAAGAAGTCTGTGTTTAAATGATCACAATAGGCTGCTGCTATCAGATTTTAAAAATAAATGCAGCTTTACCATGAACCTGCTCCACTGAGAAAAGCCAGGCAGATCAATTTTGCAAAGAGATCAATTTTTACAGTGCTGGCAACGATGTGGTGTGGGATGCACGTGGGTGGGGAGGTCTGCTGCGGGGAAGAACCTGGGTGTGTGATGGCGGGGGGCATGCCCAAGGAGGCCAGTCACCCAGCTGCTGGTCTCCCCTGCCTCTCTCCAGTGAAATGTGTCCTCTGTTGATTGATTGGAGAGGAGTGGCAGAAGCCTCTCCTGCCCTGTGTTGCAAAAGGGGCTTGTTTCCATGAGCCTTTGGAAACCCCCAGCTTCCAGCATGGGAAAGCGGGCCAGAGCGTAGCCCCGCTCCTGAATTCAACTCTGTTCTGTGCCTCCACTCAGGGGTTTTCAGAGAATGAATAAGAGACTGTCCAGTGCCTGGTGGGTCCTGGGAGGCCAGCTGCCTTCTCATCCTGGGAAGTGGCCCTTTCCAAACCTACCATGACATGTGAGCCGACAGAAGGGGCTGCAGCAGCCCTGGACCCTCTGTACCCAGCTTTTTCTGGATAAGAGTCAGGCAGGAGAGACACAAGCCAGACCAGTTTCGAAGGCTGTCTGGGTGAAAGTCATTAACAAAGTCATCTGGGAAAACGTGCCTCGAGCGAGGTGGCTGCGGACAGACCTGGAAGGGCTTGCAAAACAAAAGGTGAGGTTTTCTAACCACTCAGCCCATGGCCGCCTGCATCCTCGTCCCCTGACCTCTCTGGCTCACTCAAGGTCCTCTCTCACTTTGAAGAGTGACAAAACAGAACTAGAAGGAATTGGAAATGCCACTTCTGCCAGGCTAGAAATGTGGCTCTGGCCCTTGAAATTTGTTTTTTCTTCTAAATAGTGCACCAGGGATGTAATCTGAAGGGCAAAATGCCTGCTTTGAGGTCTGCCGTTTTGGAGCACCACAATCGGGAACTTTGACTCTGGCGGGGGATGGACTGCAGAATGTTTTTGGTCTCTTACCACCAACTTCCGGAACTGTTCTGAAAAGCCCTCCCCAGACCCAGAGAGCAGGCAGAAGCCGCTTGCCCTGCTCTGATAACAGCCTCTGTGAATGTTAACACTTGCTTTCAGCTAGAGACAGACATTGTGATGTCACGTGCTTTCATCTTCCCTGTGAGCCCTGTTGAACCCTCCAGAGGTTCAGAGGGTAGATGAGATGAGCCTGAAAAATGCAGAGTTTGAAAGCTCCCATTTGTAAAAACAATATGCTTTTAAAGTCCCCTTTTCTCTCCCCAGTGCCACCTCCCCGCCCCCTGTGGCCACGACCTGAAGACAGAATCTGAAGCTAGAAAGGGGATAGCCTTCTCCCCACCCCCACCCCACCCCAGTGAGCCTTAGTAAGACTTTTGCACTCTGCAGGATCGCTGGGTTGGAGGCTGGGGCCAGAGGGCGGGCAAGGCCCAGGCTGGCCAGAGTGAGTGCTCGAATCAGTTGTGGGAAAAACTGAGTCCTCCCCTCCTCCCCACCCACCCCTTGAGGCTGCTTTTGGCTGGATTCCCTGCGCCCAGTGCAATGCACCCTTTCCCCTTCGTTCTCCCTTGGTTACTATGGAAACAAGGGTGTCATTGATGTGGGCTGAGCTGGGGAACATGTCGGTGCACAGCTGAAAGTCAGCGATTATGCCAGCAGTTAGCACCGTGCCAGGGTTAGAGAAGTCCGCAGCCAGGGTAGCTACAGGATGACAAGTCCTGCCCCCGCCCTCCCTCCTCCTCCATCTCCACCTCTCTCTCTCCTGGCTTTTGACAAATTTCTTTATTCCCCTCTGGACTAAAGTGGTGGCTATTTTTGTGCCACTGTGCCCCACCCTCACTGTCCGCTCCTTATCCGGCCTGGCCTGGAGGGTGACACCATGTCACCCTCACCAGGACTCGTCTCTCGATCCCCATCACAGTGTGCTTTGATTTCTCTTTGCTTTCCTTCTCAGGGACCGCTTCTTACTTCCTTTTATTTTTAGCTCTGCACTCCATGTGGTTTCAGGGTTCAGTCTGATCCATCGAAAGGTTCTTTTTTTATAGTCCCTTTTGAAAATGATAATCAAAGGAAGGGACGTGGTGTTTGGTCATGTGGAAAACTCAATGTATAATTTAGACGTCTGTCAAAAATGCGACAAATAAAATGCAGCTGAAATGAAGGCAGCCCAGAATGAGGTGTGTTCTTTACAGAAGCTCCGAGAGGGCCCAGAGGGCCCAGATGGCTTTGCCCTTTCAGAGGTTAGCTTTCCTCGAGGGGCTGATTTCAGAAGGATGTATATAATGTTAATACAGCAGCAGCAGCAATAATAGCTACCTTTTATGCTCCTCCTGCATACCAGGCACTGTACATAGATCACGGCAGCATCCGTCCCCCTTTGCAGTTGAGCAAGCAGAGCCATTTCCCTCAGTCGAGGAATTTGCCAAGATCACAGAGCCTTTAAGTGCAGGGGGATGTTGGGGGCCCGAAACCTGGGTCAGCTGTCATCACCACTGACCAAAAAAAAAAAAAAAAAAAAATCGATGGCCCACTTCCTGGCAGTCTCCACCCCCAGCCTCCCAAGTTCTCCTGCTCGGCCTCCTCCCTCCACACCAGATGTCTCCTCTGACCAGCACTGCCTGCCTGGAGCTCCCTGTCCCAGGTGCTGGGTATCTTTTGTCCTCACAGCAGCACATCCATGGATTTCACAAAGGTCTGGCCCCATGAACAGGAAAAAGGGAGAAGACAGTAGGAAAGTCAGGGGGGGTAGGGAGATGAGCAGCTAGCTCAATACCAGATACTGGGTCATATGATGAGAGGGTTCGAAGAGGGGAAAGTCTCACCCAAAGTCACACAGTAGGCAGCAAAGTTGGCAGGGACCCAGGACTGTGCCCTCCACAGCTGAAAAGTTTGTTTACCCCTTCAGCAACCTAGAGATCCAGCAGCACTCCTGGTCTCAGAGGGCCCCACATTAAAGGGCAAGTCGTTGGCATAGGAGAAGGGAGCCAGGGGCAGGAGGGGAAAGGCCTAAGGTTGCTGGGTAATCACAGGACACTCAGTTCAGCTCAAATTTCAGATAAACAATGAATAGATTTTATTTCAAATATACCCCTGGCAATATTTGGGACATTGTTATAATACTCAAGAAAACTCATTGTGTATCTGAAATTCAAATTTAACTAACCATCCTGTTTTTTTGGTTATGTGGTGGTGGGTTTGTTTTGTTTTTCAATAGATCTGGCATTCCTGCCCAGGACTTAATAAAGGGACAGTACAAAACAATTACAATGTATATTCTCTGGAGTTAGAGAGACCCAAGTTCAACCCTAACTCATCCATAAGTCTTGGGCAAGTTACTTCTTCTCTTGGAGTTGTGCCTCGTCATCTGTGAAATGGGATTATAGTAGGAGGGAGTTGGATTTTTTTGTTTGTTGGTACTGGGGATTAAACCCAGTACTAAGCTATAGTCCCAGTCCTTTTTAATTTTTTTGTTTTGAGACAGGGACTCACTAAATTAATAAGCATCTTGCTAAATTGCTGAGATTGGCCTTGAATTTACAGTCCCCCTGCCTCAGCCTCCTGAGTCACTGGGATTACAGGTATGTGCCACCACACTGGCCACAGGCAGATTTAAGAAAAGAAGTAATATAAATAAAGTTCCTAGACTTAGGGAAATATCTAACATATTATTAAGTCACTGTGCCTCAGTTTCTTATCTGTAAAATGAACTAATAGTCATCTTGTGTAGTTGTCAAGAGACTTGGAGAATATTGTGTATGTACAGTGCATAGCACCTGCTAAATCATTGGTACCTATTAAGATAACTGGCTGAAATTCTGAAGTCTGGGCTTTCCCAGGTCCCCAAGATCTCTGCTCCCCACCTCCCTTCCTATGTGGCTCTGTGACTTTCAAAGCAACAAGCAGGCAGCCTGCTAGCTGGGGGACTGGCAGCCCCCTTCTCTTGATGCTCCCAGGGCCACCTCAGCCACACCTCCGGCAATTAGATTTGTAAGTGGGAACAGGCTCCTGTCAGAGGCTCCTGATTGGCTTGGGGCAAAAACACAGTTTAGCGCTCAGTCAAGCTGCATTTTAGGGCCTCTGTCTCTCCCCCCTCTGCATCCCCCTTAATTGCAATCTGTTCTGTAATTTCCTTTTCCAGCACTGCAGAACACAGAGAAGCTGCAGCCACCAGGAGCAGGGCAGGGAGGGGGGAAACAGAGCTCGGGCTCCCTGCAGTGCATCTGCTGGCCCAGCAGTGTAGGGGTGTGTGTGTGTGTGTGTGTGTGTGTGTGCACAAGTGTGTCCAGATCAAGCCGTACACATGGACAAATGGAAGTACAGCCAACAACCAGATCCCCATAGTGTCAGGTGAGAAAAAAATTGTTAAGGAGGCCCGGGAACTTCCCAGTTATTGTTTAATCCTTGCAAGAACATCATTAACTGAAGGTCTTATCACTCATACTGTGGGGATTGGGGCTCACAGAATTTGGGTCACTTGCCCAAGATCAGGAAGAACAAGACAGAGGCAGAAGTCGAACTCAGGCCTTTTTGACTGCTGGGTCCCAAATTACCTTTTTCCCTTTTGACTTCTAAGTCTCTGCTCTCAAAAAAGACAGGAGGGCTGGGGATATAGTTCAGTTGGCAGAGTGCTTGCCTCACAAGCACAAGGCCCTGGGTTCAATCCCCAGCATCTCAACTGGAGAAATCCTCTTGTACAAAGAACTATGGAGAGGTTTCTTCTCTCCAAGTGAATAGGGACAAAAGCCTTTGCTAAAGAAATGAAATATTAATGACAGAATTGCAGAGAGTCAGGGAGTCCGGGAGGGGGCAGGGAGACTATTGGGACACCTGAAGCCAAGGCTTCAGGGGGTGGGGGTGGAACTAACATTTAGATAAACTTACATTTAGATAAGCAAACTGCTACCCCTTCTTTTTTTTTTTTTTTTTGGGGGGGGGGTTGCTGGGGATCGAACCCAGGGCCTTGTGCTTACAAGGCAAGTACTCTACTGACTGAGCTATCTCTCCAGCCCCCTACCTCTTCTAATGATTAGCTGAGTGACTCCTTAGGTCCTGCTGGATGGCCATTACTAGTCCTTGCTATGGAGACATTTGCCCACTTGGGGAGAAGCTAGGAAGTGGCTTGCCTGGGATTCCTGCTGACTCCTCTATTTCTCACCACTAGCTCTGGCAGTCCTAACAGGTAGGGCTTCAACTGCTGGGAGATGCTGGAGGCTCCAGGACACAGGGACACTCTTTGCCACCCACATTTTTCAGGGTCCAAGGGATCCTTCCTCTGGGTCCCAGGATTGGCTGCTGTCTGGAGGTCACCAACAGAGGGGCAGGATGAACTCAGCCCCACCCTCCCAACAAAGGAAAGGCTGGGGAGCCAGCATGGTGGCACGTGCCTATAATCCCAGTGGTGTGAGACTGAGTCTGGAGGATTGCAAGTTTAAGGCCAGCCTCAGCAGTTTAAGCCCTAGGTGACTTAGTGAGACCCTGTCTGAAAATAAAAAATAGAAAGGCCTCAGTAGTAAAGTGCCCTGGACTCAAAACCGGCGGGGAAGAGGGGAGAAAAGCAAGTCTGCAAGCCTGGGAGGCTGCTGCAATTTGGGTTATGGCCTGGCTCCCCTGCCTTCCTTCCTGCTTGGCGTTTAGCTGTCCCTGACCCAGGTCCCTGGAGCAGCAGCCCCATAACCTTCCAAGACCACTGGAGGAGAGGAGAGAGGACAGACGCATGGCCTTTGTCCTCACAGTTTCTCTGAGCAGGAGGCATGCTCCCTGAGGCAGAAAGGCCCTTCTCCTGGGCCCTCTCTGACCCACATGGGACAGCGTGTTCCACACCGGAGTTCCAAGCATGGTGCTGTCCACGGGAACCTCAGGCCAGTACACTTGTATAGGGCACAGGCTGCACAGTCGTTCTCAGTGGTGCCTCACCTATTATACCAGCCAGACCCTTCCCTGGGCCTGGCATTTAGCACCCTCCCCTCAACCCAGTCCCCAGTCCCACCTGGATACCCGCTCTGGGGGGTCAAAGCCAGCATCCGGCTGCATACAAGCCCCCAACCCCCTTCAATTCTATTGGGGGCACAGAACAGGCTTTGGAATATGAATGGAGCTTTCCTAGAGCTTCGGATAACAGGGCCAAAGCAGCGATCCTGACGGGATGCCACAGATGGCTTTTGGAAAGAAGTGGATAAGAAGCTTTGGTTTGTCAGCAACAGCTCATTCTGGGGCCAAGGGACCCAAACCAGCCCAACTTCCCCTCACTTCACCCAGTTCCTATCATGTGGGGGTTCAGCCCCGATTTCACCTTTCACCAGTGCCCTTTCCTAGCCTGAAGCCTCCAGATCTGGCAGAGCTGTGAGTTGGAAGAAAAGAGGGAGGAAGGGGCCTTGAGGAGCTGGGATGCTGATCCAGGCAGGGGGAGGTGTCTGCACAGCTGCAGGCTGCCCCCCTACCCCGAGTTTGTGAATGGGCATATCACCCCCTCCCGCTCGCCTGCACCGCTCCTGAAACAGTTGGTCCTAATGAACACTAGGCAAGCGGGGCAGCTGCGTGCATTATCCATATGCATGGGGAGGTGTATATTTATCCTCACATCCCACCCCACCCTGCAGCTGCTGCCATCCCCTATGCCAGGAGGGTGAGTGGGCACAAGGACCCAGGCTGCTCTGGGGCCTCCTGGCATCCCCCCCCCCCCCCCGCCATTCTTCCTCCCCAACCCACTCCCACAGCCTTCACTTGACCCATTTTGGAGGCAGAAGTTTGTGTGTGTGTCTGAGAGAGAGAGGAAGAGTGTGCACACATCATTTCCCCAGTTGGTGCTTTTGATTTCCTCTGAAGCCTCTTGATTGCCGACGCACAATGGCATCTTGCTGCCCGAGCTCCCTCAGCAGCTTCTGGCTCTGCACCTCCTCCTTCTTGGAGCCAGGATTTTCTGCTGACTCTGGGCCCAGGGCTGGTGGACAGGGAAGGAGATGGCCTAATCCAGGCTTGCAGACCTTGGTCTCAGTCCTTTCTGCACCCCTACATCTCAGGTAGTTCACTTGGACCTCGCCCCCTGGTCCCCAACACCTTGTCTCTGTCTGCCTGGCCACTCCTCCCTTTGAAGGCTGGAGCTATTGTGCTAAAATGCAGTCCCCCTGCTTGAACCCCTTCTGAGGCCCTGCTGCTATGGAAAACTCAAGCACAAAATATTTGTTCTGAACTTCAAGACCTGGCTGATCTGATCACAGCCTGGACCATGGACTTCACACAGACCCTGTACTTCAGATGAGCAATTCTCACGGCTCTGGAGACTCCCTGAAATGTCTGCAAAGCCTTTGTGCCTCTCTTACCTCTCCTTTAGGGCATATTCAAGGCCCGAGGAAGACTGCCTGGTGCCCTCTAGTACAAGGTACCCTGGTGAAAGGGTTAGAGCCCTGACTGGCCTAGGCATTTAGTGTGCATTCACTCAGCAAATATCTCTTCTTCTTCTCCTCCTCCTCTTTTGTTTTTGTTTGTTTGTTTTTTTCCCTTCTGGGGACTGAACCCAGGGATGCTTTATCACTGAGCTACATCCCCAACCCTTTTAATTTTTTATTTTGAGACAGGTTCTCACTAAGTTGCCCAGACTGGTCTCAAACTTGTGATCCTTCTGCCTCAGCCTCCCAGGTTACTGGTATCACAGGCGTGGGCCGCTGTGCCCAGTATTAGCAAATCACTCTTGAGCAGAGGCAAAGCGCTCAAAGTGGGCTGCATCCTGGTGCTGTCTGCTCACTCCATCACTGACCTCATCGCCCAGTACTCTGTTCCCTACGCAGGCTTTCCAGCCACAAGTGCCCTATGACTTTTCCTGAAATGATCATCCTCTGCCTGAGGTCTTTGTGCTTGTTCCCTCTGCCTGGAATACTCTTGCTCCAAATATCCCCAGATCTTGCCCCTCTTGTTCTTTTTTTCATTGATGCCTTATAATTATACATAACAGTAGAATTCATTATGCTACCCACTCACATTCTCCAGGTTTCTGCTTGAAGTCACCACTTCAGGCAAGTCTTCCTTAACCAAAATTTCAATGGCTGGGTGCAGTGGGTACACCTGTAATCCAGCTACTTGCTTCCTTCTTCCTTTCTTCCTTCCTTCCTTCCTTCCTTCCTTCCTTCCTTCTTTCCTTCCTTCCTCCCTCCCTCCCTTCCTTCCTTCCCTTTTCTTTCTTTCTTTGTCACTGAGCCACATCCCTAGGTGCAGCCCCCCACCCCTTAATGTTTTATTTTGAGACTGGGTCTTGCTTAGGACCTCACTAAGTTGCTGAGGCTGGGCTCCAACTTGCAATCCTTCTGCCTCAGCTTCCAGAGTTGCTGGGATTACAGGCCACCGACAGGGATCACAAGTTGAAGCCATCCTGGGTAGTTCAGGGAGACCCTGTCTCACAATAAAAAATAAAGAAGTGGATAAAGGGATAACAGCATAACTCAATGGTAGAGCCCTCACCTGTGAAACCCTAGGTTCAATCTCCAGCACGCATACACACAAACACCCCAAAAACTTCTATGCCCCTCATCCCTTCTGACATTCCCTATCCTCCTTTCCCTGCTTTATTTTCCTTTGTGACACTTTTTAACTCATTCAAATTTATTGTTTGTCTTCTGTTTCTTCCCTACTTGATTATGAGCCTTCACGGGGCAGGCAGTTTGTTTGGTGACATTGTGCCAACATTGGAGCGATGGCTGGCACTAGAAGGATCTCAATAAGCACTTGTTGCATGAATGAATGGAACAGGCACTGTGCTAGACTGAAAAATGAAAGATGATTTATATTTCATGTCCCGAGGGACTCACAGTCCAGGTGGACTTGAAAGCTGTGCAGCTTATAACCTCACATAGAAATCACAGTTGGTTAAAACACTAAGTGAGAGAGTGAAGTGCATAAGAATATGGTTGGCCTTCGATAGCTCCTGATGCCTGACAGCTGGCTGGCCAGCGCCAGAACTGGCATTCAAGGGATCATCTGAATTCTCTTCAACCACCCTTTGGAGGCTGCAAGAAGGAGGCAAGACTTTGAGGCTAGGCAGAGGGGCCAGCAACTCCACAGCCACTGGGGCATAGAAATGTGGGTGTTGTTGGAGAACTGACTTTAAGGATATGGCTTGAAGGGTGGAGACTGCAGAGTAGTCAGGATAGCATTTGGTGTGACTGGTAAGTTACTGTCAGGCCTTGAACTGTTGTTCATTTGCATCCCTGGTCCCTCCTGTTCAATACCCTGCAGCAGGCACACATATACATGGACAGTGTCTGTAAAAACATTTGATTCACAATTAGGCAACTAGGCCATCCATATGTTAAATGATTCTTTGCCATTTTTTTTCCCAGGTAGACCAGAAGTCTACACCACCCTTAACAATTCTTGGAACCTCTTCCGCATTCCATTATTTTTATTATTTATTTATTTACTTATTTGTGTATTTTGGTGGATGGTGATGCTGGGATTGAACCCAGAACCTCATTAAATGCTACACAAGTTTACTCTGCCACTGAGCCACATCCCTAGCTCACATTCCACTTCTGACCTGCAATTTTGAGATGTTTCCTATGCTTAACCGTACCCCCTCTTCTGTAAGGTGCACATTGTCCAACATATCTCCCCCTTCTTGCCTCAATGTAAATAATGAAAAATAGGACTGGGGATATAGCTCAGTGGTAAAACTTGCCTGGTGTGTGTTAGGCAATGGGTTTAATCCCCAGAACCACCAAAGGGAAAAAAAAAAAAAAAGGAAAAAGAATCTACGGCACTGAGCAGATGGGTCCTCTCTCAAGGAAGACCCAATTACTGAAGATCTAGTGCAAGGAGATGTCATAAATATCCCAATTTGCTGCAGCTGAGAGAAATTAACCACACAGCAATTAAAGAAAGCTGGTCTCCCATGGAGAAAACATTCAAAGACCCTCAGTGCAGAACTCTAGAAAAAAGTCCTTTGCCAGGTCTTTGCATCATAAGTGCCCCAGGGTCAGAAGATGTTCAAGGAAGCAGCCCTGGCCTCTTGAAGACTTCCCTCATGGGATGTGATTCCCACGTATCATGGAGAATAGAGACCAGAGCACTATCCATCCAATTTCTTTTTTGGGGGGTGGGGGAGGGTACTGGGTATTGAACTCAGGGGCACTCACGACCACTGAGTCACATCCCCAGGACTTTTTTTTTTTTTTTTTTTTGTGGTACTGGGGATCGAACTCAGGGCCTTGTGCTTGCAAGGCAAGCACTATACCAGCTGAGCTATCTCCCCAGCCCTCTAGGCCTATTTTATATTTTATTTAGAGACAGGGTCTCACCGAATTGCTCAGTGCATCGCTTTTGCTGAGGTTGGCTTTGAACTTGTGATCTTCCTGCCTCAGCCTCCTAAACTGCTGGCTTACTGGCGTGCTCCACTGTGCCCAGCTTATCCATCCGATTTCTACTTGTGTTATATGGAACTTGCACTGTGGAAAAGCTGTCTTGGGACTGTAAGCTGTCTGTCACTGAAGGAATACTAGAGGAAACAATACAACTTGCCCTGGAAGGAAAGAAAGGCTTTCGGGTGCAAGTAGAAGATAGTGTTGGAGAAAGAAGCTGAAGGAAGAAATGAATGTTCTTGGAGCAAGCTCCCTTCCTAGTCTAGGCCTATCCCTTCTCATGCCTCAACCCTAGCTGCCTCTGCCCTACACCCTCATCTGTTTCCCTCCCCAACTCCAAGTCTCCAAAGAAAATTTTGAAATCTTAACCTTCAGCCCAGCATCTCTGTACAGAGTATAGGGCAGAGGTGATACAAGAATGCCCCAAATTTCATTCTTTGCCTCCTTTACTCAAAGAAATAGGGCTCAGAGGATTCTAGAACCAGTACCAGGATTCCAGGTTCTGAAGATCACTGCTTCTGAAGCAATTTCAAGGGAGTGCTCTTCAAAACCAGAGACTCTCACTTTACAAGAGGGGACAGAAGGCTGTAAGTATACCTGGGAATCATGTTCTGCCTGCCTTCACTGCTGTCGGCCTGCTGACCTCTACTTGTATTCAGGGAGTTCCACGGGGAAGGCCAGGTCCTAGGCGATAGTTCCTGGGCCTCCTCTCCCAGCTTTTACAGCTTGCAGAGGTGGGGTAGGGAATCCCCAGGGGCCTGGGTGCGGTCCTGAAATTGCTAATCGCTGCTTCCCCCACCCTCAGGTGGCAGATGAAGGTGTCTGAGGTACAGCTTGATGACAATGACGGGGTGAGTGGGTGGGTGCCAACGGGACCCGGGAAGAACCCAAAAGAGAGGTTAGAATGTGGAGGCTCAACTTGGAGAGAGGGGCCTTGAGTGCTGACTCAGCGGAGGGGCAGGGCTGCCCTGTGTTCTGGCTCCTACAGCGCCCTTTGAAGCTGGGAGGGGGCTTTCATCTGGGGTCTTCCAGGTCAGAAGCGCTGGGAGAGGAGGCAGAAGAGCCCACTGTCCCCCAGGCCTCGCCCTTCATCCGGCCTCCCGCACTCCCTCCTGGGCGCGGGGACTGTTTCCGGCAGTTGCAAGGGGCCCCGCCCCCGCCCCCGCCCTTGCAGCTGTTCCCCAGCTGCCCGGCCCCACCCCAAAGACAGCTGGGAGAGAGGCTGAGGGAGGGGGCGGGAGCGGGCCCAGCTGCTGGCTCCAGGCTGGGCCTGGGGAGGGCCACGACATGAAAGAGCGGGCCGGCGGGGGTGGCAGGAGGAGGAAACCCCCGGCGGTGGCCTCCTAGCCTCCTCGAGGGTTCTGCACATCTGGGCCACAGGAGCCATCGCCCTGGGTGGGGAGAGGCGTCGGCTCCCAGCTCTTCCCGGAAAAGGGGGGGTTCAATGACCTCTCGGAGGAAGCGGAGGATGCACTGGCGCGAGGGCCAGGCTAGCTGGTGTGCAGCGCAGGGCTCGTACCTGTGGGGATAGGAGCCCTCTAGGTCAGCGAAGGGAAGGCCCTTTGGCTGCCTTCCTGAGTGGGCCTGTGTCTTGGGGCAGCTCCAGTTTTTTCTGGGCTGCCTCTGTTCCTGACTCTTTTGGGAGGTGGGCAACAGCTGCTCCTACAAAGCCAGGGACAGCTGGGTAGCTGGGGACAGCTGGACGTGGTTAGCGTTTTCCCTGCTTCCCTGGCTGCCCAAGCAGGCTGCCTCGCTTCCAGCTGTGTGCCTGAGTGTCATTGTCTGGGGTGGGCTGGGAGGTGGGGGATTAAGGGGGCTGGAGGCCATCCTACCCTGATTGATGTACCCAGAGAAAGGACCCTCCTATCAGCCAAAACAAAACTAGGCCAAGGGGGAAAGAAGTTGGGAAGCTTTCTGTCTTGGCGCCCAACTCTTGGCATGGGGAATGTCCAGGGCTCCTGACAAACTGGAAAAGGGGGCAGTGAGACAGGAGCATATGTGAGTGAAGCGTCTATATGCCCACCAGCACCTGCCCCCAGGCATCCTCCCACTCTGGGCTGGAGAGGTGGCACTGTGCTCCAGCCATCTGCCCCCTCCCCCTTTAGTCCCAAACAGATGCAAGGGTAGAGAAAAGGGATGCCAGCTATTTTCATATTGCTTCTGGCTCCGTCTGCCTGTAAGATTGAGAAGAGCAACAATGAAGTGGGGGTCCAGCCTCCTTACCTGGGGTCACCTACTACAGGAGTATGGGGACACTCAAGACTGGTTTGATTTGGCCAGTCCAACAGACCAGGGGGCAGGTCCTGACAATCTCTTCCCTGCCAATCTCTTCCCACCTGGTCCTCTTTTCTGAGGAGGGTGACTAGGGGCCAGCAAAGCTTAGACCATGAGCAGGGACTTTGTCCTAGGTTTCCTGGTTCTACCTAGACAAGGGGAGAGAGAACTAGAAACCAGCAAAGGCTGCACCTCCTGCTAGTATGGAAGGAGCGGAAGGAGTGCATGGGCTCACTTAGGGCAGATCCATGCAAGAGGAGGACCTTGGTATTCCAGCCCTCCATTCCCCAGGGGTTTCAGTGACATGCCACAGGCAGGACCTGGCCAGCCCTTCTTGGCAGCAGTTGTAAAACGCCAGGGTGCATCAGAATCACCAGAAATCAGGAATGCAAATTCCTGGGCTCTCAGAGATTCCCACTGATTCTAAGCAGGGCTTCAGGAATCTAAGAAGCTCTCAAGACATGCTTGAGACTTTAAGGAAATCTGTTAAAGGCAGTGAGGGTGGGATATCTTTTTCATCTTCACCTCCACCCCTCCCAAAGACCCAAGTCACCAAAGGAAGTATGAAGCCCAGTGGTCCCTCTCCCTGTAGAATCCCAGGCCCTGCTAGGTAAGTTCCAAGAAGACAGGGTTTGTTCTGTCTCTAAGCCTACAACCCTGCACAGTGCCTGGCACATAGTATGTGCTCAATAAATATTTGTAGACCAAAGGAGGTAAACTTTTCAAGACTCATAGGTATTTCTCCTTCATCTGTCCTTGTTAAAAGCACATTGGCAGAACCTCAAAGAGATGCCAGGGCCCCTGTAGTATGGGGCTGGGCCTGGGAGGCCTTCAGCAAATATTTGTCAAATAAACCCGAGGTCAAGAGCAGATGTGGTTAGTCAGTGCCTGAGGAACTGACATTCACAGGCCTGGAATCATCTAGACCCAGGAGGGCAGAATCAAGGCAAGGAGGGCGGGGGTTTTTTGTCCTTAGAGGACTCCTCCTCACACCAATGCCTGATGATCCCAGGCCTGGGGGGTGATGGGGGCAAGAGGCAAGGCAGGGAGCAGGACTGCGCCATCATGTTTATTAGAAGGTTGGATTTCGGTGTGTGCTCTAGACAGATTACAGAATAAATACCTGCGCCTTGAGAACAGGAAGTCCACAATTCATACAAAGTGCTCACTACAGGAAGTTGCTGTGTCAAAATCCAGGCAAGGACCCATTGGGGCAGCCCCTCCTCCTTCACTGACCTCGACAAGGGCTGTGCTATTGTTTTTTACTTTATTATTTATTTCTCTTTATTATTATTAATATTATTATTATTTGCTTTTGCTGTGGTCACTATCATTGGCAAAGTTCCTTTTTCCCTTTCCTGGACAGGGCTCCTGTCTTTAAAAGATTCCACTCTGAGGCTGAAGGTGCCAAAAGCTGCTTGAGAAGTGGCCTTTGAACTCCGTCGGGAAGATGGTGAGAAGGAAGCAGGAGAAATCATCCTTGGTTTAAAAACAATTTAAAAAAACAAAAGTCCCACAATCTATAGGTCATTCCTTACTCGATCAGTGATCAAAATGCCCAAAAGAAAAGCAAAAGGGAAGAGAAACAGGCCAGTGGGCACTGGGCCTTCCTCCTGGGGAGAATGAGGAGAGTTGGGCCCCCCAAGGCTTAAGGGGGAACTGAGGGTCCTTCTAGCCCATGGGGGTGGAAGGGGAGGAGTGGAAGAAAAAAGGCGAGACAGAGAACGCAGCACCTCAAGGGACACTTTTCCCAACTCCAGGGCCACCTGTGGCCCGACCAATGCCAGCTCCCACTGTGCCTCTGTCCAGGAGATTCATTAAAAAAAAAAAAAAAAAAAAAATCAAAAACAAAGCCCCAAACAAAATAAAATCCAAAAGAAAAAGACCTGGGGGAATGGACCAAGAAAGGGAGAGAGGAGAGGAAGGTAGACGGGCAGGTCTCTGGATGCATAATTCCCGAGCCACTGGGGCTGGGGGGAAGGGTCCCCAGCGCCCGCTGCCTGCGTGGCGTTAGCTCGTCACGTAGTGTTTGGTGGATGGCTGCCCATACACCCTGTAGAAATCCTGGTGGCCAGGCTGCTGGGAGGCGTCGAGCCAGTCTCTGACCGCCAGGCCGGGAAGGGACTGGGGGACGGAGGGTGTGGGCGGGAGCGGGTGTGAGTACTCCTGTGAGGGCACTGTCCAGGGGAAGTGGCCGGAGCGGGGGTAGGGCTGGTGGCCGCCATGGTTGGCCACGGAAGAACAGTAACAGTTGTCCACAGAACAGACGAGAATCTTGCGGCCGCCATACTGGGGAAGCATGGGCTGCTGGGCGGCGGAGCCATTGGGATACTGCGATGGGGGGAACACGGGACTCGAGTGCACTGGTTGGGCACCGCCCGGCAGAGCCACCAAGTGCTGCGTAGAACTGCAGGGCCCTAGGGGCTGCCCAGACTGGCCCTCGCCGCTGGCTGTGCCTGCTGCCCCGTACTGGCCGCCCACAGGGCCGGATGGCGTCTCTAGGAAACTGGCCTCGGGGAAGGCCGCCGAGTGCTTGCGCTTTTCCGCCCCAGAGCTGCTCACGCCACAAGGGTACAGGGGGACGCTCTGCAGGAAGGGCACCGGTGTGCTGAAAGGCCCTGTGGAGAGTTTGGGGCAAAGTCGCCAAAGCTCCCAGTCCAAGCAACCCAGGTCTCCTTTCCCCTGGGGACCTTGTATATCTATGGGACCAAACATGTCACATCTTCCTCAGTGCTTGCTTCTCCATTGAGGAGGTAGAGACTATTAGTGTTCTCATTTTGCAACTGAAAAAACTGAGGCTCAGGGAGGTAACATCACTTGCCCAAGGTCCCACTGGTAGAAGTGGACAAGCCAGGATATGAAGGTCTAGCTATCTAGACCACACTGGCTCTGGCATTTACCCCTGCCCAAAGGGCTCTCTCCCTTCCATGGAGGACCCCACCCTCACCTTCTAGCATCTTCCGCAGCTGCTTCTCCTTCTTGGCCACCTCGTTCAGGAAGAGCTTGGAGTTCAAGTGGCCGATCTTAGGGGGAGAAAGGCTGCTGCCCGTGCAGGTCTGGGTCCTGGGGGCAGTGGACGGGGCATCTGCTGTGAGGAGGTATCACCGGTGAGCCCGCCCTACCTCCCCGCTGTGGGCCTGGCCCTCCCTGTCCTCCCAGAGGTGTGTTTCCTTGAGGGCCAGGGGCCATCCACTCACCTGTCCATTAGGATTTTCACAGACTTGGTGTTCTAGAGGGAGAGAAAAGGGTCAGTCAGTGGGAAAGGCAAGACAGAAGCTGCCCCACTCTCCCCTTCCCCAGGCAGGGTACACCATAGGGAGCATCACCACTTTTGGAAATAAGAATAGCTGCATTTATTGAGCACTTGCTATGTGACCTACGCCATTATAAGGGCTTTCTATACATCCATTATTTCATCTCCATGAGAGGTGGGTTCCATAAGCCCTTGACCTTTTATCTGAAGTTTCTGGGGCCAGATACTGAATTTGGAGTGTTTGAGATTTTTAGAAGAAAAATGGTGCTGTACCATATATTACGTGTCACCCCAACAGGACACCACAATCCAATCCGTCGACTCTTGTGCAGCAAAATGGTTGAATTTTCATACCAAATGAGATACAGAAAGACCATAAACTGCCCAACATCAGTTCTGGTCAATTTTTGCTGTTCAATGAGTGGCCAACATTTGTTTCTGTTAGTTTTCAGGGAATTTTTTTTTTTTGGGTGCTGGGGATCGAACCCAGGGCCTTGTGCTTACAAGGCAAGCACTCTACCGACTGAGCTATCTCCCCAGCCCCAGTTTTCAGAGAATTAAAAAAATTTGGAACAGTGAATAAAGGAGAACTGCCCTGTATTTGTAGCCCCATTTCATAGGTGAGGGAATAAGGTGCACACACTCCCTGTACCTTGTTCCCTCATTTATGACCCTGGGGGAATCCAGTGTCACAGAGCTGGAAGAACACACGGGCAGACTCAAACCCATTCAGATGGGCTCCAAAGGCAGGGGCATGTGAAAATACTTGTTGGGGGGCAGGCGGGGGAGCAGAGATTTGCAGACCCGTCTGGGAGTAGCCCTGCCCCCAGCAGCCCACCTTCATGAAGCTGACATCCTCTGTCTTATCGAAGAGCAGCTGCAGGGAACCCAGCAGCTTCTTGGCCTCCTGCATGCGCTCCCCGAGGTGCAGCGCCTGCGCCGCGTTCTCGCTGCAGAACTTGGCCTGGGCCTTGTCCAGCACCTCCACAGTTTGCCGCAGGTCCTCATCCAGCAGCTGGTGCAGCTTCTCATACTGCAGCCGCACCTCCTCCTTCAGCTGGCTCACTTTCTCCTGCCGAGTAGGAACAAGGTGAGCACTGGGATAGCAAGACCCTTGGGTCCCAAGGGTAAGGTCTAACGTGCCAACTCCCCACTGGCGTCACTGAGCTTCGTACCAGCCACCCATGAAACAGTAGGCTGAGGCACAGAGTCACCCAACAGACTCATTATATAAGGAACTTGCCCCAGGTCCTGCGTATGTGCCACCCCCACCCACCACCCCCAGCTCCAGCTCTGCTACCTCCACCAGGCGCTTGTCTGATTCAAGCTTGTACAGCTGGTCCTCAATGTCTTGCTCTCGCTCCTCCAGCCGGTCCTGCTGCTTCATCAGCATCTTCTGCAGGGACATTTGGGGTAGAGGCATCAGAGGGGGCTGTCACTCCAACCCTTACCAATGGTGGCTGAGCACCATCCTTCTCTCTGTACAACAGACTCATCAGAGGCCTAAAACCTCTGCCCTGGGCCCTGCTGAAAGCTATGGGGGGCCCAGCCTGTGACCAGCAAGGGGAAACCTGCAACAGCCACACACATTTAAACCCTGAGGGCAGGCTGGGGACAGCCTTTGTTCTAAGCACTTTTCCTTCTCTATTCACACCAGCCATGCTATGAGATTAGTGCCATTATGATCCTCATTTCACAGAAGAGGAAATCAAGGCCCAAAGAAGTTAAGTATTTGTCCAAAATCATACAGCCAATGAGTGGCACAAGCCCAGGTGCTCTGGCAGCAGAGTCTGTTCTTATTGTAGCCAAGCTGCCTCTCTCTGGGCAGGACCATCTTAGAGATGAGTACCCTGAGACGCAGGGGATCAAATAACCTTTCTGAGGTCATGCAGGATTCCTCTGGTCAGTCAAAGACCTCATCTTAGACAGGTCTGACTCTAGAGGGCATGGTGCCAGCCCCTCCCTCCCTTGCTCTGGGGCCTGAGAACTAGACCTCTAGAGTTCCTGCTAGTTCCCTCAGTCCCAGTGGGATCCAGACAGAAAGGAGACCATGGCTCCTAACACTGAACCAGTGTGCTGGAAGATACCCCATAAAGCTTCTCTTCTCTGCCCTTAATCTCTGGCCCCCACAATCCTTCTCCTCTTCCCTCACCACATACCTTTTCAAACCCCTGCTCAAGAACCCTCAAGGACCTCTCTTTTCAAATACCTCAGCAAGGCAATGAAGGCTCTTTCAAGTCTGACTCAGCCAGGTAGGCCGACGTTCTGTCCCCAGTGCTCTGACATTTTAGCTTCCTGAACTCTGTTGATATTTCCACAGAACTTCCTCTCTCCTATCTATTCTTCAAGGCTCAACTCTGGGAGACTTTCTGTGCCCCCTGTTCTGAGTTTGTGTGGGTCCCTCCCTGTCCTGGTCATATGGTAGGGCTGCTACCTTCCCCGCTCCCTCTACAACTGTGTTGTACAGCAAAGTGACATGTGACTATTTAAATTCAAACTAAAGAAAAATAAACTGAATTAAGTATCAGTCCCTCAGTTGCACCAGCCTCATTTCAAGTGCTCAAAAGCTACATGTAGTGAGTACCGGACACTGTGGATGCCAAATGTTGCCCTCATCAGAAAGTTCTGTTGAATATTCTCTTCTAGTCCTTTTAATCATCTCACAAACTGTGGCCTCATCTCTCTGTAAGACCCACAGCCTCTTAAGAACAGGGTTCTGCTGTTCTTTCTTACCTGCCTTCATAGCCAGGCCTCAGAAAGGCCTGAGCACCCCACAGATGCAGGACATATTTACTGAATAAACCCAGCAGTTATGCATACAAAGTAAGACTTGCAAAGTAGCTCTGGGCAATTGCCCTCACTCAGAGAAAGTGTCCACTCACAAGAAGCAACTCTTTCTTCCTCTGTGGGGGCCTCAGAGTGACCCTTGAGTTTTATTCCATAACCCCTATACTCCCAGTCACACCCAGTTGACTTCCCAAAGACGAGCTGCCAACAAACCCTTCCTCATGCCTCCAACCCATTTTCCATATAGAGAAACCAAGGCCATGGAGAGACTTCAGTCACACCCCACTTTGCATAGGTAGCTACCCTAGAAACAAGAACAGGGATACTGGGTGCAGGAGGAGGTGAGGCTCTTGTTCTAAGCTGGGGAAGTGCAGGGCTCTCCCCCAGTTGGCTCTGCCTTTCAATGGCACAGCACAGGACCTCTAAGAACCTGAGTTAGGAGCCCTTGCCTCTTGGGCAGTTCCCTTACCCCAGGCTCAAAACACACAGGGATCTGCTGCCAGCCTAGGGGTCAGACTGACAATAAAAACAGCTTGGGTGGAGGCAGGAATAGAAGTGCGCACAGTAATGCCCACGTACATGCTGCGCATGCGCGCACACACACCAGCATACGTCACCACCTGAGAGCCCTTTGTACTTACACCTGCACCCAATCGCCTGCATGGCGAAGGCCGGGTGCCTCCTGGACGCCCCCAATGATGGAGGGGGCCTATCATAAAGACAAAGCAGTCAGAAAATTCCTTCAGAAACATTAGGCCTTCTTGCCTACCCTGTAACAACTGGCCCTCAAACTCTTGCCTGCTGGTTGCCCTGTACTCACGTTCAGGAGGACCAGGCTTCCCCAGGTGCACCTCAGAGTCCAGGCCACTCCTACAGTCCCAGTGCCCAGGACATCTGACAGCCCAGACCTCCACTTACTCTCCACACCTTGCACCATGGTCTCCCTGCCCAACTACTTCTTAGTGACCAAACCAATAAGTAACAGATTAGGGGGATACCAGGGCTGAACCCCAGGTTCCCAGTCCAGTTTCCCTGGGAGGATGGGAATGGGGCTGCTCCACTTCCACTGGGCAGGCAAGTGGGAGCCCCTTCCCCATCCCCCTCCAGGAGTTCCTTCCCAGAGAGGAAGGGAGATGCCTCCTGCCCGCCCAACTTGGGGGCGGGGGTGGAACTCAGCCCCTTCCCTCTTCCTCTAGAATTCCAGAGTCTCCCTGGCAGCACTTCTACCCTGGACCCTATGGAATATCTTTGCTGAGTGTTTCAGGGCCCTCTGCAGGGGGACGAGAAGGGGAGGCTGACCCAGGCCCAGCAAAAGCAGTGGCTATGCTCCCTAGCAGGTGGATGGGTCTCATTTCCCCGTCCCATATCAGAGGACACTGGGCTCCTGTCTCTGCTGAGGGGCTGGGGAGAGAGCAGGAAAGAGAAGGACACTGGCCAGAGGCAGTAGTCCGCCAGGGAGTGCTGTGCTGACAGCCTGTCTGCAGCCCTGAGAGGAAGGAGAAATACCCACCTGTGCCCCATTTTTACCTTGTAGTCCAGGTTTACCAAATGATGGAATCAGGTTGGCCAGATGCTGAAGAACAAGCTGGCCTTTGTGCACACACCTGTAATCCCAGTCACTCGGGAGGTTGAGGCAGGAGGCTCACAAGTTCCAGGCCACCCTCAATAACTTAGTGAGACACTCAGCTAAGGGATGTAGCTCAGTGGTAAAGCACCCTTGGGGTCAATCCCCAGTACCAAAACAAAAAAACAAAAACAAAAACAAAACAAACAAACCCAAAACAAAAAACGGATGCTGGAGAACAGAAAGCCAGCCCAGGAAGCAAGACCTGTACCTCTCCCCACCCCCAGCAGTCTTCTTTTCATCCTAACCCCACTAGCATCTCCAGGGAATCCCATATCCTAGTATCCCCCTAGAAAATCCCACAGCTGAGGTGCAGAGCAAGGCCTCCCAACGCAGAGGTGAGGGTAGAGGTGGGGCACTTTACAAAATGCTCCCAGCCCACAGTGAGCCGCCTGGACTGAGGCACACTTCAAGGTTGTGGGAGTGGGTTGGGCATGGTGGTGCACACCTATAATTCCTGTGACTCAGGAGATTGAGGCAGAGGATCGCAAGTTCAAGGTCAGCATCAGCAACTTAGCAAGACCTTGTCTTAAAATAAAAAGTATGTGGGAGTGGGAACCATGGTCTAGTCTAGTAGGACTTGAGGGACCAGGCCAGAGAAGCAAAGAAAATATGGGATCCAGTCCCACTCTGCAGCCCCTGGCCCAGTTAGGACCCACTCATCTCTATTCCTGCATCTTAGGGCCTCAGGCCTTCTGGGGTTGGTGCCTGGGTCTGTGAGGACAAACGAATCAAGACTCAGGACACTCTAGTACCACCCCTTCATGGTCCTAGGACACCCTGTTCCTTAGGCAGGTCACCAAAGGACTGAGCTTTGAGCTGCTCCCTCAGATTCCCTTCCCAGCCTAGAGAGGGTGAATCATGAGCCCCTACATCTCAACAGCTGGGAAAGCATAAGGTCCCTCTGGAGACTGACTAGTCAGGCCCTGCTGGCATTTTTGCTGCCAGACTAGACCGGGCAGATAGGCGAGGCTTGGGGACTATGGGCTGTATAAAAGTTAATAAATAATAATAATAAAACCTTCAAGTCAACCTTGAAGAGAAGCAAGGTCAAGAGGGAACGCCCCCAGTCTGGGACATAGGCAAGTCCTAGGTTTGCAGACAAGGGGAGTGGCACCAGCAGATTGTGGTAGTGGCAAGGGGCAAGAAGGGGCTGGACTGCTGAGCACTTCTTCCAGCTCAGGTTCTGCACCCTGCTCAGAGTTGTCCCATCTTAACTTCCTCCCCAGCTGCTGAGCCCTCTTCCACTCCTCCACCTCAGTTCACCCAGAGTGCAGGGGCCTCCTCACTCCCTGGGGTCCACAGCACTCTCTCCTCTCAGAAAAGCTTCTGCTGGTCCTCACCCCTGCCTAGGGTCATGTTATCTCCCAGACTGGAGAAAACTGCAGACCCAGAGAGAGAAGGGGGTGACAGGGCAGAAGCCAGGGCAAGGAGAGAGAGGGCACCTCAGAGGCAAACCTCGCAGACCCCAGAAGGCTTCCCATCTGCGGAGTGGAATTAGCTTTTGCCATGCAGAGAGTAGAGCTCTGGGGCAGCAGAACAAAGAGGCGAGAGAGAAAGCCCCCCTTTGTCTGGGTCTGAATGCCAGGCCAGCCTGGGAGGAAGGCTTTCCCAGAGCCAGGGATGAGGCCAGCCAGGCTGGCCTGCTCAGCCCAGGGCAGGGGCCCAGGTCTCCCAGGATAGTACTGCAGGATCCATTCAGACTCCTACCTCCAAGATCTGCCAGAGGCAACAGTTCACCCACTTTCTTCCTTCCCCAACACCCAAACTGGGCAAGAAAGTCTCAAGCCCCTGGCAGACGCATAGCTGCCAGATCACCTGAGCAAGCACTCACACCAGCAGTCATGCCGACAACAGGGAAACAGGCACATGCAACTTCAGCTCAAAGAAGTACAGCCAGCATGGTGTGTGCATGTGCGCGTACACAACATACACACACTCAAACGTTTTCCTGACTTCATCCCCACACATGAAACTACTGTGCAATTAAGTCAGTCAAGCGCCTTGTCCCTTCTCAGAGATAACCGCATGAGATAGAAAAAATTAGTTACATGTAAAATATATAGAAGTACTGTGCTGGCTACACAAAGTGTGCACACGCACACACACACACACGCACACACACACACACACACACACCTGCAGATGTGGAAGCACAGCCTCCCAGAGCTGCAGGAGGTAGAGTAATCAATAGGGCGTACATGACAGGCGCCCCGCTGTGTCAGCAGGATCCTAGGGTAGAGGTTGGGGGCTGGGCCTCTGCCTTAGCCTCCTCTTAGGACAAGAGAGGAAGGCCAAGCCAGGCCCCTGCTTCCACAAAGACTCTGGATGGTCAAGGAAAGGGCACATGACCCTCACACCTAGGCAGACTCACAGTCTCCCCACCTCATCTAAGACTTCAGGAGTCTATGCTGTGGGCAGAGGGAGTAGTGAGTTGGCACTGCCGGAGTCAGGCTGCAGGCCCAGCCCCAGCATAGCTGGGACCCCCCAGCTCTCACTCCCACAGCCTACCCAGAGAGGGTCGCACAGGGGCAGACACCCAGGACTCCCTCCAGAGCACCCACACCAGCACAGGCATTGTAAACAGGGTGCTCTCACCCTAATTAGTTGCAAACCCCAAACAAGCCGGAGTGTTGAGACCCCCTCCCCAGAGAACACCTCTTCTCAACTCTGCACCTGAGAGAATACAAGGAACAGGGTCCTGGCAACATTTCCAGCCTTGATCTGGGGTTCTAGGGGTGACACAGAAACACACTATGAATGCACAAGCTCAAGCAGGCACAGCCGAACCTGCATGTACACATACCTCTGCTGAGCACCCACCACCACAACTAGGCCTTCTTTGGGGTCCTTTCCATGTTAAGGGAGGTCATAGGGGTGCTCCCAACTCCTACCAGTCCCTGGTTACTCAGATAAACCCCTGAACCTGGGGGCTAAAAAGGATTGTCCACTCAGGGTTGCCTGGGTCCACCTGAATGTACCCATCTTGGGTTCTTAGTCCCCCCTGCCCCACAGTCTTATGGAAAACATTGAAGGTCTAGGCAAGTCCCAGAGAATGGTCTTGGGGCCCATCCAGGGAATTCAGGCTTCAGGCAATGAGATCAGAACACTGGCTTCGCAAGGGCAGAGTGGGGCAATGACCTGACCTGCAAAGGCTGACTAAGTCCCCCTCAAGTTGCCCAGGCCCAGGAGGCCCTGCTTGCCCTCTGCTGCGCCACCCCACCTCACCACTGGCCCAAGTGTACAAGTGGGTGCATGCGAGTATGTGAGGGTGAGACCACCAGGGTTTCCTATTTCTAGCCAATGGATCTGCCATGTTAGCAGCCCCTACCCAGGGAAGGAGAGGAAGGATAAGAAACAAAACCTAGATTTTAAGGCACAGGCCTGATGTTCTACATCTATATCCTGGAGAATTCTGTTACCTTCATCCATGGCACTAGCAAAGGCCCTTTAAGTCAGACTTACTCCAGCAAGGAAAAAGGGACCAAGGCAAAGGACTCTCCCTGACTTGGGGTGGGATGGAGGAGACAGAGGTAGTCTGACACGGACAGGGTTCTTCCATTCAGCTTCCCCATGGTTCACCACCCTACCAGGGCGGGGCTCCTATTCCTTCACAATCAATAAGTCAAATTCACACTTGAGTGACACTGAACTTTTGAAGGATCTGGAACCCTGGTGCCCTGGGGCACTGGAGAGAATGGAGTTGAGGGGGGAGCCTGGAGGAGGACGAGACTCAAGACTGCTGATCACAGATTCTGAGTGCACAAAATTACACATCTGGCCCTGATGCAATCCACTACTTCTGAGCCTGCCCACACCATGCACAAGAATGAACACACACACACTCAGAGCTGCTGACAAAGTTCAGTGCCTGCTACCATCCATCAGGTCCTCCAGATCAGGGGTCTGCTGGCAGAAACCCCAGAGTAAACACTGCAAGCAAGTGCCACCCTTGTCCCCCCAAGGCTACAGGCAAGAGACAGGTCCATTTGAGGGTAAATATTGACAGACCAAGAATACTTGCCCACTACTAAGTCAAGTATAATGAAGTTTTCTCCCCACCCTAACTAAAGTCATCCCCAGCATTCCAGCCCACTAAGAGCAGCCTCACAGGCATAGGCACACATCTGCTCCAATACCCTGGATGCTGTCTCTCCCTGTTCCTTTCACCCACCTCTCCTTCTTTCCCCTCCCCTTACTTTCCACTGCCAATCCCAGGACAAGTACTGGCCAGCCCTCTTTTCCCTAGCCTCTGCACTTTCCGAGCCTCCTCTCCTCAGCCCTGCTATCTTTATTAATAGCAGCAGCTTCCCAATACTGGAGAAAGTGTGGGCTGCGCCTGCCCTGAGTCAGGGTGGAGGACAACCAGGCTCCTCTGCTCCTCCACATCCCCCAGGCCTTGGTCTTTTCCAACCATAGGGGGTGGAGGAGAGGGAGTGGCTCCTTTCTCCATCCCCCACACTTCCTTTAAGAAACCAGAAGCCTATCCTGGCACAAAACCCCAGGGCTAGCCCATTGGATTGCAAACTAATTATACAGCAAATTTTATTTGTTATTCCGCCCTCAGCCTGCGGTGGCCCTCCTGCCTTTTGTTGGTTGTATATGTATGTTTTTTGATTGCTAAACAGTGACTCATTGTGACTGCCCCCCCCCCACAGGAAACAGCCCCCATCTACAATCATGACCTGCTCAGAGCTTCCTCATTCCCCAGCTCCCCACTGGCCTCTAGGAGCCTCCAGGGGCCCCCACCCATAAACACTCCCAGTTCTACTAGAGCCCAGTCCTACCAAAGTGATATCACACCCAGGCCCCAAGCTGGAGCTTCAGCAAGGGCTCAGTCAGTCTTAGGACAACCCCTTCCTTATGGTGTGACTCAACCCTTGAGAGCCAGGGGACTGGGGAGGGACCTAGGAGTCCCCTCCACTGAAGAGGACGGAAGTATTGCCTCAGACCAGCTTTCAAACCCAGCCCAGAGGCCTGGGGGTGGGGTGGGGGGGGAGGCAATTTTGACATTGGCCGCCGCTGCAGGGTGTATACAATGGGAGGGGGTGCGGTTCCATAATCACCAAGCCGGCAGCCCAGGGGAGCCAGCTGCCTGAAACCAGATTTCAAGGCGGCTCAACCTTAAACCCACAGGATTCTTTTTCCGTCTTCCACCCCCCACCCCCCCAAATGTGGGAGGGCTGGACTGGGAGGAAAGGACTCAGAGTGATGAAGACACATACTTTAAGGTTTGTTCATGCAGGCGCGGACAACACAGAACAGCTTCTGGCACACAGGAGCGAGCTACTGGGACTAATATGCGGAGCTGAGACACTGTGGGGTGACTCCTCTGGCTGTCCAGGCCTTGATCAGTTAGATACCTGGAGTTCTGCTCTCCCTCCGGAAGCTTCCCCCACTCCCCAATGTGTTTCCAATAGAGCTTAAAACTAACATGGCTGCTTTTGTTTACTTCCTCATTGGTATGCCAGCATCATGGATCATGTCAGCCACAGCAGCGGCACCAGGACACTCATTACATAAACAGCAGCTGGAGAAGCAGGACCGGGGTCACTGCCTTGGTGACTTCCCGTAGGGCTTACAGAAACAAGGCTGGGGGAGGGAGCTGCGCAAAACAGAAAAGCAACACCCTAACTACCTCTTTACAGCATCCCACCCCCTGATTCCTAAAGGACTGGCAAGATGGATCCTAGGAGCACCAGTTTAGGGAATGTACCCAGCAGGGATCTGGAACCCTTCTTGAAGGCCCTTGCCCCCAAACTTTCAGAGAAGAGTTTAATAGGGGGCCTCTAGCCTGATGTCACAAGAGTCAGCCAGCCTGTCAGGCTGGGTGGTTCCCAGGCGGGAGGGTGTGTGTGTGTGTGTGTGTGCAGGGTACTTGCCCGGATCTCATTCCTCCGGATCTCCACGTCGCACACCGAGTGTCCCTGATGCGCGCCGCTGTAGTAGCAGCAGTACTGGCACACAGCCACCTGCTCGGCCTCGCAGTGGTAGAGGCGGTAGGCGTTGTGCTGCGGGCAGCTCCAGGCCCGCACGTCGTCCGCCTCCACCAGGAGGTGCCCGCGGGCGGTGGAGGGCTGCTGCAGGTGCGTCTGCACGTGGGACTGGCAGCAGGGCGCCTCGCAGCGCAGGCAGACCTTCTGCGCGGGCAGCGGGGGGCCGCGGCGGCAGAACACGCAGTGCAGCGCCGCCGGCGGCTTCTCCACGTGCAGGGCGTTGAACTTCTCCACGATGTTGGTGAGCTTCAGGTTCTTCTCCAGGCCTGGCTTCTGGTTGTAGGCCTGGTTGCACTCCGGACAGCGCACCAGGCCGCTGTCCTTGGCCCATGCCTCACCGATACAGCCCCGGCAGAAGTTGTGTTTGCACGGGAGCTGCACCGGCTCCACGAAGACGTGCAGGCAGATGGGGCAGATGAGCTCCTCCTCGAAGCAGTTCTTCCAATTCTCCGCCATGGCGGCTACGGGCAGGGGGCCCGGGCAGCTCTCCCCAACTCCCCAGCCCTGGGGGTCCGTCCCGTGCAGCTGTGGGCCTACCGAGCCCCGAGCTCCGGCCCCGGTCGGCCCCACAGTCGCTCAGTCACCAGCGCCTTCCGCGTGCCCGCCCCCCAGAGGAGGGAGCCTCGGTCCCCACGCCGCGCGCGCCGCCGGCTGCGTCTCCTCCCCAGCGCCTAGCGGGAGGCGGCGGACTGCGCCAGGGCCGTGGCCGGGGCACCAGCCCTGGAGTGGAACGCCGGGGTCCAAATTCCATATAAGAGGCCGCCTCCCCGTTGGCGCGGCTAGGGCAGCGGCGGCCCGCGGCCTGCGCGCCCCGCGTCTGACATCGGGGCGCGCCCCAAAGGCGGACGGAGTCCGGGAGTCGCACACTTCCTCTAGCGACGGCCGCGGCGATGGTGGCTCCCGCCTGGCTCGTCGGCGCTGCGCCTCCCTCGCCTGGCCGGGGGCCGAGGTCCGAGGTGCCCGGGAGCCGAGGTCCGAGGGGCCCGGGAAGCGAGTGCGGTCGCGCCAAGGGTTGCTAGATCCGGACCCAGCGAGCAAGGCAAGCGGGCGGTCCCCGGACCGTGGCGCGGTCGTCCCCCAACTGGCCGGCAGTGTGCGGGCACGGGCTGCGGGGCGCAGGCGGGCCGACTCCGGGGCGCTGCGTGCGCGCTGGGGCAGTCATTCAGATGAAATTCCAGTCCCCGGCCAGAGACACCAGCCCGCCTCTGCCTTCCTCCTCCTTCACAAATAGAAACGGAAGGGGGAGGGAGAGAAGTGGAAAAAAAGGCAACCAGAGAGGGAGGGAGGGAGGGAGAAGCCCCGGAGGTGCTCCGGCCTGACCCCCTCGTCGCTACTTCTGCGCTCCCCCGAGGCCCCGCGCTGGGCACCCTCGCCGGGAAGAGACCCCGCTGTCCGTCGCCGCGCTGGGCGGGCGCCTCGGCTCTGCCGAGGAAAACAAGGATTGATCAAACTAGAAAGGAATTTTTCTCAACTGCTAATGAACAGGAGGCTCGACTCCCGGCCCTCCCCTCCCCCCGCCCGGCCCTCCCCCTTCGCCCCCCCCCGGCCCCCTCCCCCCCCACTTTCTTTTCTTCTCGGCCTCTGCTCCGGCCTGGAAGGCTCGGGGCTGCGGTCGGAGCCAGCCTGCGGCGGCAGGGCCGGGCAGAGCCAGCCGAGCCGGGCTGCTTCCTCAGCGCCCTGCCATCTTGGGCTCCTGGCGACTGCGGCGGCCGGGGGTCCAAGCGCGCGCGCTCGAGGGTCCTGCGCCTTCTTTTTTTCTCTCTTTTTTCTTTTCGGTTGTCCCCCACTAAGGGGAAGACTGGCGGCCTCTAGCAAATTAGGAGAGCGAGAGGGGAGAAAATGCCAATTCCTGATTTCTCTCCACCTCTGCTCCACCCACCCCGGTCCTTTCCAAAAAATAAAAAAAGATTAAAATTGGAAGAAGTCGGCAGAAAAGGCGAGCGCCCGCGGCCCCCGGCTGCTGCCCAGGCGACGCGTCCGGGGCGGGCCTGCGCCTGTCGCTCAGTCTGTGGGTCCGTTTGTCCGCCCGCGGCTTCTCAAGTGAGGGGAGGGCACTACCGGCAGGGTCTTCGCAGAGGCTGTCGCTTCAGAGCTTTATCTTCAGATCAAAAAAAAAAAAAAAAGGAAAGAAAAGAAAAAAAAAAAAAAAAGGAAGAAACCACCCCCCAACTCGAACACTCTCATCACAGCCACCTTCAGCCATCTTGCGCGTATTATTATTATTTGAGGAATAATCTGTTTAATAAAAATAAAATAGCTGCGTTTCTAGCCCCCTTCCCCGCTTCCTGGGGTCCCCGCCCCCTTTTAATAATAGTCTCGATAATAAAAATGATCGGCGGGCCGGGCAGTCCGCGACTGCCTTTTCCTGCCTCGGCTCGCTCAGGCTCCGGCTCTTCTTCCCCAAGGGGCTGGGGGGGGCGGCTCGCAGCCCAGGCCGCGGTGGGGGATAGGGGGGAGTACGTCCTTACGACCCGCTAGTCGGCCCTGCCGCCTGCTCAGCGAGGGAAGGGCGCCTTCGCCTCTGCCTCACTGTCGCGAGAAGGGCAGGCTCGGGAAGGGCCCGAGGGACCGGCTGTCGGGGCACACTGGGGTCCCGGGTTTCCCAGTCACCGCCCGGCCTTGGAGCTGCAGCCGCCTAGTATACAATAGGTTGGGAGAGGACAGCGGCCCACAGGGTGGGGATGCAGAAGAGCAGGGGGCTGCAGCGAGCGAACTAGAGGGGACAGAGATGGGGGGTGGTGTCCCTACATCAAGGCCGGTCCCGCTACTCGGGAAGGGGGCGGGGAGACGGGATGGGGAGGTGAAGAGAAAGCGGCAGGCGGCGCCTTTAATCAGCACCCACTGGTTCAGCCCACCCAGCACTAGTGAAATAGATGGGCGAAGAGGAGGGGAAGGGGCGGGGCAAAATTTCCGGAAGTGCTATTACAGCTGCAGAGGCGCCTGGTTCCTCCCCTTTTCCCTGTCTGGAACTGGGGCTGTTCCGGAGGCTGCTTATGCTATTGGCCCCCAAGATGAGGCTACGCCTCTTTAAGGCGGGGCAACCCCGAGAGTCTCACGTGATTGGCTCACTAACTTCGGTATATTAAACATTGTGGTGGGAGGGGTTTTCTGTGTATCTTAAATGGGCGATGATGCCACTTCATAGTGGGACCCCTTTTTAGACCTCTTCACCGGTAACTCTATTTACTTGAGGGAAAGGAGGGTTTGTTAATGAGTCTGCTCATCTGTCTGGCGGAACCGAGCAGAGAATTGCAAAGGTTCACTGTGGGGCAATTTCCCCATGTCCTTAATGATTGTCTTCACATCCCTGATTTAAAACTACCGAGCAGAGATAGGTACTATTATTCCTCTTCTATTGATAAGGAAGCTGAGCCTTAAAGAATTAAAGTAATTTGCCGAAGTTAATTGGTCAGTCCACAAATACATAGTATAACAAAAGACTTTTTGTGTCGGGCATTTTTCTAGGTCCTGGGGATTCCTTGGCAAATGCCTGAAATTTTTTGAAAAATTCAAACATATGTAGGATAATTTCTGTGTTAAGAGAGTAAGAGGCACACACAAAGTTTCTGCAAAAGTGACATTTGAGCTGAAACCTGAATGCTCAGGAGGAGTCAGACAAGTAACAATCTCGAGAAAGTGCTCCTGTCTGAAGGAAAAGCAAATGTAAAAAGCAATAAAACAAGGGCTGGGGATATAGCTCAGTTGGTAGAGTGCTTGCCTAGCAAGCACATAAGCCCTGGGTTCAATCCCCAGTACCACCACCAAAAAAAAAAAAAAAAAAAAAAAGGGGGGGGGCAATGGAACAAGCATATCCTAAGGCAGAAAGAAGGCTGTGTGAGAGGGGGAAGCCAGAATACACAGGGCCTTCTTACAGGTCATAGTAAGGAGTTTGAACTTGGGAAGCTGTGAAATCTTGTACATATTTTGGAAGTAGAACCAACCCAAATTACTGATGGATTAGATATGGGGTAGAGAGGAATCCATGTGATAAGATAAATTCCATCTCAGGAGTGTAGGAATGAGATCAAAATGTACTTATCTCTATATGTAGAGATATGTCCAGTGAATCAGGACACTGAGGCAGGATGATCACAAATTCAAGGCCAGCCTCAGCAATTTAGAAAGACCCTGTCTCAAAACAAAAAATAAAAAGGGGGGCTGGAGATGTAGCTCAGTTGGTAGAGTGCTTGCCTTACAAGCATTAAGACCCTGGGTTTAATCCCCAGCACTGCAAAAAATAAAAAATAAAAAATAAATTTAAAAAAGGGGGTGGGGATGTAACTCAGTAGTAAAGCACACTGGGTTCAATTCCACATGCCCTCCCCAGAAAAAGAAAAAGGTTACTATATGTAGTATATCCTTGTATATATATGCCAGTCATGGTGATGCACACCTTAATTCTACCGACTTAGGAGGCAGAGGCAAATTCAAGGCCAGTCAGAACAATTCAGCAAGGACCTACCCAACTTAGCAAGAACTTCAGTGGTTAAACACCCCTGGGTTTAATCCCTGGTACCAAAAGAGGTAAATAAATAAACAAATAATCACACACACACACAAAAGTTTCTCTTCTTTTTTTTTCTTAGTGGTGGTGGGGCTTGGGATTGAACATTCTAGGCAAGTGCTTTACCACTGAGCTACACTCCCAGCCCTATTTTTATATATTTTATTTTTTGCAGTACTGGGGGTGGAACCCAGGACCTTGTGCATGTTATGTGTGTACTATACCACTGAACTACATCCCCAGTCCTTTTTTATTATTTATTTATTTTTGGTACTGGAGATTGAACCTAGGAGTGTTTTACCATAGAGTTACATCTCCACACACATCTCCTTTTTAGATATTTTTATTTTTGGTATGAGGGATTGAACCCAGGGGCACTTAACCACTGAGCCACATCTCTAACCCTTTTCATTTTTTTCAGACAGGGTCTTGCTAAGTTGCTTGCTTTTTAAGTTTCTGCAGTTTGCCTTGAACTTGCAATCCTCCTGCTCAGCCTCCAAGTCTCTGGGATTATAGGCCTGTGCTACCACATATCCAGCTGACCAAAATGTTCTAAAATGACTCCTAGGGCCAGCTTAGAAGGAGGATCGAAAATTCAGTTTGAGGGCTGGGGATATAGCTCAGTTGGTAGAGTGCTTGCCTGTCAAGTACAAGGCCCTGGGTTCAATCCCTAGCACCACAAAAAAAGAAAGAAAATTCATTTTAATGCCAACCTCAGCAACTTATTGACATCCATCTTAAAATTAAAAAATAGGGGCTGGGGATGTAGCTCAGTGGTAGAAGCTTGTGTAGCATGGGTTCAATTCCCAGTACTGCAAAAAATGAAATAAAGGAAGGAAGAAGGGTAGAAAGCAGAAGGACTAGGGATGTAGTTCAGTAATAGAGCATCCCTGACTTCAATCCCCAGTACTGGGTCAGGAGAGTTAAAAAAAAAAAAAAAAAAAAACTCCTAGGATTTGGGTCTCAGCAAGAAGTAGTGTCATGTATTAAAATGGGAGAATAGAGGATGATTAGATTTGGATAGGGGACTTCTCTTAAGTTTTATTTGGCTCAGCTATCCCAGTGGAAATGTTGAAGGGGCAATTGTATTTACAGGCTCAATGGGGAGGTATGTACTGGAGCTATGGATTTCAGAGTTATCAGAGACTATCCTAAATGGTAGAACTGAGATTCAAATTCAGCTTGGTATTATCTCTGGATCCTTGATCCTTTGAGGACAGAGCCTCAAAGCAATTTGAATCCTTCACATGAGAAGTCCTATGCTAGACAAATATATGAATAAATGTCCATATCTGAAAGAACGAACAAGGAGATAAATGACTTCCAAGCCTAAATACTTGATTCCATGTTCTAAAGATGGTACAAAGAAATAAGGTGTAGCTTGGAGCAGTTGGAATGACCTTCTCTGGCTTCCTCACCAGTGACCTCCAGGATAATCAATCTAAGCGCTTCTGATTTCTCACTTTTCTCAACTTTCTACTTCTAAGACATCATGCTCTTCTGATTTTCTTATCTTTTAACTCTCAACTCAGCAATTTCTAATTCAGCAATATTGACAGTCCTGAGTCCTTCTCTCTATCCTCTTTCTAATCTTTACCTCTCCTTGGGGGGGTCTTTTATTTAGTCCTGAGTCTTTATTACTGTTTATATGCTTATAACTCTTCAGCCAGTATCTCCAGACTCTCTCTAGGATTTGGACCTCAGCAAGAAGTAGTGCCATTACTAAAAATGATCTAGTAAATCATCACTCTCCTGGTTGCAGAAAGTTCTTCACAAAGATTTCTCTCAGGCACCTTGAATTCAATGTATTGGAATCTAAATTCCTCATGCTCTTCATATCCTAGCCTGTTCCTCTGCCTGAATTCCCAATCTCAATGAGTGGATCCATCAACCATTTAGTTACCAAGCCAAGGATCAGGGAGTCAACCTGGACTTTTTTTGTCCCTCACCTATTTTCTTTTTTCTTTTCTTTTCTTTTTTTTTTTTTTTTGTGATACTGGGGATCAAACTCAGGGCCTTGTACTTGCGAGGCAAGCATTCTACCAGCTGAGTTATTTCCCCAGCTCCCTATTTTATTTTTTCAATCAATATCAGGTCCTGTAGATAGATCTTTCTCTTAAATATCCGTATACTTGTATACTAGTTGCTCACTTGACATCTTCACTTGAAGGTACAAGAATCTCAAACTCAACGTGTCCAAAATATGCTATTTCTGCTCCCTTCTAAACCTGCTCCTGTTGTTCTGTATCAGTGAATGTTCCGTAGCCCACCCTTCAGCAAATCCTGGCTACTTTTTTTTTTTCAATGCATGCTGGAAATTGAACCCAGTGCCTCATGCATGCTGGGCAAGTGCTCTACTACTAAGCACCATCCCCAGTCATCCTTGACTACTTCTTAACATCTCATTACTTCACCATAGCCTAGTGCCTGGATTATTTCAGTAGGTCCTAACTGGCTTCCCTTTTTCTGCACTTACTCCAGGAGTCAACATGTCAGCATCCAGGAGTGGTGGTGCATGCCTTTAGTCCCAGTTACTCTGGAGGCTGGAAAGGGAGGATTGCTTGAGCCCATCACTTCTGAGACCAGCCTGGGTAACATAGTGAGACTCCACTATTTATTAATAATGAATAAATTAGTTAATAAATAATTGTATTAATAAATACATTGCTTGTGTCTGTTTTCCTTGCATTCCCCTATTGTACTATGAGCTCCTTCAGGCAGGGCCTGTGTCCATCTCCTGGCATGAGAGTCCAGCATGTGCTTGCTAAAGAACTGAGTGCTTAATTGAGTAATAAAATAAATAAATAATGTAAGGCAAACTACATCACTCCTCTGCTCAAAATCTTCTAATGGTTTCCTAGAATAAAAGTTGAAGTTTTATAATTGCCTATAAAGCCCTACAGAGTCTCACCTGTGGGTAACTCTGGTTTCACCTCCCATTACTCTCCTTCCCTCCTGCTCCTGTCACCCTAGCTTCCCTGATGTTCCTCAAACATACCTGATGTGTCCCCCTTTAGTCTCTGCAGTTGTTCTTCACTATGTGTATCTCCTTCTTCCCCCTGATAGCTCTATCGTTCACCTCTTCCTGTCATTATGGTCTTTTGTTCAGATGTTACCTATGCAATCGGACCTTTCCTGACCTATTTAAAAATAGACTTTTTGTATTTCAGGACTTCATCATGGTCTTTTGCTTGGATTATTTCATAGGTCCTGACTGGTTTTCCTGTGTCTGTCCCCCAGCTCTCATTCTCCCCCCTCTGCTTTTTTTCCCATGTGTATCTCCACATACTATGTATTATTCCTTTAATAATTATTATTCTCTCATTTTAAAATGTAGGTCTGTGAAAGGAGGGGTTTTCCTTAAAGTTGCACTCCTAGCTCCTAGAATGGGATGTAGCATTGTAGATGCCCCATAAGTATTTGTTGACTCAACGAATGAATCTACTACTCTGTCCATCCTACTGCTTCTACCTAATCTATGCTGACTGTCACCTTGCCTCCATTCTTACTCCCTTTCAAGACATTCTCCATCCAGCAGGCAGTGGCATGATTCTAAAATGAGTTTGATGCCTTAAACCAAATACTCAACACAATTTGAACTGAACCGTTCCCGAGAGAGTTTTGAGACATTAACCCTTTGTTGTTGTATCTGCCTGGAGAGCTTTTGGAAGTAAAGTCCCTGCCCCCTTCTTTTGTTTGACTCATTCATAGATGTTCCTCAGATTTTAATTTAGATGTCACTTCTTTCAAGAAGCCTTTTTAATCTCCCCAGACTGTGTTACAAACCAGACATCTCATGTCTGTTGTTTCATATAAACCTTGCAAAAGCTCTGATGAAGAAACTGAGGCATAGCTTAGTTAACCTGTCTGAAGTCACACTGGTGCTAAGTGGTAGAGCTTGGGGTAGGACAGAAGATTAGAAAGCAGGGTACTGCCTTTGTCTTTCATGCTCTTGCTTGTGTCTATTTCTGTGCATTTCCTCCACTGTATTAGGAGCTCCTTCAGGCGGGGCCTGGGTCCATCTTGTGGCATATAAGTTTTGGCATGTGTTTGCTCAAAGAACAACTGAGTGCTTTCTAGTTCTTACTGTTCCCACAGTGTTATTGCAGAGGCTCAACCGTGCACAGTGGGCCTTCATGTCTTGTGACCTGGTAACTTCATTCTCCATGACTTTAGAGCTCTTATGGTACTGAGATGGGGGGCAGGTGCAGGGTGGGTAAAATTGGATAAAGAAGGAATAAGTCCCTGCCCTTGGTTTTTTGGCTTCAGTAAGGCCACAATGCCCTCAAAGACTCCTTCACCTCACAAGTTATTCAGAGAGCTACACTCATATAACCACAGACACCCACCACCAATTGCTCCTTCCCCCATTCTGCCTGCCCTCAGCTCTCTCCTGAGGACTTCCCACATTAAGGAGGTAAAGAGGGGAGAGGACTGGGTCAGTCCCAGCATGCCCGGAGAAGGGACCTGTAGATGGTTGCCCTTCCCAGATGACATTCCTGGCCTGCCAATACAGTCTGGGAATACATCTTTCCTTTTCCTGCCCAGCAAATCCAATCAAATCATCCCCTCACTCCCATCCTGGCCTCCTCACCTCCTTCCTTCCCTCTGTGGTTTGCATCTGCCTTGGTGCCTGGCAGGCTGGCCTGAGTCACTCCCAGCTTGCATTCTCCTTCTGGTCAAGACCATCTGGTTAATCTCTCAGGCTGTCCAGCACCACAGCCCTGGGGTCTATATCCCCCCTCCCCAGAGAAGGCATAGCAGATACCTAGCAGAATGTAACAGCCTTTCTGGAGGAGCATTAAAAATCACATGGCAGAGCTGGGGATGTAGTTCAGTTGGTAAAGTACTTGCCTAGCACACATGAGGCCCTGGGGTGAACCTCAGTTCTTTTTTTTTTTTTGCGGTACTGGGGATCGAACTCAGGGCCTTGTGCTTGCAAGGCAAGCACACTACCAGTTGAGCTATCTCCCCAACCCTCTCAGTTCTTTAAAAAAAAAAAAAAAGAAAAAAAAAAAAGAAAAAGAAAAAAACCCTGAAAAAAAGAGGTTACATTGCAGATTTTCCTGCTCTAGAGACTTGGTGTAGGACCAGGAGCCCGTCTCTTTCCAGAAAAAAAAATAGCCTGGTACAATCTCCCAGAATCATCTAACCATCTAAGTACAGGGTATCATTATTCTGCATTCTTCGAAGCAAGAACCTCACCCTGATTCCTGGGTCTTTCTAGGTCAGTCAGATGAGGAGGGTGAGGTAAGTGCCCCCATCTCTAGGGAGCAAGGGGAAGTGACACAAACTGGGCCACCCTGTGTTGTCAGCCTAGCTTCACATCCTCTTGCTCCTTTCTTCTGGCCACAAGAGGGACTGAGGCCCAGGCAGGACCTACCCCCATGTGCCAGGGGTCAGCCCCTTGCCAGAGTTCAATAAGAGGTCACAGGGGAAGAAGGGGTACTTCCCTCTTTCTAGGAAGTTCCCTGAGGCAGCTGGGGCTCATAAAGGATGGCAAGGAGAACTAAGAGTTCCTACACAGGAACTAACAACACCCCTCCTTGCCTTGTTCTAGCCCTGGGTGCTGCAGCCCATCCTGAGGAGCAGGAGAAGCAGCCCTGTCAATTGCCAAGACAGAAAAATCAGGTTGAGCAGTAAGATATAAAGTTTTAGGCCAGCTTGGGCAATTTAGGGCGACCTGTCTCAAAAAAAAAAAAAAAAAAAAAAAGCATGAGGGTCCTGGGTGGTCGCACAGGTTCCAAAAACTCTAAATGCAGACACTAAGACACTACCTTGCCTCCCTGGGCCCCCATCATGGGCCCTGGAGAGGCAGTAGCTGCAGGGTAGTCCAAGGAAGGAAGATATATCTACCTAGCCCAGGCCTAGAGAAGATGCTAGCAAGGGTGGGCTGGTCTGTGTTCACCAGTGGGTGCAGCTGGTTTTGAGATGCCTTTCCTTCCAATCCTTAGTTCTGAACCTAAGCCCTGAATTAGGAGGTTGAATTTAGATGCTTGGTGAGGGGAGTAGTTAGCTGGAAGAAAGAACAAGGACTTCCAAACTGGAGGTGAGGAAGTTCTACCTTCCCCACTTGTTGGGCCCCTCTTCTAAAGGTAACACGGGGGTTGGTAAGAGGAGTAACAGAGTGGCACAGAGAGGGTCCAGATTGGTTTTCTAGCTTCAACCCTCTGACCTCAGAAAAATCGAAACCCATGAGGGAAAGCCTATCCCAGCACCTTTCGGCATGACCGTAATCACCACCTGCACTCCCAACAATACTCCTCTCGTCTTCCCCAATCCTGCTTCTTCTAAGTGGCTACCTGGGCACCAGGCTTTCTGCTCCACTACTCCAGGCAGCCAGAAAGGAGCACAGGACTCAGGCACTTCTGCAAATATGTTTAATGCACTTAGATTACACAGAGGAAGAGGGGCAAGAAGGAACAACATCTAAGTGAGTCACTCAAAAATTCTTACAAAAGCCCCAGGCTGGCTGCAGCCCCAGGAATGGAGTCACCACTGACATTAAAAACTAATATAAAATTTACAAAAGTCTGCTTCTTGCAGCATTCAGGTACTTATACAAAAGGCGGGGCCTTCCTACAGGGCTCCTGACTTGTAACAGGAACCCAGGCACCTCACCTGGCATAGGCGTCCTGGAAGGCAGAGAGGGAAGATCAGATTAAAAAATACAGTCCAGGGAGTTCTCCACTGGTCGCCCCATAGGGGCACCAACCTTCAGTTTTTCTCCCCACTCTCAACTCAGTCTCCAAAACCATCCCAAGACCTTGGGTCTGGTTTTAAGAATTTTCTAGCCCTTTTAGACTCACCCAAAGGCTTCCTAGTCCCTGGCCCAGAGCCTTGCCTATGGACGAATAGGAGGCACCAACTTCCCTGCCAGGCCAAAGACCTTGCAGAGCGTCCTTGTCCCCTCAGAATGGCAGTCATCCTCTTGCAGCCCAGAGTGGACCTTGGCAGCCACAGAAGTCTGCCTTAGATAGCAGCAGGTATAGCAAGCAGGGAACCCCTTCTCTGAAGTTTTCAATACCAGGGACCTGGAAAGATGGGGTAGGACTGAGCAAGCCTGCAGAAGGGGCAGATAGAGGGAGACAAAGGGAGGGTCCCTGCCTCCTTGACCCATATGAGCTGCAGGGAGGGAAGAAGGAGTCCATTTACTGAGTACCCACCATGTGCTGGAAGCTGTGCTGGAAGCTGTGCTGGGGACCATATAAGGTCAGGTTTGCTTGATCCTGTCAGGGTCCCCTCTCACCAGCCAGTAGCTCATTGGAAAACCTCCTCCCTGAGAAACCTCAGAGTCCACAGGAAAGACCTGGTGAGCAATGGCTGAGGCCTTTCCCTCTCCTGGAGTCACTGTTCTTTAGAGAAATAATGGGTGCTCGGCACCAGCAGGATCTTGGATGTTCATGAGGCTCCTAATATGGTGGGGGCAGAAAGGGGCCCCAGGCTTCCTGGGCTTATCATCCAGAGCTTTCCTGTTCCCTCCTGCCATTCCCAACTTCTCCAAGCTCAGGGCCACCAAGCTGGTGATGCCATCAGTCTACAAAGGTCCTGTAGGCCTGGGGCAAGTTGTTGATCAGATGTTTCGCATACCGATGACAAAACTTAGCTCAGAAAACGCACCCCCTCCCCAAAGTAGGCAGACAGAGGTAGGGTAAGCGGTAGCAGGGATCCCTTAGGCAGTTCCCAGGAAGGCAGAATTTGGGGAGATGCTGGTTGGGATGGCAGGATGGCAAATTCATGAAGGTGCCTCTCTGACCATGAAATGTCAGAAGACAAGAGCTTCAGAGGCAGAGCTGCCAGGGTGGATGAAGGTCAGCCAGCACCCTTTGGGGAAAGTCTTCAGGGCAGCAGGCATAGTCCAGAGAGGCTTGTTTCCTGGCTGGAGGGGCCTGAGGCCAGTCTCTCCCACATACTTCAGGCTATCTGCCTTGGCATTCTGAGCTTAGCAGCCTTAACAGGATAACCCTGGAGTTGTATAGAAGGGTCTGGGCCTAGTGGCCCCTTTGTGAAGTTCAACTCTTGTTCCTTGGAGAGCCCAGCCAACCTTCATGACCTTGAAGGCAGCTCTTGGAGGCTGGATATCTCATCAGAGGGATTCTGTACTATGGGCCTCCTGATGTACCTGAGGTAGTGCCCATGTGAGTGGTGGAGCCAAACAGAGCCAGGGAGGAGCCCTGTGTGGTCCATGACAAACAAAACTTTACTTTGGAGAGGTCTGAAGGGTGATTTTGGAAGTTCCCTAGAGGCTAAGAGGACAGGAAAGGGGCTTGCTAATTCCAGGTCAGAAGTGTGAGACAACTCAAGAGAACTCCAGAAGAGTGGGCCAGAGATAGGTTGGCTTCCAGAAGGCAAACTGTGAGATCTGCAGTACTGGGGTTGAGGGACAAAGCACCACAAGAGGCCAGGATGCAGAAAGGAGACAGGACAATGAACAGAGGATGAAAAACGAGAAAAGAATGGATGCAGGGAAGATTGGGGCAGGGCTGGGTGGGCTGGCAGAGAGCAGTATAAGCAAAATCAAAGTGAAAGAAATGGTGAAAGACTGATTTTTCAATTTTTAATAAGCCAAAGTCCTGCAGCCTGGGTGCTGGCAAGCCTAGAGGATGAGGAAAGGGGACAGGGAGACCTAGGCCCTGAGTAGCAGATGGCAATGGTCTGTGAGGTGTACAATATGGTGTGTTTTGCCTTCTCCTGGTAGGCCTGGTCGTGGGAAAGGTCTGGAAGTTGAGACTGGGGCCACCAAATCTTCGAGTCCCTGAAGACCCCTGAACCTTGTGGGGGCCAAGTTCACTTGGAAAATAGCAGCAGCACTGCTTCCTGGCACCAGCTTAACTGGGCTCGAGGCTGTATGTAGAGTGTCCAGGCTCCTCCGGCCCAGATAGGAAGAAAAGTTCCTCTGGGAAGCAGGGACTGCTCCAGGATCTGGGCTCCTCCTCTGGTGGAGGCACAGGGGCCGACAGAGCCCCAGGCCCCTGTCTGAGAGAATGAGAAAGTTCACCTGGGAATAAAGTTCTGTTTAAAAAACATTATACAGATGGCTTCTGGACATCTTTGCCATGCTATAAAATATGATTTGGTTTCTACAAAATAAAATAAGGAAGAAAATCAAACGTGATCATAGGGATCGTTCCATGGCTGGAGCAGCTGAATGAGCAAAGATGTGAGGGGCTGAACTGGGCAGCCACCCACATGTACTCTGCACCAGGCTGGGTGGCAGGGGTAGATGAGGACAAGGCCTGTCTCCACCCAAGGGCACATCAAGGGTCCAGAGTCAAATCTCAAACCAGAACCTGTGGTGCCAGGAGGTGGGGAGGGTTTGCATGTGCCTGCTCACTGGCCCAGTGGGACGAGGGCCTGGTCAGGTGGGCTTGGCTGGCTGGGGGGCAAGGCCCCTGAACTGGAAGTGAGGTGGGGGCCTGTGGCCATGCGTGGCAGTTGCACAGTCGTCCTCACGCTTGTCCTTTTATGCAGTTGTTATACCAGAAGTCACTAGAGAGCAGCTGGGCTCCCTTGGCCCCAGCAGGGCCCAGCCCAGGCTAGTGCAGAGGACTGTCGAACACCACATCCGGAAGGATGGAGACTTTGAGCTTCTTTTCAGGCCAGCTGTACTCTTTGGGAAGTTTGAACTGTGGAGGAAGCAAGCACAGGTTCAGAGTACATGTGGTTAGCAGTGCAAGAGGCCAAAAGAAAGGCAGGATGCTCGCCCAGGCACCGTCTCTGGGGTACTGGGGGCAGGACAGGTCACAGGCTACCAGCTGGGATAAAGCTGCTGGAATTCCCTTGTCTCTTCTTTCTCCTTGCCCTCCCAATAACTAACCAGGTTGGAGGAGGTGTGTTTTCCAGCTCTTTTTTAACTATGCTGATCTCCCTCCTGCTCACTTCCTTGGTTCTGCCTCCAGCCACAAGCATGTATGGAATCTGCTCCCTGAGGCCCAGAGGCTGGAGCATGGCAGGCCAGGGCAGGGTGCAGATGCTACAGGGAAGTGGCTTGAGGTCTGTCATTGCCATGGCCTTTCTTTTCAAGGCTAGTGTGGGAAGGACCCTGGAACCTGTCCTCCATAGCCTTTGCCAAAGGTTTCAAAGGGAAGGAGGCCCTAGTTCAGCTCCAAAGTTAGGCCTTCACTTGTGGCCTTGGTGGAAACAGAGGAGCAGGATCAGTGTGATCTGGGCCTTGTGCATCCTCAGAAGGAACAAATTCCTATGCTGCTCTCTCTGGAATCCCTAGCTCAGAGTGATGGCCAAGGAGAGACCAGTGTCTTCAGATCCTACCCCAGGAATAACTGATCAGCTTCTAGTGTTGTTTCTCCTGCTAACCTGGGGGCTTCTGGTGGGGAAGGGAAGAAGCTGACATCTCGTTTTTTTCTGGATTTTAGTACCTTGCATGTAGTTTGGCACACAGTTGGTGCTCAATGAATACTCAATGACTTGGGCTAATACTGGAGCTTGGAAGCAGGGTCTGGCTTTTATGATTCCCACTATCCTGGAGTTAAGTCACAAGTTAGGGCCAGGGTGGAAAGGAGAAAACTGCTCTCAGCCTGTCTGGAGCTGGGCTGGAGGTGAACAGGCCCTGATACTTCCTGGCTGGCTCCCTCTGCCCTCCCTCTGATGGGGAACTGTCCATGCCAGGACAAAGTGGAGAGTGGGGCAGGGTGTGGGGATAGCCTCTGGACAGGAAAGCAAAAAAAAAAAAAAAGTCATTTTTAGTGACCTACTTTTCTAAGCTCCCCTGGCTCTTATCCCTTTTGCCTGGACTGTCCCCCTCCCACTCCCTCAACACCCAAGCTCAAAGCAACAGCCTGGCGCACTGCCACCCCAGTGTGACAAGGCCTCTCCGGAAGCACTTCTGGGCAGCTGGCTCTGGCCTGACTGAATAGGGAGCCAGGCTTCAGAGACCAGTGACTTGTGGGAGTTGATTAGTTGGCACTGACTGGGTGCTTGATGACTTTGGAATGTATAAATGAATTAATTTATCAAAACTGTATCCCAGAGGACACAGAAGACACTGCCTTATTGGGGTGACTGGCTCTGAGGAGTTCCTGTTCAGCCAGAAACCTGGCCAGGATGGACCACCCTGAGCATTTGCAGTCTCATGAACATCAGAGGCCTCTGTGTCCTAGGAGCCCTGGTAGCTCAAAGGTCCTGCTTGGCCTCCCTCTGGCTTGAAAGCCTGGCCCCTGGGAGGTAAAACAGCTCTCCCCCAAGCACATTTCCTGGCAGACAAGGCAAGGGAAGGGTCTGTCTCTGCCACAGGGAAGGGAGGGCCAAGAAGAGCTCTCCAGAGGCCTGGGCAGCTTGCTAATGTTCCACTAGCCCATCAGGCATCCAGGCCAGGAAGACTCAGATCCCGCTGGGGTGCTGGTTAGCGGGAGCCGGGCGGTGGGGGTGGTGGAGGAGAAGGGACTTTCCAGGATGAGGTAAGTCCCACAAATGAGGATGCTGGGAACAAGGAAGAAAAACAAAGGGGATTATGGACTCCATTCCTGTATCCCAGAGAAGTAACCAAGAGAAGGCACAACCCCACCTGGCCTGCCACTCCTCAGACTCTGAGCTAACTTGGAAGAGGAGAATAAGAGGGGAGAGCTGAAGAAAGAAGGAAGAGTGGCTCCTGGGTGGCCCAAGGCGAGAGCAGGAGTCCCTTCATTGCCCACCAGAGCTCCCTGGTGGAATGTTCTCTGGCAGCAGAATGGGCTTTCTGTTCAGAACCTGCCAGCGAACAGCAGGGGCTAGGGAGAACTCGTACTGGCCTGAAGGCCCTGGCTGCCTCTTCAATGAGGTTCTCAAGAGTTGGCAATTCAGACAATTTGCTGGGTGTCCTCACAAGGGCGGAGGTGGAGCAGGGGATGGTGGTGGTTCACGGAAACAGAAGAGAAATGAAGCCATTTAACATTCCTGGGGGCACTTCTCCAGCCTATCCCAGCACCTCAGAGAGCAGCCTGCAGATACAGACACGCAGACACACACGCCCAGAGACCAGCCCCACCATGAGAGAGAAATCAAACAGGCTTACTTCCTCTGGAGAAGTCAAATCTTCTAAGTCCTCCAACATTTTCTCTACAAACTCTTCAGTCAACAAAATCTGGGAAGAAGGCACAAGGCAGATTTTTATTTTTTAAATACATGATCTTTTTGCCAACTGCTAAGTTGTGGATCTTTCTTCTGGCCACGGAGGAGGCATCAGCCTATTGCTCAGTTCTAGGGACAGAGGGAAATTCTTGAGACCTATCCCCAACCACACACCCCCAATGCCTCCCACCACCACCTGCCTGTAATATCACCAGAGTGGGGCAGAGAAGGAAGAGGGGTCAGAGGACAGTGGGGATGTGTGGTAGGGACATCTGGAGGGTGGGTAGTGCTGTTCCCAGAAGGGAGATGGAAATTGGTGTGGGGGGAACCAACCTATTTGGCTGTTCAGATCTCCTGCATGTTGCAGGGTGAGATAGGGGGACAGGGACAGAAAAGTCGTAGAGCAGAGAAGTTGCCAACATCCTTCTTGCCCCATCAGGCTCACATGTTTCCACCCCCTCCCCCACTGACTTGGTAGGACAAAAGGAATCTGTTTGGCTTTAGAATACAAGCACTGTCTGGAATCTAGAAATGCCCCCGAAGGTACATCCAAGAATGTCTGAGCTGGTGAATTTGAATATTGTGGACTGACCTCTCTCATTTTACAGATGGGGAAGGACTCTCAACTTCCTTTTCCACCCACAGTATTCATGTTCTCAGGCTGGCTCCCAAGCCCTTGCCCTGCTGGTATAATCAGCACCGAGTTCTTTAAGACTCCAGAGATGCCTCTTCCCTAGGTCCTGTTCAGTTTCCCACTCTGTTGCTGTAGCCTGACACCTGTCATCATCTCATGCTTTGGACAGTCTAATCCTATTTGGTTGACAAAGTCAACACCCTCAACCCCTAAACATATTTTCTCAGTCAGTGGGAATGCCCACAGATGCTCAAGGCCTCTAACATCAGGTCTTCCTCAACTTGATGGGCCCCTTAAGCATCCCATTGCTCTGGTAAACCATGCTCACCCCATGCTTGCACCACCTCAGGCTTGGCTAAAGATGTCTTTCCTCTTCCAGATTCTGGCCCTTTCCTCTCCCTCCTCTCAGTCCTTGTCCATAGGGCTTCCCCAAGGCTGTGTCTCTACCTGCTTCTCCACCTCTCACTGCAAACAGTGAGCACCCTGGGCAGGGCACAGAGGAAGAATGTCAATGGGGTGAAGGCCAAAGTGAGAAGTTCCTCTGAGGGAAACCCTCTTTGTGAGAAGGATGAGAATTAAGAACTTGAGAAAATACCCATCAAGTTTCGCCTGGGAGTTGTTTGCTCTGATCAGAACAAAAGTTTCCACATGTGAGATAAAGTGAAGTGGCAGAGAAAGGAGAGCAAGCAAGAAGGGTCCTTGAGGATGGACCCCAAAGGAAGTAAGTTGATGGGGTGGGTGACAAATGAGAAAACTACCCTCAGATGGGTAGAAAAATCACCATCATACCAGGCACCTGATAACCAAACATTTAACTTATCTCCTTCAGTATCCTTACAGATGAGGAAACTGAGGCACAGACAGGTTACAGCACATGGCGTACAGCACATATCCCAATCATGTCTGGACTGGAAACTTAGTTCTTGAAGTACTGCTTCTAAATCCTGAACTTTTAGTGCCAGGACATTTGCTCATGTATCAATTTTAAGGAGAGGCATGAAGGCAGCCCATATCCCATTGAACTAGCCTTCCCTTGGCTGACAGGACCCATCTTCCCAGGATAGAAGCCCACGGTTAGGAACAAAAGCTCTGACCACTAGGCCACGTCTCTTCACCAAAGCATCTGTTGTAGGAGCTCAGGCCTTAAGTGAGGAAAGGGACAAGTTAGAAAGGGCAAAGCTGGCCAGGGGAGTGCCCACCCAAGGTGTCCTCTTCTTGTTCTTCCTCCAAATTCTTCCCAGACTGTAATTATACCCAGCTAAACTCACACCCGTCTCTCCTGAAGCCCAACCCCTTGTTCTTCATACTCTTATCCCAGGGAACTTCCCTCCCCACTTCCCTGGCCACCAATTCCAGAGTTTCTCTACCAGTTATCACCAGTCTGCTTGAGTAGTATAAAAGTCACATTTATAGTTTTGGCATTTCCGGGGCTTGTTGCCATCTCTGCAAATGCTAGCACAAACACAAGCATACCTCAAACCCAGTTATAATACAATGGCTCCAGTCGGGCCAGGCTGGGCTTACTTCTAACCCACAAATAATTTGAGGGAGCATCTTTCTGCCAGAGTGGTCAATAGGTCGGGGCCTATAACTAGTGCTGGGGTGAAATGGGGCATGGGGCGGGTTTACAGAGATGAAGGCCACCCAGTGAGACTCCGAAGGGAGTTGTTTCTCAACAACAGGAAAGTAATGCAACTAGCACTGAGTCCAGTCCTAAGTCAGTTCCTCTGACAGAGGTCTGAAGTGGTGCTGGGAAAGGGTGAGTTATGGAGGCTTTTAGCAGAGCCACCACCAAACACCACACCATCTGTGTGTGGACTTATTTTATACTCAGTTGGGGGAGGGGATGGCAAGACTATAAAGGAGGACAAATTCTAGTCACTTCTCCATTTTCACTTTTAGTGATTTGCTGGTTTCTGCTGGAAAGCTCACATTATTTTTAAAAGAATTAAAGGGGAAAAATTATACATGAGATCTGCATGATATTAAGGGTGACATTCTCTGCAAAGAAACACGACAGACTGTCATAGCTCCAGGCACCTAATTTAATTTCCTTTGGGAGTTAAACCTTAGAAGCTTAGATTGAACAAACAGGCCCTGTTCTTTGTATATTTCAGAGCTAGAGCTGAGAATGTTAACAGATCTTATCAACAGGACACTGGAGATAGACAGCTATGATGGAGCAGCTCCTGGGAGCTCTCACAAGGAACAGACTCACCGTTGTGATGCAGCTGTGGGAAGAGCCTGTGCAGGTCTGAGGCTTGGCGCACCTGAAGCTCACTGGGTCCCCATGGAGCTACTTGGCTTTGCCACAAATAATAATGGGAATGGCTATGAAGGTGACAGTTAAAATGGCCAATAGCAGGAGCAGTGACTCCCCCATACACAGGTACTCAGCTAGGTGTTTGACCTGAATCTCATCATGGAATTCTAAGGTGATCCTGCATGGGAGGTAACTCTCATCTCTTTTCTGCAGATAAGTGGGTGCCAAGATGAAAGGATGCTTTTTACCCCAACCCTAGAAACCTGTATACTTAGGGCTGGTCTCTCTGTCCTCTGATGGGGGAGATGAAAGTTGTCTGGCTTCTACCAGCCTGAGCCAGCCACACAGCTCCTGACCACACTCTCAGTTCAACAGGGCTGGAGCCCAAAGTATCACAGACATGCAGCTGTTAAAAATCCAGGCTGAACATCTGGAAAGGAAAGCAAACCATACCCCAAGATGGTTTCCAAATGGAGCCAGTATGGCAAATTTCTAGGCCAGCCTGGTGAGCCCCTACATTTTAACAGTTCCGCTAGCTCAGAAAAGAGCAGCACCAATAATAATGACAATGATGACAACTTTACCCTTTTGTATCTGCACTCATGAAGAGCCAGATATAAAGCATTTAGGTCTGTGCACAAACTGTCCTTGGAGTGAGGTGACCCTTGAATGAGAGGCATACTTTCTTATGAGGCTTTTTTTTTTTTTTTTGGTACCAGGGATTGAACCCAGGGGAGCTTAATCACTGAACCACATGCCCACATGCCCAGGCTTTTTTTTATATTTTATTTGGAGACAGAGTCTCACTGTGTTGCTTAAGACCCTCACTAAACTGCTGAGGCTGGCTTTGAATTCATGATCCTCCTGCCTCAGCCTCCCCAGCTTCTGGGATTACAGGTGAACACCAACCACTGTGAGGCTTTTGAAAAAGATGAAGATGCCAGGCACTAAGCCCTCCTGAATCAGAATGCCCAGGGCAAAGCCAAGAAATCTATATTTTCTTTTTTTTTTTTTCAGTAGTGGGGGCTGAACCCAGGACATTGTGCATGTTGGACAAGCGCTCCACGATACTGAGCTACATCCCCAGTCCTTCTTCTTCTTCTGTTGTTAAACTCTTAAGACAGGGTCTCATTAAGTTGCCTGGACTGGCCTCAAACTTGTAATCCCTAAGAGGTCTGTCACTGTACCTGGATAGCATCTGCATTTTTAAAATATACCTCAGGAGATCATGATGAAGGGAGTGCTAGGAAATAGGCACAGAGGGGAAGGGGTCTGGGCAAAGGCTTAGCCAACAGTTGGTGGCTATTGCTCTAATTGGCTGAGCCGTGAGAATAATGGCTCCTCTCTCCCCACCACCACCTAGGCCAGTACCTTACTCCAGTGGGCTCACACCAGGTGCCTTAGGACAGTCTGGCTGGTAGTTGGTGAGGGAAGATTGTCAACAACCTCTCAACTCCCCATGCTCCAGCAAGTTCCAGAAAGGAACCTGAAAAGTGATCTTTTGTCAGTGCCTGTCCTGGGCAGGCCCAGCTGTGCTGCAGGCAGGGGCCCAGCTGCTGCTGATCTGATGCTGATTCAAATGTCTGTGGTCAATAATATTTCTGAGGTCAATGATATTTCTGAGTGGCTGGCAATACCCACTCCTTCTCCTTGGTACGACAATTAGCACTTTGTCTAGGGCCTTGTTTGCTCTTCATGTTGACACGTTGTTCTTGCTTCCCAACAAGTTTGGCTTTCTCTTCCCTCCCTTTCCTTCTCTTGGGGAAGGAAACGTGTTGTTTATAGTGGCAAAGCCTGCCAAGGAGTTGTTCTGGCACCCACAATGGCAGTAGAGGAGGCAGAGACAAGTAAGCAGTCCTGTCTGCTATGACCCTTCCCCCACTAGGGTCAGACAAAAGCCAGGAAATAGTCTATAGCTTCCCCCCACCCTCCAACATGCACTGGGAGGAGGCAGAGGTATGTGCTTGCGGACAGTGGGGGCACAGTGAGGCCTCACTCATTCATTTCCTGTTCTTGGTGGGTGGCGAGAAGTTGGCTTTGGTGGTCAGAAGCAAGCTGACTCTTCTGTTCTGGCTGCTGGGAACACTGTTGAGCATTATGGTCTTCTACTGCAAGGGAGGTATCTTCCCCAGGCATACAGCTGGGATTTAAACCTCAATAGGTATGCCCCTGGACAATAAGGACTCTGCACCATCCCAAGCAAAGGTCTCCTCCAGAGAGAACAGGTGTGGCCAGGTTCACCAGTGGAAGGAGAAGCAGTACACATCAAAGAGGAGCCTCCCAGGTCTGAGCCGGGGATTCCCAAGTTGACTTCCACACAGCATCCAAATGGCAGGAGAATTCAGGATGTGGGGAGTTTATCCTTGGGCAAGGGGGAGAGCTCAGCAGCAATTCCTCAAGCCTGACTGCAAGCAGCAGAGGCCGCTTGAAAACAGCTGCTGGGTGATTTCTGCCAAGCCTGGGACCTCCCACTATGGACTGCTAGGGAGTGGCTAGGGTTGGGGGCATTACCTGGGTGAACAGTCAGATACTGCACAGCTGAGAAAGCACTGTGGTGCCTAAAAAAATATTCTTAGATCTGGTGGTGTGACCCCTCCGTGACCTCTGGAACTGAAACTTATCCCTTTCACATCATCCTGGCTGGGGACTGACACTGCACTCTACTCAGAAAACCAATAGCCCAGGGTCAACAGGTGAAGGGAGAAGCTTGCTCAAGTCACCAGGGTGAGAGGATGCTGCGGGATAAAGGGACAGGAGAGGACCTTGGCAAGGCCCTCCTGCAAAGCTTCAGAGCTGGTTGATACATTTTCCAATCTCAACAAGGATGAAAAAGCAAAGTAGGGCAGACAAAGACAGTGTCTCCTCCAGAAAGGAAGAAGAGTGCAGAGATGCCACGGACAAGCCAAGGGAAGGCTAGTTCAATGGGATATGGGCTGCCTTCATGCCTCTCCTGCCTTGGGGGCTTCCCCTAAAGCACTGTACCCACCTGGCACTGCCCTGTTCTTCAGTGCACCAGAGTCCTAACTTCTCTGGCACTGGGTTACCCTGAGATGGTCAAGATGGGGAAGTAGGTGCCGACCAAGGATAAAGTGGGTGTGGAGGACTCTCTGGGGCCATTCCACAAGCTCTGGAAAAGGGCTCAGGTTCCCTAACCTTTGCCTTTTCTTCTCAGCCTTTCCTTTGTCACTCTTTCCCTATGTGTGATGTCTGCCTTGCCTCTTCCCCAAGAGATAACAGGCCTGGGCCAGTAGCCAGAGCAAGGTGCCAAGGCTGGGAGTAAGTGCTTCCAAGGCTGCTGACGGCTGATGCAAGAAAGTCATCCCACCCCTCCTGCTTCAGCTGGGACCCACAGGGAGAGTTCAAGCAGCAGCCAAGAGAACAGAAGCCTGGGTCTCTCCACTTCCTGGATCTACTATATTCAGCTCCTTCCTGCTCCTCTACCCCAACAGGCCTGGGCATATAAGGCCCATGGAGACACCCCAAGCTCTGGGAACATAAGAAACACCTGCAGGGAGCAAGGGCAGGCCTCCGTGTTGGGCTCTCTCTTCCAGGGTCCTGGGGCCCTCGTTAGTGCTGTGCAGGTGGCCTCACCTGCACAAGAGATGGCAAGTCTCACCCCAGGCCTCAAGGAGCTTTTGGACTCCTGGGGAAACAGTTAGACCCCTGAGAGACCCACAAGTCATTACAAACCCAGGTTCCCACAAGCTAAAGGAAGCTGCCTGTGACCACAAGGCGAGACCCTAAAGGGGAAAGTGGGCTGGCAGTCAGACACAGAAAATGCTGACTGCTTGCGGGGAGGGGAGGAGAGCTGGTGTGGGTGTTGGCTCCACTGCTGAGAATCCAGCAGGCTGGGGGCAGGGTCGGAGGGTTTCCCAGGGCTCCTTGCAAAGGGCCTGAGAAACCCCTTGGTGATCAAGGGTGCATGCCTCAGGAGTGGGGCCTCAGCCAGCCTTCCCAGGAGCTCTCCTGTGAGCTGGCCCATGGTGGACCACACTAATGAGCCCATAACACAGGCCTTTGATTAAGCAGCTCCCAGCACAGCAACTTTATTGAAACATGCCGAGGCCAGCGGCTCGTTCCCACCGCTTCCCGGTTCCCCAGGCAACAGCCCACAGGAGGGGACCATGTGCTAGGAGTCAGCGGGTGCTCAGAGTCTGGGCTCACTGTGGGGCTGCCAGGGAGTGAGGGGGTTGTGGTATTGGGAGTGAGAATGCCAAGAGCCAGGGGATCAGGGGTTTTGGAGTTGGGTGGGGACTGGAAGGCTTTCTATGATGACTGAGGAGCCTTGTGGTGACATTTGCTGATCCCTTTGGGGGCCAAGCTTCCTGGGCTGCCCAAAACTGGAGAGGTTGCCCAGCCCAGCCCTCACAGCAGGAAGACATTCCAAGGGGGATGGCAGAACTCCAAGGACAAGTTCACTTTTGAGGATACCACCAAACAAGACTGGGTGGACTTTCTTCTTGCATTTGGGGAGACCCCAGACCCTATTTTCCCCAGGAAAAGCACCTAAACCTTCAATACACACACATGCACTATGAGGACACTTCTGTCAAGGCCTGATAGCATGACATCATCTGTTGGAATGGAACCTGTGAACTCTCAGGGACTGGGGTCTCCTGCACAGTCCCCACCTCTCAACTTACCAGCTCTGCCCAGAGAAGCAGCCTGCTTTCTCCTGCTCTCAGCAGAGGCAGCAGTGGCAACCTGGGACATGGGTGGGGGCGGGGGCATGGGGGCAGCAGAAGGTCTTTTCCACTTGTGCTGGGCTAATTTCAAATGTTACACTTCAGAGCTTTTGCTACAGTAACTATCAACACCACATGGACAGAAATCTAATGTTACCAAGTGGGACTTTTAAAATGTATTTATAACTTTATGGTTCAAAGTAATTTTGTTATGAAACAATATAATAACAACAGTGGAAAAAAGCAAGATAATTTATGGAACACAATATCCCTAAAGCACTAGCTTCCACTTCTACCTCAGCTAAGTCTGGGGAGTGTGGTTGGTGTCCTTTGTTTGCTGTTTGTTTTAATTAAAGGTTAGGATTTTGGTGGTGGTGGTGGGGGCAAGCCTGAAGGAGGAAGAATTCTGTTGCAAGCAGACACACGTGGACAAAAACATGCCCATATTAAGAGTATATATGATTTACAGACCCCCGGACTGGATTAAACCCACAAAACCAGCAAAATTCTCTTCCTATCTACTGTAATTCCCCCATGTTCTCTCTACATTACAAACAAGCCTTGGTCACCTTCTGGATTAGGATTCCCTTTCCTTATTTTTTATTTATTTTTGTCATTTTGGCGGTGTTCCTGCATGCTAGGCAAGTACTCATGCCACTGAGCTACATCCCTAGCCCACAAACTCCTGGGAGAGATAAGGCAAAATAATCAAACCCTTCCCCAACCACCCAAAGCAAACAAAAACCAAAAAGGCACAGCACCCCTTAGAGACCTGGATAGAGTGGATGCTGGAAGAAGGATGATGGCTCTTAGTTAGCCCCAGCACCCTTCCTGGTATTAGCTCTTAAGTTTCCTTCAACTGGAAAAGCAGAGAAAGAACAGACACTATGGGCAAGCCAGCAGGTTTCTGCTCAAACTGTTTCCACAGGAGAAAAGGAGAGTTGACTGATGGGAGGAGACTCTGGCCTGCCCATCCCAGTCCGAAGTCTGGGCACAGATAACCACTTCCTATGAATTCTCATGAGATTTTCATATAACTGCTAGAGAGTGACTTCCACACACACTCCATCTTGCTTCACCCTTGGTTTCCCATACTTTGATTTTGTCCAGGGTAGGGGAAGTCATATTCCTCACACCTGGATTTCCACAGGAACTAGAATCACCAATGTCTAGGGCCTGGAGAGTGATCACTGTGTCTCACAGGATGCAGAGGAGGCCAGGAAGTGCCTCTGCAGCTGTTGAGATAGGCAGCAGCATCCACACTCATGACCACACAAAGGCCTCAGGTCCTGAATCCAAGAGGCATCTTATAACCAGCCCCTCAGGAAAAGCAGTCAAGGGAGGGGACGGCAGGCGGCCAAGGGAAAAGCCTATGGAAAGAAGGTAGGGAGAAGAAAAAAAGCCTTCTCACTTGTAACCAGGGTCCATGAGCTGCGTAAGGATGCTCCTCAGTGGCAAAGGCACCTTCCACTCCCGTGGAGACAAATGTGATGGCCATATCACCCGTGATACTTTTATATGTAAAGTGCCGTCCATGCAGGAGCCTGCCCCTGGGGATGGGAACATGAGACAATGAGGAGCTGGGCCTGGAAACAGCCTGAAGCACAGTAGGCCTGGTCAAGGCTCTGGGTTGGTGAGGCTATGCTCCCTGGGCAGGGTGCCTGCCAAATGCCCTCCTGATGGCCCACCTGCCCACCAACAGGGGATCATAACTGAACAGTTCATTGTAGCACCTTCAAAGAAAACCCTCCATCAACGGTTCTCAAAAGCCTTCTACCTGAAGTGCTCAAAGGCAGCAGAGACAACTCTAGATCAGAGTTCAAAGGGTCTCAGGGGTGATGGACTCTACCTCCCTCATGTACTGGTGAGGACACTAGAGAGGAAAGTTAGCAATATGCCTAGGGTTATACCAAGAGTGAAGAGGGACTCATGTCCCCCTTTGTTTCAAAGATGGAGGTGAAGTGATACCTATATGAATGACAGCTTTCACAGTAAGACACTTTGCACTGTCTACAGAATTTTCTACCAGCTCCTGGGTTTTCCTATAACATTTAAACAGCTGGTTTAAAGGCAACAAGCACTTTTTTTTTTTTTTTTTTTAATGTATGAAGCCAAGTGGGGTCATCTGAGGGAGCCACAAGAAGTCACCCTTAATCCCCAGTCTGGAAATACACCTGGGGAAGGGCAGGCAGGGGCAACCTAGGGGGCAGAGATGCTAGTTGGCAAAGAAAGCAAAACCTGCTCTTCGCTTTCTCAGACTGTCTTATATTAACCCTTCACCAGTCTAAAGGCCTTAAGTCTGTACCAAAGCAACAGCTGAGGAGGAAATTACTGGGAATCTGGCAGTGGGCCCTGCCAGGTCCTGTTCACTCTGACCAAGCTGTTTTTGCCCTGTTGCCCAGTGTGACTGGCCAAGGTTGGCCACCTTCCAAACTCCTTTCCCAGGCTCCAGGGATAGTGGGCAATCCCTTCTTCCTTGTCACTGTCCTCCAAGTTAGAGTGATTCTTGTTGCCTCCTCTACTAGCAAAGTTAGGGTGGAAGGCCAGAGAACTGCCGAGGAGGCCAGCTGCAAGAGATTCAGCCCAACATAACCAGCTGACTTCTGGCCACAAGGCTGGGTTTCTGACTCTGGGCTGCAGTAAAAGAGACACAGCTGGGCTTCCTGGTCCCTCAAGGAGTCTGCTGGGCTGGCCACTAGGTATGAAGAACCGAGAGTTTTTCATGGGAAAAGTAGCAAGCAGGAAGAAACAGAGCCCAACCCACTGGAATCCTCCCCCTGGCAACCCAGTGCTACTGGCGACTCAGTTACCTCTGACCCCAGGCTTGTGGGATGGCAGGGGGCATCTGAGACTCCCTTGGTCACTGAAACTCCCTAAAGAGGGCAAGGCTGAAGGACAATTTCCTGGACAAAGGAGAGTACTTGAGCACCTATTCCCTGTAGATTCTCAGACTCTGAAACTTGCTAATGAGAACGGACTGTCAACCAAGCTGCCAGAGATTGCTTGCAGCTTTGGTCATAGTCCTTTGCCCATTGGAGGATGCCAGTGCTCTAGGCTAAGAGATGCAGAAGACAGGCTCCCTCTAGGGATAATCTACAGGGCCAACTGGCCCCCATTGCTTGCAGACTTCTTACCACCTAGGCTGCTAGAGGCTTCCATAGGGAGAATACTGCATGACCCACTGACATGGGGATTACTGGCTGGTTTGGAGTCCTCAGGCTCAAGACAGAGCTTCCTGAGTAGTTTTCCTTTCTCCCCAGTCCCAGACTCTGATTAGGTATGCAGGCTGCCCACAAAAGCCTCCCTGGGTAAAATGGCCAGCATAGGCCTGGTGGGCCCTGGAAGGCTCATGTGTGGGGAGGGGAATTTGGGAGGCTCTGAAGTGCCCCCAAGGCCACTTTGAGCGTGGGGGTGGCACCGTTGTGGAACAGTCTTGGCTCACCTTAGGCAGAGAGGAATGAGAGCTCCTGACTCCTGGTTGAATTTCAGATGTACGCTCTCCAGTTGTCGCGTGCGTATGAGCTCGTGGGGAATAATGGTCGTGGAGCTGTCACTTTCCAGGCTGTCTTTGCGGCTCCTGCGAAGCAAGCATGGGAACAGGTTCAGTACATGGTGAAAACCACAGAGAGGAGCAAGATGGGAGTTTTTGGCTGTGTTGCTGACTGGTAAGAATCATGAAGCCTGATAACAATAATAGCAGCCACCCTTCAATCTGTGCTTGCCAAATGCCAGTCACTGTGCCATGTACTCCCATTGACTGGCTACTCCTTGTGATGATCCCATGAGGTGGGCACTATTATCATCTTTCTTACAGATAAGGAACTAGGACCAGGAAGGTTAAGTAACTTGCCCAGATTGCATAGTCAGTGAGGGGGTGGGGTTGCATTTTTCTCAGGTAGATCTGTTTCTAGAGCCTGCATCATTAGCCAAAATATTCTATGCCACAGGATTTTGTTTTAATCTGTGAGATCAGCAGGGCGCCCTTTCTCCCCTGCTCTGAAGTTTCAGACTCCAATGCTGGTATGGGAGAGCACCCCAGGATCTGGCTCAAGAGCTTCCATACAGCTGACCTGGAAAAGGCTGTGAGCATGCCTGTTCCTATTAATGGCCAGGCACTGCATATTTTCTTCATTTAACCAGGGAGTGGTACAATCCTCACTGAGGGGTGGAAGTTGGGCTCTTGGGACTTGGGTCACTGGGCTTGGCTGTCCACTGTGTAGGACTAGACCCCTATCCTTCTGAGTTTCAAGGAACCCTGGAGCCCTCTGGACTGTGGCCAATCACAGTAAGCTATCACTGCTGCCTCAGGCCCCCTCTGCTCAGTTCCCTACCAAGAGCTTGTCCCATAGCTAGGCCATCAGGTCTGTTTGCATTCTAAGATTTGCTCTTTCAAATTCAGCTGCCCCCACTGACAATCTCTTAAATCTGTCTCAGCAGGAAATGAAGGTCACTCACTGATCCCATTCAAAAGACCGGATTCTGGTTTGGGCTGTGAATCTCAGAACAATTCCCCAAGTGTCCATCAAAATACTGGGTGAGAAACTCCAGTTATTTATCATTCAAACAGCAGGCAGGAGCCACCCAGGATGTCTGGGCTAGACAGCCTCTGAGGAGAGGGAGAGGCCAGGCCTGACCTCCTCACACACTGGAGGCTGAGCCCTGAGGGCCTGCAGCCAATGAGGCGCCAGAGGCAGAGCCCCTCCCTAGGGCAAGGGTGTGAGGCCAGCACAGGACAGTAAGGGTCCTGCTGAGACAGTGGCTTAGAATTGCTCCCTCTTCTCCTCCCTTGTGAGGATCCTCCCCCAGATTTGACTTCTCTTTCACAAAAGCCATCACTTCCTCTGGCTTCCCAAAGCTACTTGAAATGGCCTGTCCCCTTGGCTTTTCCTTGGCAAGAGTTTTTTTTTAGGACATGTGAAAGAGACAAAAGCTATGAACAAGAGGGTCACGGTATTTCAGACTGGAAGGAAACTCAGATTGTTTAATCTCTTTCCTTTTCAAAAAACGGACAGCAAGGCATCCAAGGCCACAGAGCTGGTTGTGACAAGCCAACCTGGGAACCATGGACTTCTGACCAACTAACTCTCTTTCCTTCCACCAGAGCTGCTACGCCTCCCTTCTGAGGAGAGTAACACCAAATACCACAACTCAGTCAGGCACTACTGATGGGCTCAGAGGTGACGTGGTGCCCTCTGGGCCCAAACAAGAACAGAAGGCAGGAAGCAACAGCAGCTCCCCGAGTTTGCTGGGTACTTTCTTTGTGCTGTAGGTTTACTCCCTGAGGCAGGTTCTGTTAACCCTTTTACAGATGAGGTGAGGTAACAAGCCTTTATTTTTATATTTTCATGGTACTGGGGAGCAAACCCAGGTCCCTGTGCATGCTAGGAAGGCACTCTCCCCAGTCCCACTGAATGAATTTAAGTGGAGGAGCCAGGGTGTGACGGTGCCATCTGACAGGTTCTTATACCCAGGAGCACACCATGCTTGCTCTGCACAGGGGCTGAGGCCCCGCCATGGGGCAGGGCCCACAGGCAAAAATGCTGACGAACAGCAATGGGAGGTGGAGAGGGGGCTGGTGGGAGAAGAATCAACAACACACAGGGCTAGAGACATCTCAAGCTGGAGGGAAAAATAAATTGTTGAAAGTCAGTTAAAGTCACCTTGGTAACTGCTACAACACACTCACCCGGAACGAGGACATCAAACCCAACTGCAAAACACTTTAAAGAAATGGAAAAGAACTTAATCATCTGAAGAATTAATGTGACAAGTGCCCACATTTACACCTCCCACCAACCTTCAATCATTTGAAAAAACGTACTTTAATCTTTTAAGAGAAAAAAAAAAAAAAAACAGCAAAACGCTAGATCTGCAGTCCTGGAGCTAGGGTATTTCCGGCATGCTGCTTCAATGGAAAGGCGGCTGCTCCACACACACACAGGAGCCCAGCTTTTTGCTGATTTGTTTTTTCTGGACATCGATGCAGAAGCATGAATTATTTGTGTGGGCTGGGTGAGGTATTAAATCTGCAGCCGACACAGGTTTGCAATGTTTTGCATGGTTGTCAGCTTAATCTTAGTCATAAAAAATAAGTAGTGTGCTCGGCAGCATGGCCTAATTTTTCAGCTGGGCTATTCTCTCCCTGAGTTCCCAGTGGAGGAGAAAGCAGAGCTTTGAGGGCTGGAAGGGAGAGGGAGGGGCTCCTGAGGTGGCATGACCCACACCTACTGGGGCCTGCGAAGAGCTTAGGTTCTGGGTTTGAGTCCTATGGGGCCTTGGGTAAATGACTTAACCTTTCTCTATGATTTGGTATCTTTTTGATGGGAGTAAATAACAGATAAATCACCATATAGATTAAATGAGATGACCCCTGTGAAGCCTCGGACTGTGCTTAGGATATGGTGCTCAAAATATAGCTGACTGCCTCTCAAGTCTTTCTGCTCCTCCTGCCAGAATGACCACAGCCTAATAGAAACCTGTTTGCCTTTCTCCAGGACTCAGAATCCAAATGCCACAAGCCAGATCAATTTCCCTGCTAAGCAAAGGTCCTGCCCTGAGTTTAGGAGAGATGGGGCCTGAAATGGTTCCTGACTCCTGGATGGACACTGTAGACCATTAGTGCTCTGGGAAGGCTGACTACAGGCCATCAAGACCCCTTGAGGCTTTTGCTCCACTGAAGGAGAAGCTGGCCTAGCCATGTTGTTTCTACAGAGCACAATCTGCCTCCCTGTAATTCTCAAACCACTGGCCTTCAACTTGCCCAGTAGTTTAATCCATCTTTCCATGACAGCCTTTCGAATCCCTAAGGCTGGTCTCACATTCCATCAATAGTTTCTTTTCTAGGATCTGTGGCCCCAACTTTCAACTACATTCTTGATGAGGTTCTGAAATCCTCCATCCATTCAAGTCACCCTCCCTTGGATTCATTTTAGCTTGTCAAAGCTACAGTGTCATGTCTGGAAGTGAAGTGTGGTGTGTGGAAATAAATACAGTATGTGGTCTAACCAGCGCAAATCACAGAGGCTCTGAGCTCTCTTGTTTGGGACACTTTATTTCTATTAAAACTGTCATCAAATTGTCTATTCTTTGCAACCTCAAACTACCAACTCATACTGCACTCTCTCGGTCAATGAAATTTCCCTCAGGCTTCCTCCCATGGATTGCCCTTAGACCTCTTCTCCCCCAACAACAATGTACTGTTGATTATTTGCAGCTAAGAGTAGAACTCTGTTATCTGGCAAGGGTTGCAGACAGTTTGGGTAATTCTGAACCTGACTCTGGCATCCATCATATTGGCATTCCTTCCTGACTTCTCATCACTGACAAAACTGATAAACTTGCCATCGATGTTCTCTTCCCAGGCTTTGATTAAACAGTGGGCTAGGCAGACAGGCTGACAGACTGACATCATTACTCTTTGGGTATGCTCATCCAGCCAATTATAAATCAACCCAACCTTCCCATTACCAGTCCCTCACCTTCCTGGATGCTCTCTGGACATTTCTGTGTTGCTTATAATGATGTCAGAACATTCTCAAGATGTCTTTCTAAACCCTGTGTATGTGAATCCAAAGGACTCCCTTTGTTTTCCAGGAAGGTAAGCACTTCCAAAGCTTTATTTTCTGATTCTCAGAGCTCGCTGTTCCCTTAGAATGTTTTAAGCTTGCTCAATCATCTAGCCCAGAATTTTCATGAGAGCTACACCAAGCTCTCTAGTCTTCAGAATGCAAGATGCTCTTGTCATCCTGAAATTTTTGGGTGCTTCCGGGCTGCCAACACTCCTCTCCCCCATTCCCTCAAAATTACTGATACCAGCTGGGCATGGTAGCACATACCTGTAATCCCAGCTACTCGGGAGGCTGAGGTAGAAGGATCTCAAGTTCGAGGCCAGCCTCAGCAACTTAGTGAGAGCCTGTCTCAAAACAGAAAGGACTGGGGTTGTAGATTAGTGTTAAAGTGTCCCTGGGTTCAATCGCCAGTATCTATCAATCAATCAGTTGGCCAGGGCTGGGGTTGTAGTTCAGTGATAGTGTTTGCATCACACATGCAAGGCCCTAGATTCAATCCCTCATACCATAAGGAAGGAAGGAAGGAAGGAAGGAAGGAAGGAAGCAAGCAAGCAAGCAAAAGATTATCAACACCAGCCTCATTACTCCCACTTCAATTCTCCTAAAATCCTTGGGGACCAGGAGATCTGAAGGCACAGCTTCTATCCTTTTGTCACTGCTGTGACCCTTCCTACGGTGACAGTCATTTGTTTTGAGATGGAAGCATTATACAACTCAAGTAAATTTTACTTTCTCTCTGCCACTGGTTAGCATTACTCTATCCAAACAATGAGGTCTTCTCCCAAAAGTCATACAAAACCAAAGCCCTTTTTGTTAGTCACAGCACATTTAATTTTTATTTTTTTGCAGCACTAGGGATTGAACCCAGGGGCTTTCTACCACTGAGTTACAACCCCAGTCCTTTTTATTTCTATTTTTTTATTTTGAGACAGGGTCTCACTAAATTGGTGAAGTTGGTCTCCAGTGTGATCCTCCTACCAGTCTCCCAGGTTGATGGGATTACAGGCATGTGTCACTGCATTTGGCAGTTCTCGAGTTTCAGCTTTTCTTAACCCTGTTCTTTATATCTGTGCTCGGATAGCATAAATATCCTTCTAGCTATTGTTCAAATTCTTCTCAAATTCTGACTTGTGTGAAGAATTCTCTAAATATATACACTGGTCCCTGGAGGTATTATGCCTCTTTTTGGTTTTTAGGGAACTATTCACAATAAATAATATCAAGTGATACCTTTAACTGAGCACAGACGGTATTGCTAGGTCCCATAGTAAAACCTTTGTATATTTTGCTTCCTTTCATTTTCATAACTTGATGAATAGGTGTTATATTCTTCATTTTACAGATGAAGACATTGAAACTCCAAGACTTAAATAATTTGTCCAAGGTCATGCAATGAGCAAATAAAAGCTGAGATAAAAACCCAGGTCTTTCTGATGTCAGCCAAAATGTTGCTATATTTCTCCTTAAGAAACTTTTATCCTGCCTGGCACAGTGGTGCACCTCTGTAATCCCAGTGGCTTGGAGGTTGAGGCAGTAGGATGGTAAGTTTGGGGCCAGCTTCTGCAATTTAGTGAGATCCTGTCTCAAAATAAAATTTTAAAAACTGAATGGGGATATGTGGCTCAGTGATAAAAAGAGTCTCTGGGTTCAATCCCCAGTACCACCAAAAAAAAAAAAAAAAAAAAAAAAAAAAAAAAGAAAGAAAGAAAGAAAGAAAAAGAAACTCCCTGCAGTGCTGGGGATAGAACCAAGGACCAGCTCAGGCATATCTGGCAAGGGCTCTACCACCGAGCTGCATCCCCAGCACTCCCTGAACTCTGAACAGAACAGCCTTTCTGGGAGTTAGGGTAGGGTTTCTCAAAGGGTATTCCATGAAATTCTCAGAGAAGTTTCTAAACAAACAAACAAACAAAAACAGGTATGGCAAAGGCTGGATGCAATATGCTCATCTCAGATTAGACATTTGCAAAATGCTGGCATTTTTGAAGTTTACAGAAGGAAAACGAATTGGTTTCATGTTGTGTAAGCCAATATTTTCCAACCTTAGCCGGAGAATGCTCCTTTTCACAAATTCACCAAACTCCTCTAAAAGGCTATGGGGATACCCTTTGGGGCCCACTGGCCAGGCACTGCTCTCACAGGTTCCCAGGTTGTCCCTCATGAACTCCACCCTGCTCAAGCTGCTTTCTCCTAAGGCTCTGTCACTCCTAACTCATCATATTTTTCTTTTGTACTGGGGATTGGACACCCCGGGTGCTTTACCATTGAGCTACATCCCCACCTCTATCTATTTACCTATCTATCTCTTTCAACAGGGTCCACCAAGTTGTCTGGCTACCTTGGAGCTTGTGATCCTCCTGGCTCAGTTTCCTGAGTCACTGAGATTTCAGGTGTGCACCACCAAGCCCCCTGGCCCTATTTATTTATTTATTTATTTATTTATTTATTTATTTATTTGCAGTACTGGGGTTGAACTCAGGGGCAACCTACCACTGAGCTGCACCCCCAACCCTTTTTTATTTTGGCATGGGGTCTTGTTGCCCAGGTTGGCCTCAAACTTGTGATCTTCCAACCTCAGCCTCCAGAGTCACTGGAATTACAGGTATGTGCTACTGTGATTGTGTTTTCTCTTCTCTTCTCTCTCTCGCTCTCTCTTTTAATGTTTAAAGAGTCAAATGGTTCCACAAGGCTCATTAACAAGTCAGCAGTCTTCCTGCTCCCACTCCTCACACCTCTATTAGCTGAGTCTTTTGGTATTTTTCCTGATACTTTAATGTACTTTATCTCTAATTTCCAGTATTCCCTTTCTAGGTCCTCTACTATGAAAGACAAGTTTTTGGCTCTTTCTCATCCCACCCTTCTATGTTCCCATCTCCCCAAGGTGACTACCTTGCAAGTTTGTGTGGATCTGTATTGTGTTCACATTCTTCTTTTTTTTTTTTTCTTTTCTTTCTTTTTTTTTTTTTGGGTGCTGGGGATCGAACCCAGGGCCTTGTGCTTACAAGGCAAGCACTCTACCGACTGAGCTATCTCCCCAGCCCCTCACATTATTACCACTAAATATCAATGGTATTTACAGCTGAGCCATGTAGTATACTATGATTACTCTTCTTGTTATTTCTATTACCTTGGATTTAATGACTATCTTAGTTTTCTTTTTCTTTTCTTTTTTTATTTTATCTTTATTTTTTTATGTGGTGCTGAGAACTGAAACCAGTGCCTCACACATGCCAGGTGAGTGTTCTACCACTAAGTCACAACCCCAGCCCTCTTTTTCTTTCTTTATCTTTCTTTCTTTTTTTCTTTTTATCGTATTCCTCTTGCAGTCTTGGGGATTGAACCCAGGGCCTTGACACATGCTAGGTAAGTGCTCTACCACTGAGCTAAACTAAACCCCACTCCAACTATCTTAGTTTTGCATTTATCGCCATTTCAATTAGAATTAATATACCAATGTACTACAGATGCCTTCCCAAGACATTGAAATATGACAGATATTTACCAATTCTATCTTAAAGGTATTTCTCCTGAGGACCCCTCCAATGTACTCCAATCTGAGTTGGTTGCCTTCTGTTCTTGCTGCTCAGCCATCATCTGGAATCACTCTTTACCTTCACCCTGTGACTCCTCCAGTCCTTCTCATATTGGACCCCCTTCCCTACACCCGATATGTCTGCCTCACTCATTTTGAAGGACTGCATACTCTAGCAGACTTCATTTTATTTTTGAGTATGCTTTTGTCGGCCAGATGGTCTCCACTGACCTGCTACCTCCAAGGGTTTCCAGGCAAACTAAAATACCAGTTTCCCTCTGTGCACAGGTAGACTTTTAGGGCACCCTTTCCAGTTATTTTTTCCTGTGGATTGACAGGCACCTCCTCCACTTTTATCCTTTTTTATAGGCAGTACACAGTGGTAAAGAGGCCCAGATCTGAAGGCAAACAGCCTGAGGTTCAAATTCTGGCTGACACTTATTCCTAGCAGTGTGACTCTAGATAAGTTATAAAACATAAGCTTCAGTGTTCTAATCTGAGAAATGGAGACAACAGTAGTCAACAATACAGGACTTCACACGTGGTGATAAGCAATAAAAACTGCATGCTTGGTCACAAGAACCTGTCTAGCTCAGGATTCTTTCTGTATTGGAAGTACTGAGGGGTGGTTTATGGTGTGGTTTAGAGGCACACCCTAGCAATCCAGGAATAGATCGAAATCTTCCATTTATTTAGTCTTTACCACCTGTCTATATAACACATTCTATATTTATACTTCTCACTGTATAATGTGACTAACATACCTTAACATACCCTCTCCTTCCAGTGTTGAGATGAATTCCTGAATCTAGTACTGTACTGTTTATGGTACAAGCCCTGATGACTCTACAGATTGGCAAAACCTTATCCATACTTCCTCCCTGCTCTGATCCCTTCAAATGGAAAGGTCTTAATTTCTCCACATTAGCCTAAAGCGTACAGGCCATATTCCATCAATGGCAGCAGGGGTAGAAAGGAGAGGAATTGAACCACTGAAACTCCTTTTAGCCACGGTCCTAGTCCTATGACAGTCATGATATCTGCACTGGCCACACAACTCAGGGCCTCTCCTTGGGAACACCGGGGAATAGGAACCAGGGCATCAGTCTTGGCAACTACTCAGAAATGAGGTGAATTTGGCTGGCAGAGACCCATCCAACCTCTGGCTTCTGCTTCATGCCTGGGAAATTGCTCCTTTTACTTTCTGATTGCTGACGAAAGCTCTGAACTTTCCAGAGAAAGAGCCACTTGTAGGTCTTTCTCCAGGGCATGACTGGTAAAGGGTGTGGGTGTGGGGTGGAGGGTGAAGGGGACCAATTCACCTCCAAAGTAACTGTTAAGCATAAGACTGTATTAGCAGGGCTGGGGAGATAGCTCAGCTGGTAGAGTGCTTGCCTCGCAAGCACAAGGCCCTGAGTTCGATCCCCAGTACCGCAAAAAAAAAAAAAAAAAAAAAAAAAAAAAAAAAAAAAAAGACCATATTACCCATTCTCTGATGGAATGATATTAGGAATAAAAGGCTATAAAAGGTTATTGATAAGTAACAATAACCAAATGATAAGGTATAACATTCTCCATAGGAACATCCCACAGATGGAACATGAAGATGGAATGGTGGGACAGAGTGGGGACAAAGAAGACAGGGTAAGTAAAATGTGTATAAGGATTGGGGATTCCCTAATCAATATTCACTCCTCTGGGCACCAGGGGCCTTCACCCAGGCCTAGCCTGAGTGAGCCTGTTCTAGCCAGAGTCCTTGGCTTTCCTTTTTCTGAGACACTGAGTCATTTCCTTTCTCCAGCTCTTACCTTTGAGCCTTCCTTTTCCCTTCCCTGCAGAAGTGACTCACTGCTGAAGTGTTGGGTGACACTGAGGATCAAGGATGAGTGATAAAAATATTCCTGATTGTGCAAGTTGAGGAAGGGGGATGTAGCATTTGCCCTGAGAATTCAAAGTGCCAGTGAGGGCACTGAAGATGGGGTGTTAACAAAGGCCACAGCTTCATCTCTGGGGAAGCAGAGCAAAGAACAGAGTTTAAATAGAAACTGAGTTGTGCTGGAATTGCTACAGCTCTTGTTCTACCCTTTCAAATGTATATTTCTGAGAAAAGTATGACAACCTGGATCACAGTGAAGGAGGCAAAGCATTGAACACTAATCTAGGAAACAAGGAGAAAAGAGACTTGGGCCCTTCCTCCATCAGTCCTGAGGAGCCTGGCCAGGGCCCTGAGAGAAAGGATGTTTCTTTCTGATCTTTCCAGTTGCCCCAACATGAGAGTGGTGAGGGAAGCCAATGGTACAGCAGGTTCCAGACTGGCCCTGCACAGACATGAGAGGCTGAGAGCGAGGTCACTTAACACTACCTTGCATGTTAATGGCACCATCATAACCCAGAGGTCTTCCCAGATGGAAACTCACCTTCCTTCATCCAAATTCATGGGTAGGATAGTTGCAAAGAAGATACTTTCCTCTAGTTAATCTTCATGGAGCTAACTGGTTGAGTAAAACAAAACTCAATTTCCTCTGAATGATGACTCTTTAAGACAGGAATTAGAGGCAGCAAAGTCACCCCATCCAAAAGTTCAAACAGGTGGGAACAGAGATGCTCATAAAAGTAGAGAAATGGATTGGGGATGTAGCTCATTGGCAGAGAGCTTGCCTAGAATGCAGAAACCTCTGGATTTGATCCCTGGCACCACAGAAAAGCACAGTACATTTGTTTGCACTTGGAAACAAATAAAAATAAAATAGAAAGAAATTAATGTGTGTATGTGTGCATGTGTGCATTGGGGGAGGTGTTGTAAATATGAATGTCACAACAGGAGAATTCATGCTATAAAACCTGAATTCTTCAGGAAATTAAGGAAAGAATAAGAAAAAATTAAAAATAAAGTATATTAAAAAAAGGAAAAAAGAAAGCAGTCTTAAAAGCTGCTAGTGTAATTCCAGAGGACTGAGAAACGTGGCTCAGCAATGATGGTGAGTTTGTTTTTTAGAGGTGCCCCAGCTATGAAGTATTCCTCCAACAGTCAGGAGCCTTCCCCTTCTAACGTGTGTACACACTTGAGCCCTGTCCCTCTCTGGTACATGACACAGAAAGCTCCCTAAAGGTCCCCCCAACCTCAGTCAATAAATCCACTGTTGAAGGGAAGAAAAGGTTCTAATACACATGCAGGTTCCTAGCATCCCAACAAGTTTATAGAAATGCAAATCTCCCTGAGCATGCACCTGATCATACACACTGTCCAGTCATCACGGAGAGGCTGGTAGCCAAGTCAGTCTCCAGCTTACTAGCCACCTCAGACAAAAAGGATGCCCCATGACCCCCACCCCAGATCCCTACAAATATTGGCAAGCTCAGTTTTAGGGCAGGCTGTCCTTAAGTGGCACAAAGGGGTTGCCTTCCTATGCTTCCCAAAGGAAGGGAGGCGCCAGCAAGCCGAAGGAGGCTTTTCTCAACTGATCATCTTGGGAAAAGCCAGATACAAATTTCATGGCTGGAATGCAAGGGTTGTGAAATGCTAAAGAAGCCCCAAAGAGGGCCAAGGACTCTCCTTCCGGGAAGGCAGTTGGAGGAGGGCTGGCAATAGTGAGTGGGAGAGGGGCAGGTTACCCAGAGGGGCCTGCCTTTCTGGGAAGCAGGAAGTAAGGTCTCCAGAAAGAAAGAAATCCCCTAGCACTGAGGTAGTGGCAGGGACAGAGAAAGAGTTGTTTGTTTTCAAACTTTAAGGAAAAAAGGCTTTGTATCAAAAAGTAATTCTGATATAAATAAGCCAGTTATGACAGAGTTTGTTCTTTCTGGGATTCAGAATCACTGGGGTTCATGGCATGTCATCCCTGGAGTTAAGTAAGCACAGTAAACTTCTAACATGGGGCTTAGCTTTGTCCTCAGTGTCATGTGAAGAGTTCCTACTCATGCTACAAGTAGTTCTTGAGTTCTACCAGTGAAGGTCATTGTTATCTCAGAGACCTGTTTCTGTATTCCTCATAGGATCCCTGAGAATGAGGCAATCTAATGTCTGACAGACTGCCCTAAGCTCTTCCCACATCTAACCTCAGACAAGTTACTTATTAGCTTCCCTACACTTCAGTTTTCTCACCTGTAAAAGGGAGATATATAAGACTATCTACTCCAGAGAGTGGTTAGGAGGATGAATTAAATTAATGTGGTTATAAAGTCCTTATAATATGACCTGGCACCAAATAAGCTCCATGAAAGTGTTGGCTGCTATGGAGGTGTGAAAAGAACAAGTGCCTGACTTCCCCAAGTAGGCCAGGACCCAGGTGCTGATGCCCAGCCTGATCAGGTATTCTGAACCTCTGATCTATCTCTGTAGTCTCCATATACAGACCCACAAAGACCATGCATCAGAGTTCTCCAGCCCAGAAATCCTGACTAAGTGGAAATCAGACACACAGACAAAATAAGGCCCATACAGGCTGCTCCCCCACAAGGAGAGGAGTAAATCCTGGTGCCAGCATATTTTGGGTCAGCTTTCTCTATTGCAATCCATGTGGTGTGTCTGAAACAGGGTCAGGTCCCAGAGTGGGCAGCACAGATATTATACTCATGCTTGCTAATCTTAACTGAATCTGTTATCATTGATCCTGAGACAACAGGAAGCCAGGGTTTGAGAGATTCAGGGGTGTATTGGAGGATGGCCTTGGCAAAGGAGGAGGAACCATCATTCAACCAGCTGCTAACAAATTGTAATGAGCACCAAGAACCTCAGAGCAAACATTCTGATTCCCTCCAGATGGCAAAGTCTGGCACTATGGGGACCTGAGTGGGCACTTGAGCCGCAGAGAGGGGAGATGATCCCAGAGGGCTGGCATCTCTGATCTATTTCCACTCACTTTTGTATATGAGCCATCTGGGGCCAAGGGGTGGAGGCTGCAGCCTCTCTGTCTTATGTCCAGAACCACTGCTCCATTGGCCCCGTCATGGGGTGTCCATAGGACACAGAGCCTGTGCCCCCTTGTAGAATCTTGGGGTACAACAGCTGAAAGTACTCTCAAGACTGGGAGCAAGATCTCAGGCTTGTCCCTGGTATGAAGGAGGGGCAAGTGGGTGTGCACCTTGGTAGGAGCCCCTGCCTTCTGCCCAGAAACTCTGGCTTTCCAAGGCATAAGGGCCATCTGAACTGTGACTGTCACCAAGTTATAGGTAGTCTATTTGAGATTTCAAGTCTACTAGTACCTCTGGCTTTGCAACAGTGCCAAGAAGGTCCTTAACAAGAAGCCAAGCTAAGGACATGGGAAGGAGTATGGTTCTGGGTTAGGGTCTAGACTGTATGTGGAGAGCCTCCAGATGCCTCACAATCCAGCTGGGCCATCTGCTGTGCTGCCAGAGGAAGATCCCGGTGCCCCAAATCAGCTACTTCAAGGTAGCTGGCTGGAGAAACACACTGGCTATAGTTGAAAGTCACTCTGAGGTGGCAGTGGAAACCTTTCTAGGCCCTTGCCAAAGAGTTCAACTCTACTGGCTTCTGGATGGCAAGTTCACCAGGTGAGCCATACTGGTAGCCATGTGCCCAAAGTAACTTTCCCTACTCTACAATGCACTCCTAGGAAGTAGCCTTAACCTTAAATGGCCAGGCCTGCTCTTGTTCCATCCCTTTCAGCAGCTTCCCCTGCTTGTATGATTCTAGGGTACATCTCATTGTCCTTCTCCAGAAGGACTATTTCAGATCATGCTGTCTCTTCTTTTTTTGTTTTTGTGGTATTGGGGATTAAAGCCAGGGCTTTGCACATGCTAGGCAAGTGCTCTACAACTTAGCTATGTCCCCAGTTGTTTTTCAAAATTTTATTTTGAGATAGGGTCTCACTAAGTTGCTTAGGTTGGTCCTGAACTTAAGATCCTCCTGCCTCATCCTCTTGAATAGCTGTGATGGGTCACTCTGCCCAACTTCTGAGCAACTTTTCTGTAGTGTACTGCATTGCTACCATTTCTGGGGATCATGGATCAGCAACTGAAGCCACACTACAGAGCAGCAGCCATTTCCAACACATTGTAACTACTGTCAGACTCATACCATAAAAGTTCATTTTTAGCTGGGCACAGTGGTGCAACGCCTGTAATCCCAGTGATGCGGGAGGCTGAGATGGGAGGATCACAAGTTCAAGACCAGTCTCAGCAACTTAGCAAGCAAGGCCCTAAGCAACTTAATGAAACCCTGTCTCAAAATAAAAAATAAAAAAAGAGCTGGGGATGTGATTGACTCAGTAATTAAGCACCCCTGGGTTCAATCCCTGCTACCCCCCGCCCCCCGCCAGTGTTCATTGTTTCATTCATGCACCCACCTCCAGGAAGATCCTGTGTACCCTGGATGACCCACTTTGGCCCTGAGCTTGTCACATAGTAAGTGTGTAATCCAGACTTCTTAGAAGACAGGTATATCATCTTAGTCTTGTTGGATTAGTTAATGTCCTTTTTAGCTCAAGGCACAGCAATTTCCTCCCTGGCAGGCAAGGTTCCTGCTCTGAGTTGCCAGCTCCCAGGCATCCCCTGCCAGCAGCAATTTCCTAGAGTTGCCGTGGGACTAAGGGCAAAAGTGGGTGCTCTAGCCCTGCCCACCATTTGACCCCTATCAGAGAAAGAGGGGTTGGCAGGAAAGGAGCTGACCCATGGGGTGGCCCCAGTCTATCCCAGGGACTAAAGGGGCCCCTGGACAGGCAGCAAAGGCCTGCAAAGGACTTCCCTTCCTTTCCCTGGGCCCCAGGGAAGGCAGGCAGGAAGAAGTGCCTCAGAAGCAGGCATCCAGCATGGGGGTGGCCAGACAGGGAGGTCCCCAGGGTTGCAGCTATCAGCCGGAGACCAGGCTCCAGGAAGGAAGGAAGGGCAACTCTGGCTGAGGCCAAGATAAGAAGGGAACTATGCTCAGCACAATGGGCTTCCACAAGGCTGGGAGGCTCCAAGTCAGATTTTGCCCCAACCTGGCCTCCTGTATGTTCACTCAGCCCATGTAAATATTTACTGCTGTTTATATTCCTGGTCCACTGGGTCCCCTTTGAGGCCTTTACCTATGACCCATAGATCTATGTGCTCTAGACCATGGCTGCCCTTAAACCTACAGGTCCTGGACTCACCCACCACGGGTTATGGGCATTGTTTTCTCTCATACAATCCACAGGGACAGTCCCTCTGGATAAAACTGTCCTCTGGTCCCAGCCTTGGAACATGGGGAACTTACGGGGCCCGGTCATGGGTGAGGCCATTCTGCCGCTGAGGGTTGATCTGAGGGTTGATGGGTGGAAGGACAGGTTTGCTGTTGATCTCAAGTCCTCTCCTCAGGGTCTCTCGGATCTGCTCTGTGTCTGCAACCAGATCATTAAGTTTCTTGAGGGCCCTTTGAACTTCCAGCAACCCCAACCTGGTCCCTGAAACCTAGTTCAACAGATGTGCTGGGGAAAGGCCAACATGCTAGTCAGTCCCGAGCCTGCTCTAAGCATCTAGACATGAGAGCTGAGTGAGGGCAGACTGTGAGGAGATGGGGCAGATGAGGCACCATGCTCTCAAGAAGCTTTGGATCTGAGGAGCACCAATCTTGTAGAAGATAAGGCGTAGTCTCTGACCCCAGAAGGGCACTTACCATTGTTCTTTTTCTTCTTGCAACTTAGGCATGAGGTTTACCTTTAACATGACTGTAGACAGTGACTGACTGCCAAGGCCTTTGCCACTGTCCCAGATCACCAGGGATTCTGACTGCTAAAATGGATGCCACCTCACCAATGGGCACATACAGGTAGGGCTGTATGTGCCCTACCATCAACTGGCAGGTGCCTTCTACACTTGTTTCTAGGTTTTGAATCCTCTGATCCAGCTACCCCTTTGCCTTGGATCTGGATCAGGGGGATACAGAGATCATCTTCCCACCTTGGTCTATCCCAGGGAACTCTGCCTCTTCATGGAGCTGGCAAGGATGGTGAGGTGAGAAAAGAATTCTTTGGTGTAATTATTTCTCTGTAAGGTGCTTTAATGGTCTTTGGGGTGAATCTGACTAGTTTCATCCTCTAAATAAGACTTACCTCTGCATGCTGCAAACAATTCAAAAAAGAAAATTAAAATTGGTTGCTCAAAGGGTAGACTTAAGAGTGGAAGGACAGGATTACTGACTTTCCTGTTTGGCTTGTTACTGTTGCATGGATTACCTTTACAATTAAAAAAATGCTGGGAGTGGTGGCACATGCCTGTAATCCCAGCAGCGCAGGAGGCTGAGGCAGGAGGATCGCAAGTTCAAAGCCAGCCTCAGCAATTTAGGGAGGTTCTGTGCAACTTAGTGAGCCCTGACTTAAAAAAAAAAAATTAAAAGGGCTGTGGTTCAGTGGTTAAGCACCACTGGGTTTAATTCCCAGTACAACAACAACAACAACAAAGTCAATAATGATTGAAATTGTGGATAAGAATAAGAATTCCTTTTAAAATTACTTCTTTTGTCAAAAGCAATCAAATTATTCTAGTAATTTGACACACCATTAGAACAAATAGGTTGGAAAAGCAGCGTCAAATGTTTGCACTAGGGTTTAAGTTTCTCTTTTCAGACAAAAACTTTTGGAAATCTCAGGTATACAGAAGCTGGGGGTGTAGGTCAGTAACAGAGCACATACTTAGCATGCACAAGGCCCTGGATTCCATTCCTATAGCTATAAATCACATATACATATACATATACATATATGTATATAAAAATATATTTTATTCAGGGTTATAGAGATCTTATTTGTCAATTAAAAAGATGAAGGGATTGAGAAAGGAAGTAGACAAAAAGCTGCAAATGTATATGTAAGTGGCCAGTTTTCTTTTGGAGCTAGCTAGGGATGCCCTTTGCTAAAAACCACAATTTTTCTGTAGCCAAAACCAGCATGGGGAGCTTCCAACAATACAGCTACATCCTCCTTCTTAAGACCTCACCAGGAAGAAAGTGGTTACAGGTGCCCTGCCATAGTCCTGTAGACTGCCTCTGTAGGACAGTGGTGTGTAGGTCACTGAGAGCTGGCCTCACATTCAGGCTTCTCTCTTAGAAGGCCTGGGTAGGCATGAAGACAGTGATCCCCAGGTCTGGCATGGCCTTTGGGCCAGATCTGGGACGTGTGTCAAATCTGTGGGGCCTATGCTTATTCTCTTTGTGCTTGGGTGGACTGTGGACTTTTCCTGTAACTGTTCTGGTTTCCACTCACCTCTATGACCTCAGATTACAAGGGATAAATTAAAAAACACAATGGACCCTGCTGGTGGTGCATTTGAAGTACATATAGGAAATTAAGCTCCTCTAATTCCCCCTTGCTGGAAGACTTCACTTGCTGTTTAAGTCAGGCTGGAAATAAACCATTGAATAGGCTGTTGAGTTGGAGACCTATCCTAGATAGCCTGAAAACCCAGCTTGAAATGGAAGGGGGAAGGCAGGGTGGACACTCTTACCTTTGCCAGAGAGCCGTCGGGGTTGTGTGCCAATGCAGATGCTCCGGCTGTCTTCATCGTCCTCAGGGGGCCGGCTCAGATCATCCCAGGCACACTTGGCACTGACACCGCTCAGGTTGGAGCCGTCTGTCTCAATGCCTTTGTCAACTCTCTCCTGCTTGAAAAGAACCAAAGAACCAGAGTTCCTTCAGAGAACTGTGGCCCGATGTTACTAGTACCCTCCCGGCCACCACCCTTACAGTAAGTACTGAGTCTATGTAGGTGCTGAGCATGGACAGCTGCTGTTAAGAGCAAGGTCTCTGACCTTGTTCTGCTCTGGTTACAGATGATGGGCTTTGTCAGACACTGGATTTCTCCAGGGACCCAGGGATTAGAAGACGCCAGGGAAGCTTCTCTACAATTAACCTTCATATCTCTTTTAGGGCCCCAGCTCTCTCTACCATGTGCTGGCCCACAGAGTTGATATAGCAAAGACAGGACATTCCTCCTTGAGAAAAGACACAATCCCTCCTTTTCTCTTTTACCTTCCAGGAAGAACCCCCTAGTCACTGCTACAGGCAGTGGAAGCCTGCCTTTGGCATGGGGGTGTTAAGGGGTGGGGGCATGGCAGTACACCTGCAGTTCCTCCTTCCAACAGCTAGAGGGGGCACTCACCCTAGAACATAAGGACTGTCCTAGCTGCTGGCTAACTTGTTTGGCCAAGGGCTCTGGATGGATTTTCTTTAGGTTGAAATGGAGATCTGGAGGACAGTGACCATCTGCAGACCCCCTAGAGGCCTTAGTCTGTGTAGGCCTTGGCACAGCTGAGTTCAGACACTTTCCAAAAGGCCTCAAGGAAGAGGGGGTACTCAAAACAACTCTGGGTTTTTTTGGTAAAACAGTTCTGTGATGCTGGGCTTGGATCAAAGGTCATTGGAGAGGCTTTGTGGGCTTTTGTTCTCAAACAGTCATACAGGCCAAATAAATCTCCTTGTGACTTAGTACCTCAATAAGAGGCTGCACTTCCCTGTCTGCCTGTCCCTCGCCTGGGGCTCCAAAATGGCCTGCTGATCAGCCAAGGAGCCCATCTAGAGGAAAAAGAGGTTCCCTTATTGCTTGGGACCAGTCACAGGTGGCCCCTTTCCCATCAATCACTTTTTGCTCCCTTTCAAGTGCTACCATCAGCCTGGGCAAAGCTGAGGATTCTGAGCAGGGCAACAGGTCTATAAGCTTTAGGCAGGGAGCAATGGGCATGTGGGTCCTGCTTTGTTCAGGGGACCTGTGCCTATGCCTCTCCCTCTTCACTGGCTGCCCTGAGACCCTCACCTAGGCCAAGAGCTGAAAACAGACACTTCATGCTTTCACTTGTCCAGCCTATTTACTTTATAAGTAAAAAGAAAAAGGTAAGACCCAGAGCCCAGTGCAGTGGTATACACCTGTAATCCTAGTGACTCTGAGGCAGGAGGATTCCAAATTCAGGCCAGCCTCATCAATTTGGTGAAACCCTGACTCAAAATAAAAAATAAGAAGGGATGGGGATGGAGCTCTATGATAGTGTACCTGGGTTCAATCCCCACGACCAGGATAGGGGAGAAACAGAGAAGTTAAGTGACTTGTTTAGGCACACAGAGGTTAGTAGTAGAACTTAGATCAAAGCAACATGAACTCAAATGAACTGAGGTGAGCAGGCCCCAGAAATGCACAGGGTTACCAGGAAAGAAAGCTGTACTTTCTCCCATGGACTCCTGATTGCTTTCAAAGACTACTGGGTGCTATGGATCCTGTTGGCTGGTCTCAAGGAGTCTGCAGACTTGGGAGAACTATTCTCAGAATGTAGACAGAGGATGGTTTGTGCACCCCATCAGTTCAAGGGACAAGGTTCTTTTTGAGTATTTGGCACTTATGACAGAGGTCAAACAGTAGCCTACAAGGCCCTTTCCTGGATCTCATTATAGCTGCTGAATAAGAGCTTAGGGAAACATAGCCTTCAATGGTTCGGGAGCTCTTGCTTAGGCAGAAGCTACAATGAAACCAAGTTTAAAGTAGAGATAACAGAGGATCCTGGCAGCAATTTGAAAATTTCAGTATTAAAAGCACCAGGAAAACAGAGGAGCATCATCTGTGAATGAAGAGGATTTATGCACCAAAGTTCACAGCTCTGCAGTGAAGAAACCAGGGACTGAATGCTACATGTCCACCTGCCACCTCTCTCCTGCCCTAGCTCCTGGGTGCTGCCCATGGCCTGCCAGAACTTTACAGAAGCATAAAAGGTTTAGAGATGGCAATAACCTGCACATGATAGTAGGTGGGCAAAAGAAACCAGACACAACCCAGGAACATGGTCAGCTGCCTGCTGCTCATGCACCTCCTGAGCAGCCCACAAGAAAGGCAATGATGCCCATGCAACCTTCAGAATTCATCCACATGCCAAAGGAGTACTTCTTATAATCAAAAATGACACTGACACTGTCCATGGGCCACAGTGACAGGCAGTGGCAGGCCTGTGTGTCTAAAGACACATAAAGGAGTGCCAACCTACCCAGGCATGGTTGGAAAATGTGTCAGGAAGGACAAGATCATTAGACTATTTATACTCACCTTGCAGCTGGCTGTGGGGTATCACCTGTGGTTTGTAAGGTTGGGATGACCACAGGGTGGTTCCTTGAAAGAAAGTCTGTGTTCTTTTAAGAAGGGAAAATAGGGGAATGAATCCTGGGCAAGGAGGCAATATCCAATACACTTATCTTTTGTTGCTGATGATCTAATTTTAAAAAGTTGATATATAATTTACATTTGATAAAAGGCATCCATTTTAAAGGTAAAAATAAATGAGTCTGAGACACTCTTTTTTGTGCTGAAATCTCTGCTCTCTTATGTGTGCTGTAGAATTCAGGGGACAAGTTCCAAATCATGTCATATTTCTACTCACTCACACATAAAGCTCCTCCATTTTCCCAGGATGAAAGCCAGTGTTATTTGGAAGAGGCCTAGGCACAGTGTGCTAGCAAGATTTTCCTCACTCAAGACATACTTGCAGGTGTGGATCGATCTCAAATATGGTCTCTCCCCTCCGCATGTCAGTTATCAGCCAGGGGCCACCAGCGCTGTGGAAAAGGAAAGGGGAAAAAATGATAACTGTGGGTATGGGACCAACAGGCTGGAAAAACAGCGTACCCTGTTTGCTGCCCCAGGTCCAGAACACAGAGTAGTCGTCTGTGGTCAGGGACTATTAGGGAGTGAGTGCCTGAAATGCAATGCAAGGAAAAGCAGTCACATGTGGGGTGAGGGAGGGACCCCCCACCCACCCACAGAGAGCCAGGCTCCATCTCATGGGTGCATGTACTCACACGGGCACCATCCGCAGCAGTTCCAGGATGCCCTGCCCATTCCACTGCTGGGCTGAGTGTAGCTCCTCGGTGCAGACGCCAACAATCTGAGGCCAGGGACAAGATGCCATTGTGTGTTAGTGATCATCCTTCCTGGAAGGTCAACCACTCAGACTCTCTTGGTACCACTTTGAATGGGGGCCGACAGGTGGTATTGGTGCTCCTGGGCTCATGTGTCCACAATGGATGGTTCCTTTAGTAGGGAGTGGCTGCCTGGCTAGGAGAGGCCTGACCCTTACCCTTGTGTGAAGGGTCAGGTGTCTGGCTGACACAAAGTCTAGCTCTCAGCTGCAGGGGAGAAAACCCGGGCCTGAGCCAACTGAGGATGGGTCTTCAGGTCGTGTCTCCAGAAGGAAGAAAAGGTCAGGGAGATGTTCCCACAGGTGGTGAACCTTTGTGTGAATCTCCAGGACACCAACTGAACCGTCACAAAGACCTATCATAATCAAAAGCAAGCACTGGTGGCAGGTGGGGAGATTCACAACCCTTCTGGGAAAATGTGAAGCCAGCCTGAGCTGGCTTCCTATTGGGAAGTCCTATGCCTGTGACTAGGTCAGCATAAGCTCACAAGATTCTCTCACTGGGGTCCCTCTTGACTACAGCCTTTCTCTCCCACTCTAATGGCCCTTCCCCTCCTCCTCTCATCTCAAAACAGGACCAAGTGAATCCACCTGACGGACCCATTAGAGGGAGGAGACCAGTGTGAATCTCCTGCTTCTTTCACTCTCCTGCCCCCCAGGACTCCCTCCATCTTTCGGGACTTTTCCCACAGGGAAGACTCCAATATCCGATAGTGTCTCACCTGGAGGAAGGTAACTACCCCAAAGGGTGTCTGTACAGGCTGCATCTGTGGGTCCTCTGTCAGCAGCATGTGCTGAATTCTTGACTCACTGTTATCCAAAGGGCTATGCCAAGATACATGGTCCCCACTGCAGAAGGTGTTCTCTGTGGAGAGACAGGAGGATCCTCAGCATTTGCATCCAGGCCTAGAATCCAACCTGGACCTTAGAAGCCCAGACTGGGAGGCTCCCCAACCTTCTGGTGTTATGGTTTGGATATGCGGTACTCCCCCAAAAGCTCTAGTATAAATGCAGGAATGTTGAGATGTAAGACGACTGAAGTGTGAGAGCTATAACCTAATCAGTCCATCCAAGTTTGAATGGACTAACCTGGTGGTAACTGTAGGCAGGTGGGGCATGGCTGGAGGAGGTAGGTGACTGAGGGTGTGTCCTGAAAGGGTTCATTTTTCCTGCGGCACTTCTGCCACCTCTCTCTCTACTTCTTGGCCACCACAATTGGAGCAGCTCCTTCTGCCATGATGTCCTGCCTCATGATGGGTCTAAAGCAACGGAGTCAACCCATCATGGCCTGAGCCTCTGAAACTGTGAGCCAAAATAAACTTTTCCTCCTCTAAGCTGTCCTTGACAGGTATTTTGATCACAACAACAAAAGCTGACTAACATATCTGGGGATAGCTTCCTAGGGAAGGGGAGAAGCAGTCCCTGTAAGTGGAGGTGAAAAGTTTGTGGATATTCCCAGTTTTCTGCTTGGCCATTCTATTGGCCTTCAATTGAAAAAGACAGGCTGCTAGCATGGATGCTCACTTGGTCTGGGAAAGTCAAAGATCTCTAGCAACTGCTGTCCTTCCCTAGCACCCTCACTCATAGCCATGATCCTGTTTGCCAAAAAAGAATACAGTGCTTTTCTGTGGAACCACCTGGCTAGCATGTGTTTCTCCTTGAAAAAATAGACCACAATTTCTGTGCTGCTGAAACAGGGCTCAGAAGGGAACACCCATCTTGGATGGTCTTTGAGATTGGGATCAGTTCCCCAGTTAGGCAGATTTAGGTATTCTGAAGAACACTGAAGGCTTCCAGGAAATGAAGGTCTAGATAGTACCTCACATACACACAGCAAGGAAAGGCAGCTGCTTCCATGAAGACAGAGCCACCTCACAGCCCCACCACCGCACCTCACACCAGTCTATTAAGTGCCCTATCACCCCTGACACTTACCTTGGGTACCCAGATATGTTGCATTTAACCAGCCCATGTGCATCCCTTCCATATTTTTCTCCTAACATAAATTGAAGTACACTATTTTGCACACTTTATTTATCTTAAAGTTTACTTCATAACAGCATACAGGAAGATACCTCATTAAGTGGCTGTATTGTAGTTCATTGTGGTCTAGCATTTATGATCTGGAAATTTCAATAGCTGAAGTCTCTTACTTTTTTTTTTTTGGTCAACATTTATGCCAAGGCAGACACCTCTCCCTCTCCCTCTCCCTCTCCCTCTCCCTCTCTCTCTCTCTCACACACACACACACACACACACACACACACACACACACACACACACCAGTCTGAAGGCTCCCAGAGAAGCCTGAAAACTTCTGCTTTCACTTGTCTTGGTCTAAATGCTAATTCCCTCCTATGTCAAGTAAACTTACATAATCATCTTTCCCATCCAAGACATAGGCTCGGGTTATTGTCCTACCCTTTATAGCTTTCATTCAGGAGGGAGAAGGAAGATTCCATAGCAAAGGAGAGACACAGTATAGCAAAGGGGAGAGGAGAAGGCATAGCTCCAGGCAAAAATCAAGGAGAAAACTCCAAATTTCCTGACTTTTGTTGGCCTACCTTCCCAGATTCCCTCACATTCTCTATAAATAAGCAGCAGCAGTAGCAATAACAATAACACACATGCAACAAACAACAACAACACACACACAGCCCAGGCCTGATGATTTCACAGGTAAGTTCTACCAGAGAGGAATTAACACCAGTTCTTCACAAACTCTCCCAAAAAATAAAAGAGAAAACATTTCCCAATCCATCTAGTGAAGTCAGTATTATCCTGATACCAAAACCAAACAAAAAAGTCACAAGAAGGGGGCTGGAGTTGTGGCTCAGTAGTAGAGCGCTTGCCTAGCACATGTGAGGCACTGGGTTTGATTCTTAGCGCCACATGAAAATAAATAAAATAAAGGTCCATCAACAACTAAAACAAACAAAAAAGTCACAAGAAAAAACCCAAAACACAATTCATAGATTCAAATCCTTTATTTACATAGAAACAAAAATCTTCAATAAAATACCAGCAACTGAACCTAGAAACATATAAAAAGAGTTATATTCAATGACTAGAAATGCAAGGTTGTTTAAAATAAGAAAATCAGTGTAAGATGGGTATGCCTGTAAGCCCAGCAACTTGGGAAGTTAAGGCAGGAGGATCTCAAGTTAAAGGTCAGCCAGGACAAGTTAGCAAGATTCTGTCTCAAAATAAAAAATAAAAAGGGCTAAGGATGCAGCTCAGTGATAGAGTGCCCCCATTCAATCTCCAGTAAGACACATGTGCACATGCGAATACATGAAAGAAAATCAACATAATATATCAATAGAACAAAGGTTAAAAAAAACCATACAAAATCACCTCAACAGACACAGAGAAAGCATTTGGTACAATCTAACACCTTTTCATGATAAAAATACTCAAACTAGGAATAGATGGAACTTCCTTAACCTGACAAAGGGCATCTGTAAAACACTTGCAGCTAACATCATGTTTCATAGTGAATGACTGAATTACTTCTCTCTATGATCAGGGACAAGCCAGAGATGTCCACTCTCATCACTTTCATTCAGCATTGTATTAGAGGCTCTAGCCTGCACCACTGGAAAAGAAAAAGAGAAAATGGACCTAGATTTTGAAAGAAGTGAAACTAGATGACATACTTTTGGTTTATAGAAAACCTATCTACTGAAAAGCTATTAGAACTAATAAATGAGTTTAGAAAGAATGCAAGGTACAAAAGCAATATGCAAAAAATCACCTGTATTTTTATACCTTAGCAATCTGAACATGAACAATCTTTTTTTTAATTTTTATTTTTGCAGACTGCATTTTGATTCATTGTACACAAACTTTTCCTTTCTATGGTTGTACACAATATAGATTCACACCATTCATGTAATCATACATGTACATGGGTTGAACATGAACAATCTGGAAATGAAATTAAAGCAATTCCTTCACAGCACCATCAAAAAGAACACAATACTTAGGAATAAAAGAAGTAAAAACTATTTTTGAAAGAAATTAGAAATGACTACATAAATGTTACGGATCAAAAGACTTAATATTGTTAAGACGGCAGTATTCCCTAAATTGAACTACAGATTCAATACCATCCCTATAAAAAAGTCAGATGCATCTGTAGCAGAAAGTCACAAACTGATTGTAAAATTGACATGGATATAGAAGAGACCAGAATATTCTTCACAAACCCTCTCTCTTTCTCTCTCTCTCTCTCTCTCTCTCTCTCTCTCTCTATATATATATATATATATATATATATATATATTTTTTTTTTTTTTTTTAATTTTTGAGATGGGGGTCTTACTATATTACCTGGCTGGCCCTGAACTCCTGGACTCTCATCTCAGTCTTTTAATTAATAGGATTATAGATGTATGCTACTGTACTTGACTGCCCCAAAATCCTTGAGAAAACAAAGTTGCTCTTCCCAATCTAATTATTATTGGCACACATGTATGGTGTTAGGGATCCAATTCAGGGCCTTACACAGCCTAGGCAAGTTCTCAACCACACAGTTACATCCCCAACCTAATCTTTCCAATTTTAAAACTTGCTATAAAGCTACAGTTAGCATGTCAGTGGTACTGGCATAAGAATAGGCATTTGATCAATGTAATAGAATTGAGAGTTCAGAATAATACTTCAATCTATGGCCATTAATTTTTTTACTTTTATTTATTTATTTTTATGTGGTGCTGAGGATCAAACTCAGTGCCTCACATGTGCTAGGCAAGCACTCCACCACTGAGCTACAACCCCAGTCCCTATGGCCAATAATTTTTGACAAGGTTACCAAAACAATTCAATGGAGGAAAAAATAGTCATTTCAGCAAATGGAGCTGGAACAGCTGGATATCCATGTGCAAGACTCAAATTAGATCCCTTCCTTTTACCATTAACAAAAATTGACTTAAAATGGTTAAAACTAGGGCTGGGGAGATAGCTCAGTTGGTAATGTGCTTGCCTTGCAAGCACAGGGTCTTGGGTTCGATCCCCAGTCCCGCAAAAAAAAAAAAAAAAAAAAAAAAAAAGGTTAAAACTATAAAACCCTTAAGAAAAAACATAAGAGTAAATCATCCGACTAGGATTAGACAATGATTTCTTAGCTACAATACCAAAAGCACAAGTAATGAAGGACAGATAAGTTGGACTTCATCAAAATTAAAACCTTTTCTCTGGGTGCGGTGGTGCATGCCTATAAATCCCAGCAGCTCCAGAGGCTGAGGCAAGAAAATCATGAGTTCAAAGCCAGCCTCAGCAACCTAGCAAAGCCCTAAGCAACTCAGCGAGACCCTGTCTCTAAATAAAACGTAAAAAAGGGTTGGGGATGTGGCTCAGTTGTTAAGTGCCCCTGGGTTCTACTTTATACTCTTTAGAATGGTGATTATAAACAACAACAAAAACAAATCCAGAAAATACAGTACTGGTGAAGAAATAGAAAAACCAGAACACCTGTGCACTGCTGGTGGTAATGTTTAAAATGGTGTAGCTGCTATAGAAACATTATGGCAGTTCCTCAAACATTTAAAAATAGAATTACCATATGATCCAGCAATCCCAATTCTGGGGATATACCCAAAAGAACAAATATCAGTTTGCTGTTCATAGCAGCATTATTCACAATAACAAAATGGAAACAACCCATGTCCATCAACAGATGAATGTATTAGCAAAATGTAGTATTTACATTAAATGTAATATTATTGAGCCTTAGAAAGGAAGGATATTCTGATCCATGCTACAACATAGCTGACCCTTGAAAGACATGATGCAAAGTCAGACAGACACAGGATAAATATACTGCATGATTTCACTTATATATGAGGTACTCAGAGTATTCAAATTCAGAGAGACAAAGTAGAATGGAGATTGAGGCTGGGTGGAGAGGCAACTGTGGAGTTAGTGTTGGTGGTACAGAGTTTCAGTTTGGGAAGATAAGAACAACAACAAAGATAAGAAGATAAGAAAAGTCCTGGAGATGGATGGTGGTGATAGATACACATCAGTGTGAATATGCTTACCACTGCTAAACTATATGCTCTTTTTTTTTTTTTTTCTTCTTTCTTTCAGTACTGGGGATTAAACCCATGGGCACTCTACCAACTAAGCTACACACCCAGTCCTTTTTATTTTTGGGACAGCGTCTTGCTAGGTTGCCAAGGATGGTCTGGAATTTTGATCCTTTTTGCCTCAGCCTCCCAAGCAGCCTGGGATTATAGGAGTATGCCACCATGCCTGGATGAACTATATACTTAAAAACAGTTAAGGTGGCAAATTCCATGTTATGCATATTTAAACATAATTAAAAAGAGGCAATGCAGAGAAAGGGAGAAGTATTTTCAAATCATGTATCTGATAAATATCCATAACATAAAGTATATTGTATCCAGAATATATAACTATATATAATATATAATATATAATATAAGATATTACAACTCAATAATAAAAGACAATTCGGGCTGGGGTTGTGGCTCAGTGGTAGAGCGCTTGCCTAGCATGTGTGAGGTACTAGGTTCGGTTCTCAGCACCACATATAAATAAATGAATAAAATAAAGGCATGCTGCCCATCTACAACTACAAAAAAAATTTAAAAATAAAATAAAATAAATAAATAAAAGAAAATTCAATTTAAAATAGGCAGAAGGTGTGAATATATATTTCTTCAAAGAAGATATACAAATAGCCAATAAGAGTAAAAATGTTCAACATAATTGGATGTTAGGGATATGCAAATCAAAACCACAAAGAGATACTACCACCCATTAAAATGTCTAAAATACAAAAAAGAGTAATAACAAGAGCTGACAAGCATGTAGAGATACTGAAAACTTCATATATTGTTGGTAGAATGTAAAATGGAGGAGGGGGTTTGGAAAACAATTCAGCGATTTCCCCAAATGTTAAACACAGAGTTACCATATGATCCCATGATTTCAATCCTAGGTTACACCCAAGAGAAAAGAAAACATGACTACACAAAGGCTTGTACATGAATGTTCATAGCAGCATTATTTATAAAAATCCAAAAGATAGAAATACCAAATGTCCCTCAACTGATGAATAAGTAAATTAAACATGGTATGTTCATACAGTGTAACATTATTTGACAATAAAAAGAAATGATGTACTAACACAGGCTACAACATGCCAAGATAATTCAATAAAGAAGTCTTTTTAGAAAATGGTGCTAGAACAGCAAGATATTCACCTGCAAAAGACTCAAGTTGGATCCCTTTTACCACTTAAAAAATGACTAAAAATGCAAAAATTAACTCTAACTACAGCAGCTAAAACTATAAAACTCTTAAGAAAACATAGGAGTAAATCTTCCAACTGGGGTTAGGCAACAGTTTCTTAAGACATAATGCCAAAAGCACAAACAATGAAGGATAAATAAATTTAGGACTTCATCAAATTAAAACGTTTTGTGCTGCAAACAGCCCCAACAAAAAAGTGAAAAGAGATGCAAATCAAAATTATTACTGTTTTACACCAATTAGAATGGTGTAAACATGAGTCTTAAAAATATAACATCAAGTGAAAAAAGCCAGTCACAAGAGACCATGTGTTATATGATTCCATTGATAGAGAACATCCAAATGGGCAAAACTAGAGAGACAGACAGCAGATCAGTGGTTGTCCAGGGCTGATACAGTTGAGGGAACTGGAGAGTAACCAGGATGGAAGTTCTTTCTGGGGTGATGAAAATATTCTAGGGTTCATTGTGGTGATGATTTTACAACTGGGAATCATATGGTATGTGAACCATATCTCAATAAAGCCATTACTTAAAAAAAAAAAAAAAAAAAAAAAAGTTGTAGTAGGAAAAGGAAGGAATCCTGGGGGCGAGGTAAGGTAGGCAGAACCAAGTCAAGTCCCTGAATTTCTCCTTACCACCTCCCCAGGTTCAGTAGTCCAGTTTGGCAGAAACCTGACTCAATGCTGGAACACTGCAGCATTTTATAGGCTACATGACCTGAAAAATCACCTACCAATATTTTCTTTTCTACCAGTAAGGAAAGGGCCTTTGTTTTTGTTTTTTTGTTTGTTTATTTTGTTTTTGTTTTTGATTGTTGTTGTTTTAGGTACCAAGGAATGAACTCAGGGGCACTCAACCACTGAGTCACATCCCCAGCCCTATTTTTTGTATTTTATTTAGAAATAGAGTCTCATTGAGTTGCTCAGCACCTTGCTTTTGCTGAGGCTGGCTTTGAACTCTAGATCCTCCTGAGCCACTGGGATTACAGGTGTGTGCCACTGCACCTGGCCAGGAAAGGGCTTTCTAGACTGCCCAATGCTGTGTAGCATGTCAGTGAGGACAGGCATAGTTAGTATAATGCCTCCCAAATTTTACACCATAACATATACCTGCCCTATCTGTGTACACTTGTACCATTACCTACCTATATTTCAACCCCTAAATTGACTCCTCTTTTTCTTTTTTTTTTAATATTTTATTTTAGTTGTAGGTGGACACAACTTTATTTTTATGTGGTGCTGAGGATCAAGTACAGGGCCTCATACATGCTAGGCGAAAGCTCTACCACTGAGCCCTCACTTTATAATTTTTTTTACTTTCTGAGTTTGGTTTATTTTGCTTAACATAATGCTCTCAAGTTCCATCCATTTTCCTACAAAGTATCTAATCTTATTCTTCTCCATGGCTGAATAAAACTCCACGGTGTATATATACCACATTTTCTTTATCCATTGACATCCACTGATGGACACCTGGGCTGGTTCAGATTTTTGGCTACTGTGAATTGTGCTGCTATAAACATGGGTATGCACATAACACGGTAGTATGCTGACTTTAATTTTTCAGGATAAATACCACTGAGGAGTGGTAACTGGGTCACTTGGTGGTTCCATTCCTAGTCTTGAGGAACCTCCATTCTGATTTCCATAGAGGCTGTACTAATTTACAATCCCTCCAACAGTGGAAAAGGGTTCTTTTTCTCCCAAATTCTTGCCAGCATTTATTATTGTTTGTATTCTTTTTTTTTCTGCCTCTGGATTTATTTACACAAACAGCACAGGAGGGCGTCAGTCACCATAGACAGGGGCTCAAGGGTCACACCAGTTCTTCTGTTCTCACATCCACAGAGGATTTTACTACAGAGCTTTGGCAGGGGCCTGGGCACCCTTGGGAGCCAGAGCTGGAACCAGAGCTGGATATGGGAGCTGGAGTGGCAGCCTGGGTTTTGCTTGGGTCTTTGGCCGCCAGAGCCTATGCTCCCTGATCATGTGGACAGAAGCATGCTTCCCATGCTTGGGATGAGCAAGCAAGGCAAGGTGATCAAGCTTGTGGCTGGCAACCTTTGGCATCTTGGCCTTAGCTGCCTCAGGCTTTACCAGGGCCTTGATAGCCCCAGCACGTGAACTCATGGCCTTGGGATGGTTTGCCTGCATCTTTTTCAGATCCTTCTTGTGCTTCTTGGCAAAATGCATATTTTTCAGGAACTTGGGGTCTACTCCCTTAAGAGATTCATATCTTTGTGATTGGGGTTTCTTGATGCCACTTCTGTGCCATTTTTGGGATTGGCTGTGCATGGTGTGGTTCTTGGACTTGGCCATGTCTGCACCTTTTTTTTTTTAAACCTAAACAAACTTACTTTAAAAGGTAACTTCAGGGGTTAGGGTTGTGGCTCAGTGGTAGAGCACTTGCCTGGCACGTGTAAGGCACTGGGTTAGATTCTTAGCAGTACATATAAATAAAGGTCCACTGACAACTAAAAAAATACTTTTTTAAAAAAGGTAACTTCATCATCACTATCCTAAATAAGGAAAATAAATGGAAAATCAATGCTGCTCATTAAGTAGAAGATAATTTGATCTAGTTGATATTGTTACCTACCTATTACTGTTGAAAACTGAAATAAGAAAGAATCAAAGAGCTGTTAAAAGTTTATTAAAGTATCATATAAAACTGAATCAATAGTATTGAAAGAACTGAGAAGGAAAGAGAAGAGAAACCTCATTATTTATGTTACTAAATTCCTGTTGTCCAGTTACCAGCTAAAATCTGCTAGCTTTAAAGGCAAACCCAGGTCTAGTGGTGAACTTTGGAATTGGGAAGGCCTGGTTCCTATTTGCCTCTGTCTCTTACTAGTTTTAACTCTGGTCAACTTGCACAAACACAATATCCTAAGCCTGTTTCCTTGTCTCTAAGCAGGTATTACTGTGCCTACTCAGCACGATTTCTACTGTTATATCATTGCTGTGCTGTATGTAATACTGTATGGATACCCTAAAACAATGCCTAGTCACCAGAACACAGGACTGGCCAGTCTGTAGTAACAGTAAGTGACCAGTAGGTGACACCATCGCCCCTGGTTTAAGAAACATGAGGATGTTCCCTCGGAGCTTCCCACATTTAACCCTAAGTCTGTCTATAGAAAAATACCCCAATCCAGGCTGGAAAAGGATGAAAATGCTTGGAGTTATGACGTTTTATTAACCAGAATTGACACAGATTTTTTAAAATAAATGTGTGAAACCCAAACTGAAAGGCAACATGTACAGGCTTAATTTGGGAGGGGGCTTAATTTAAGCAGGAGACCAAAGGAAGTCAGGCCAAGTTGCTGCTGTAGGACTAGTACATTCCATCCTCAGCACGTGTGGCCACGTCTTGGCATAGGTACTACTGAGTTAAGGAGGGCGGGGAAGAAAGTGTAACTTTCCACAGAAATGTTTAGAAAGCAGGATACTAACAGACTCTTTTAGCGAGGGGCAGGGTCTGCTGTGGCCAAGAAATAGTCTTTCTTAACAATGAATGAGCCTTGGTCACAGTTTTCAAGCCTGGGACAAAGCCACAATGGCCTCATTCTTGAGTCTGGTCTGGTCTTTATGTCCTGGATGCTCAGTTCCATTCTGTGTGGAGCCACCATGGGTCTCAGCACTCAGCCCCGGCGCCGCCCCAGGAAGCTCCTGGCCCTTCAGAGGGGTTTTCAAATGCTAATAATGCCTCAGTTGGAGGCCCAGCTGGCCAACCAGGGGTTAGAGAGCTGGTTCAGTCTCCCCTTCTCTCTGGCTAAGTCCTCTCACCAAATGAAGTTGAAAATTCCTGAGGCCCCTCCAGAACCACACAGCAGGTAGCTACCTGGTATCTAAAAGGCCATCAACCCAGGTGAGGGCAACAAGTCATTTTCTGTTCCCTTTCTTCCTCTGAGCTTTGCCCCCAATTACCATGATAAATGATAAATCTCCCTTAGCTCCCTGAGCCTGGCGTGCTGCTTGGCAAATTCACCTGAGGGGAAGCAACACTCCAGGATGGCAAAGAGAATCAAAAAACAAACAAACAAACAAACAACAAAAAAAACCACAATAAAACAGGGCTGGGGAGATAGCTCAGTCAGTAGAGTGCTTGCCTTGCAAGCACAACACCCTGGGTTCGATCCCCAGCACCGCAAAAAAACAAAAAACAAAACAAAACAAAAAACCAACTAGGTACATTTCTGCCCCTTCAGAAAGGTTTCCTCATTCTATGTTACATTCCCCAATAACAAAGAATTCCCTGGCAAGAACTCTTTAAAACTGTATGTGTTGGCAGGGGTGGAGTGTGTATGGGGGCAGGGGATGCTGAATGGGTGTGGAGACTCTCATTGGCTTCTTAAATTGGTCATCGCCCTGTGCCCACCTCCCAGTGCCCACCTCCCCAATATCCAGCTTTGGTCATGGTGGTCTGAAGTTGGACTGGTCCGGATGTAATAAGTTAGCAAAGTCTTGGGAAATAGATTGCAGAAAGCAGTTCTGCAAAATAATTAACACTGCCTTTGAAATACTAAGAAACAAACAACATTCTTCAAGGGTTCTTAATTCATTCCAACTCTGGAGAATGATGGTCTGCCTGCATCCCATCAAAGGACAGTCTCAGCAATGTTCCACACAATGGCTTCAAAAGTAATACCCCCACCTCGACCCAATGGAAGCTAATGCCCCTTTTGGGGTTTCTTATGGCTAAAGCTTGGTACTCTGAAGGAAAATGACCCTTTATTCCAGGTGCTCTTCTGAGTACCTTGAGATGATCACAAGTTTTCCAGGGACAGAACAAGGCAGCAGGCGCAGCCAAATCACACCAGCTGTCAAGTGAGGGGCTGGCCTGAGAAGGTGTATGAGAGAGAGAGCAAAAAAACAGGAGGAGGCCTAAAGCGGGCTGGCAGACTCAGGCCTGTCAGTTTTGAGGTCAAACTTCTGAACGATGACACAGACACCTCTGTCACCCAAGAAATAGCCTCTTGTCTCCTTTATTTATTTATTTATTTACTTATTTATTTATTTATGGTGCTGGGGATCAAACCCAGGGTCTTGTGTGTGCTGGACAAGCACTCTACATCTGAGTTGTTACACCCCCAGATCCCTCTTGCCTTCTTGGTGTTTACAAATCAATGACAACCAGGGTTCAGGTGTTCTCTATGAAGACTGAGAGCTGGTTCCTAGGAGGAGTTGGCAGACACCAGATATGCCACCAGCAACATGGACTGCTGAAAAGGAAGGGCTGGTTAGTCTGTGCCGCATCTCTGGAAGTCCCAGGATGAAGCTAACATGTTGGGAGAGTCTGGCAACAGTCTACCTCACCCTTCTTTCTAAGAACACCCAAGCTACTGTTGTGGCCACTAAGGCTGCTCAGCAGAAGTGGGTCCAGAGAAGGCTTCCTCTGAAACTGGAAGAGAGCCCTCACACAAGTTAGAATACACTTAAGGGCAGACAGGAAGTTCTGCACAGGCCCTGCAGCCTCATGACTCCCCAGTGAAAGGGGGAGACCAACTGAAGGTTTTGTTGAATGAACCAGCCCTGGCTGAAGCAGCAGAGGAAATTAAGTTCTGTCAGACCTGTTGGCCTCTACCCAGCACAAGTGCTCCCAAATGGGCCTCCTGACTGCCCCTACTGTGTCTCTCCATAAGCCCATCCCAATTTCAAAAGCCCAGGGTTTTTCTCATTGCTGGGAGGAGGGGAGGGGGTTGTATGTGCCTAATCTATTTTTGCCAGAAAAAGCCTACATAGTTTTAGGGCCATGTGCTATGGACATCCTGATGTCACTGCCACAGATAACATTTCTAGAGCTATTAACACTCATTCAATGCTACCCTAATTTTAGGGAAGTGGTAACCCCAGACATTGTATGGAGGGCACTGCCCTCACTGTCCAATACCCTTAGACCCAGAGCCTCCTCCTGGCAGACACTACCTCTACCTGAAAGTCCCTACTCACCAAAGGAAGGACAGCAGACCCTCTTCCTGCTGGGGAAGGTCAGCACTCACCTTTTCCTCCAGGGATCCGCACAGAGCTAGTGAACACCTCAATAGGAGCCTGCACTTCCCTGCATGCCATGTCCCCCATGCTCTAGTCACAGGTAAGATCCGTGCAATGGAGTTCTGAGGCAAAGCCACACTAGAAACCTCCAAAAGCAGCTGAATGCAATGATGTAATAAGCAAAGCACCAAGGAGCAAAAACTAAATATGTTCTGGGCAATTGCCCTTGAATACTTGACCTCCTGCAGGGAGATGAAAAGATAGAATACTCTAGAAGTCAGAGGCTTCGGTTGGTACAAACCCACAGAATCTGGCACCCCTGCCTTTCTCCAACACATGCACCGAAGACAAGGTGCTTGGAAGAGAAGGAAATCCCAAGGTATGATTGAACAGCCCCACTGCAGGGTTTCAAAGCAAATTCCTCCAAAGAAGGGCAAGAGAGAAGTCTTTCTTTAAGAAAGAAAAACAAGGGCTGAGGAAATAGCTCAGGTGGTACAGTGTTTGCCTTGCAAGCACAAGGCCCTCAGAACCAACCAGTGGCAGGGTGCTTGCCTAGCATGTGTGAGGCACTAGGTTCAATCCTTAGTACCATATAAAGATAATAAACAAAATGAAGGCATGCTGTCCATCTACAACTATAAAAAAGCCAAACAAATCGAGAGGGGAAAAACAAAACAGATTCTCTGTATACATGGTTAAATGAGCTTTTTGTGGCTAGAAGACAATTTATTTTTAATGTGGTGCTGGGGGTCAAACTCAGCCTTGGGCATGCCAGGCAAGCAACCTAGCACTAAGTTACATCCCTAGCCCCCTAGAAAGTAAATTCTTGATAGTTGGATGGATGATGGCCAGTCAAGTGGTAGAAGCAAGAATTATGCCCACCCCCAAGAATCCTCCTTTCAAAAATTCTGAATGTAGTTTTATGACTGGAAAAGTTCATTTGAGTGTTTAGAGAGCTTCCCTCAACTAGTTCTGTCTGATATTAATTTGGATAAATATGGTTGCAAGACGCTGCAAGGGGAAATGAATGTGTGGTACAACTTGATTAAATAAAGAAGAGCAACAACGAGACATGATTGCTCTTACAAAGCCGAAAGGAAACATACAGAATATCCCTTCTAAGTTTTGCCTAGCATCAAAGGAATGGAAAAGGATTAGAAAGCTAGTCAAGGGAGACTCAAAGTTGTTTCCCTAGGGCTGGGGATATAGCTCAGTTGGTAGAGTGCCTGCCTTGCAAGCACAAGGCCCTGGGTTCAATCCCCAGCACTGTGCAAAAAAAAAAAAAAAAAAAAGAAAGAAAAAGAAAAGTTGTTTCCCTGGAAATTTTCTTAAAAACCTTCACTTTCCAGCTTCCTTTCCCTCCCTCAAGCCACTATCAGGAGGCAGATAGTGAAGTGTAAAGAAAATTCCTTTATAATCAAAGAAGCTCAGTAAGTTGGAATACTTGCAGTAGGGTTATAGCAGGAAACTGGTGGGCTGCCAGAGACCCTGCAAGCTCACCCCCGGGTCTCTAAAACTTACAAATACAGACTGTGGGTCCCTGCACTCATCTGGTGTCTAGACATGCAAGGCGCATGCAGGACAACTCATACTCCTCATGGTGAGGAGCCAAAAGGGCTCAGTGGGGGTTCTCCTGACCACAGCTTATAGCTGTCCCTGATCAAATCCCAGTGACGTACCCGTACCCACTATGTGCCATATCTGCCTGTGGCACATACGATCCTTGCTCACCCTTTCAAGGGAGCCTTGAATCCTAATCTAGCAATGCTTTCATTTTTCTTTTCAAGCAGCCCAATCTGTTAAGCTACCTGTCGGTGTGGGAAGGAATAATCTCCCACTGGGAGACTTGCAACCCTGCATTTAGCAAAATCTACCCTTGTTCCTCCCTGTCTCCTTAACCAACAGAGGGCTGCCTGCCACCTACACACAAGTCAGAATCCAAGTCACTTTGCTCTTAAAGCCAAAGGAGCTTAGGGTAAACTTACAGTCCTATGTACACCTTGATAAAAAATGACAGAGGTTCTTGAAAAGTTTTAAAATAGAGCACACACTTCTGCTCTTTCCACCTTGTTCCTGAAGAAACTGGTTAAATCTGTAATGAAAATCCATTTAATTGCCAGGGACTTGTAAACCAGTACAGTCACTTTTGAGGACCAAATGGCAACATCTATTAATATAGTACTTTCTGTGTGTGTGTGTGTGTGTGTGTTATTGGGGATTTAACCCAGGCACACTCCAGCACTGAGATACACCCCTAGACCCTGGCTTCACTATTCTACATTCCCATCAACAGTGTATGTTCAGGGTTCCAATTTCTCAACATCCTCACCAATGTTTGTTACCTTTTGCATGTGTGTGTATTTTGATAACAGCCCATGGGATGTGAGCTAATTAAAAAGGAACTAGGAGATTATCCTGGGCGGCCACAACTAAATCAAATGAAAGTCCTTGAAAAGAGGACTATCCTGTCCCACGTACACATCTGAGACCCTCTGTCCTTTGTTTGCTGTGAAGGAGTAAGCTGCAATTCCAAGAAATGGATCAGAGAGAACCTGGAAGCAAATTCACCTCAGCAGAGACTTTAAATAAAAAAGTAGCCTAGTGAACACCTTCAGTGTGGCCCTTGAACATTGTGGCATTGCACAGACTGAGCAGAGGACCTACAGGAGCTGTGCCTAGACTCCAGACTCACAGAAACTGTTAAGGGCATAAATATGTGTTCTTAAACCACTAATTTTGTGATAATTTGTTATACTGCACAGAAAACCAATACAGGAAAACTTCATTCTGGCTTAATTGTATTTATTTATTTTTTTGCAGGGCTGGGGATCAAACTCAGAACCTCATGCATACTAGTCAAACACTCTACTACTGAGTTACTTCCTCAGCCCTAATTTTATTTTATAATTCTATAAAATTTACATGGTCCCAAAGTCATAAATCTACAAAATAAGAGAAAGTCTGCTTTCCTATTCTCTCTATGCATTCTGTTCCTTCCTTCTTTTTTTTATTTTTGGTACTGGAGATTGAATCCAGGGGTACTCAAACACTGAGCCACATCCCCAGTCCTTTCAAAATATTTTATTTAGAGATAGAGTCTTGCTGAGTTGCTTAGAACCTCACTAAGTTGCTAAGGCTGGCTTTGAACTCACGATCCTCCTGCCTCAGCCTCTGAGGCCACTGGGATTACAGGCATCATCACCATGCCTAACTTGTTCCTTCCTTCTTGTATAAGTCACCATTTAAAAAATAAGCCAGGCAGTGGGACACATCTGTAATCCCAGCGGCTCAGGAGGCTGAGGCAGCAGGATCGAGAGTTCAAAGCCAGCTTCAGCAAAAGCGAGGTGCTAAGCAACTCAATGAGACCCTGTCTCTAAATGAAATACAAAATAGGGCTGGGGATGTGGCTCAGTGGTCAAGTGTCCTTGAGTTCAATCCCCAGTTCCAAAAATAAATAAATAAATAAATAAATAACATTATAGCTTATCCTTCTATTTAAAAATATACAATAAAGAAAAACATGAATTTTAAAAAAGAATTTTTAAAAAATTCATCTGTCACTTAAAATGACAACTTTGAAGACACTGCATAGACATTCCTAATGAGACAGTTTCAAGGATTATCATCATCAACATATCATTATTACCTTCAAATCTTTTACTGCACAGGTAGAATGATGAGTATTCATATTCCCAAACATAACTGCCTAATATACATTGAAATATTGAATTTAAACAATTTAGGAGAAAATATTGCTAACTTAAGAGTGTATTCTATTTGGATAACCAGGATGGTAAATCTATGATCCATGTTGTATGAATGATAAGAAAGACTACTAAGTTCTCTGTGGCTAACTATTGCATTAGTAGCCCAAATTAATACCCTTTCTGAATTGATGCCATGTACCTGAACATTATATCCCCTCCCTATAGTTTTGGCCATGGGATTTGCCTTGGTCACTGGGCCAGTAGCAAACACAGCAGAGACTTGATAAAGCATATTTTCTTTTCCACTTCTTCCCACAGACCCATAACACTGTGAGAAGATGCCAGAGTTAATTATTGCAGATAGTGCTTCAGTTGATAGTCATTTGTGAATGTCTTCATATTTTTGCTCATACCTTTGAGATTCCTAGAAGTGGGATTGCTAGCATTGCTGTATCATTTTTAGCAATTTTACTAGGTATTGATACATTCTCTTCCAGAGAGTGACTTCTCTGTTCCCTCCCAACCCCTGGGAACTGGGGATTGAATCCAGGGGTGCTCTAGTACTGAATTTTATCTCCAGCCCTTTCTATCTTTTTTATTTTGAGACAGTGTCTCACTAAATTGCCGAGTCTGGTGGTAAACTTAAAATCTTCCTACCTCAGCCTCCCAAGTAGCTGGGATTACAGGGGTGTACCACTGTACCTGGTCAATAGTGGCATTTTGTATCCCACCATGAATGTATGAAAATACCTCAAGCCTGACTTGACTCTGTCAGTCTGACAAGGAAAAAGTGGCATCTCAAGGTACTTTTCCTTGTATTTCTTTTTTTTTATGAGTGACAGGGACATATTTCCTTTCATGTGTTTATGGGACATTTCCCTGAAACATCAAATTTTAACTCAAACAGTATTTTGGTTGGTTTCATCTCCAGAAACCTCCAAAAAGATAAAATAATCAAACACTAACTATAGTCGTAATTCACCATTATAATGTAAGGTGAAAGCATCACTTATTAGCACTTATTATTCTTCTATCACCAGATCATTGGGCCAGTCATCCCAAATGTATGTGTTTACTCAATTCCAAGGCAAAACCAGATCAAATTAAGAGTCTCCAAGTAATGACACTTTACTTTATTCTCTGATGCAATTTCCTTTGCTGTGTAACCTTGAACAAGTCACTTCTCTGAACTTTTCTGCTGGGTATCAAAATACGATGTGATGATACTATCTACCTTGCAGGGCAACTTTTAGAATCAAAGAAAGCAACTAAAATACATAAAAACTGCCTTTTGTACTGCAAGTATTGGTACGAACTAAGTGAGCTGCTATTCATTTGAAAGATTTGACCACAGGAAAATGGGGCCGCTTCCCACATGAAAAGGAATAATAGTCTAAAGGTCTTGTGGGAACTGAGACACAGAAAGAGTCCAGTACTGTGCAGAGAACACAGCCTCATCAGGGAGCCAGGATTCTAATATTCAGCTCAGGAAACTAACCCTTCTCTTTCTGCCTTAGTTTTTAATCAAGAAACACAGTCAGAGTATTTATGGTTTCCCTCAGAGATCATCTGACTTGGTCAGACCTGGAGAGCCTGTGACAGAAAGCCCTGAGAAAAGGAAGAAGGCCATGCTGAAGAACAACAGAGTGGTTGCCAGAATGTCAGATTAGAATTATTAGCATTATTAATTGGCTTTTGGATTTGGCAATCTAAACTTCCAAATTGACCAATTCCACACCCAATGCTTATACCCACTCCAACTTGGGCCAGCAACTGCCCCAAATTTGCTAAGGCAGCAACACAGATAGTAAATGTACTGCCTCCTCAGGACTATCCATGTTAGGAAAAACTCCTATATTCCAGTGAATAGTTAACAGATTTTTAGTAAATCCCATTAACAAGAAAGGAAAACTAACAAAGAAAAAGGAAAATCCCTTTTCCATATGGCAAGACTTCAATTTTTAAAAATTAGAAATTCTGCAATTTATTTATAGTCTAAGCAATAAGTTACTCTGATTAACACAAATCAATACCACCTTGATTTGTTGACTCCAGAGAATTTTAATTAGCTTTTGGGTGCATTTTTCTTTATCTTGTTATTCAATGCATTATCTAAGTCAGTAATTCATGTTTAAGAAAAAGATAAAGAAAAAAATAAATAAATAAAGACACACACAAAAAGGATTGCCAGGCAAGGTGGTGCAAGCTTGTAATACTAGCCACTCTGGAAGATTACAAGTTCAAGGCCAGCCTCAGTAACCTGTTGAGGCCCTAAGCAACTTAGTGAGACCCTGTCTTAATATAGGGATACAGCTCAGTGACAAAGTGCCCTTGTCCTTGGGTTCAATCCCCAGTACTAGAGAGAAAAAAAAAAAAAAAAAAAAGATGACTATACAGCCTACCTCTATTTCAAATTCAGTTTGTCTGCCAAGAACCTCAAATTTATTTTTATTTATTTTTTGGTACCAGGGATTAAGCCTAGGGGGGGCTTAACCACTGAGTCACATTCCCAGTCCAGTTTTTCTTTTTTTTTTTTTTTTTTTTAATTTTGAGACAGGGTCTTGTCAAGTTGCTAAGGCTAGATTTGAACTTACAATCCTCCTGCCTCAGCCTCCCAAGTCTCTGAGGATCTCAAATATTTTAAAGCACCTATTATGGGTCACAGTTCATCCCCTACATACTCAGTCCTTTTCTTCAAACTGAAATGCTTCCAGTTTCCTAACCTTGTAAGCCATTCCTCACAGACCACACAGTTTGGAAGTTTTGCCAATCTAATAGTCACCTTTCTCTGGATTTGCTCTGATTTGCCAGGATCCCTTGTAGAATGTGGCATCCAGAAGAACTGTTGGTCAAAGATGGCACACGAAGCAGGTGCTTACTTCTGTGTGGATGTGTGCTGGTAGAGAAAAGCGGAGCTCCCTATACACCTGGTCCAGGTACTTCCAGAGTCCTACTACTGCTCAAAGGAAAGGGATTTGCAGATAACCAATTTTAAGTGATCCGAGTATAAGAAGAGGTAGCAATAGATCATTAGGATAACATTTTGGTACTAAGGACTGACTTTTTGTGAAGACATTTCTTCCTGCTCAGAAGGCTATAGTAGAACTGAGTCCTGAGTGTGAACTCAGGAAGTACATTTAGCAGGGTTTGCTTAGAACCCCAAAGCCTGCTTAGCCTGTAGGCCTCCAGTCTCAAAAATTTTTCTTAACACTGGAATTGAGCCAGATTTGAAGTTACCAAAAGCTGGAAGACTTCTGCAACTCATTCTGTGGACTTCAAAGGTGACAGAGAGCTTCCTAGGTGCATGGGCTGTTGGTAGGTGAGAGTGCAAAGGCAGTAATCACCAGGGCGACCCAGCAATTGCTCTGTTAGAGGACACCTGGGCCCAGGCACTAAACTGCAAAATGTGCAGACCTCATGATCCACCAATTCCACGTTAGGAATTTATCCTGAAATAATAGGACATAGTTGCCAAGCTGTACATACAAGTTGTACCATAGGCATTGTTTAAACTGGGGAAACTAGAAACTACTTGAAAGCTCACCAAGAGAAGACTGTTTAAGTCGGGCACTGTGGTGCACACCTGTAATACCAGCAGCTTGGGAGGCTGAGGCATGAGGATCACAAGTTCAAGGCCAACTTCAGCAACTTAGCAAGGCCTTAAGCAACTTAGATACCATCTCAAAGTAGAAAACAAAAACGGTTGGGGATGGGGATGTGGCTTAGTAGTTGAGCACTCCTGATACAAAATAATAACAATGATGATGATGATGATGATGATGATGATGATAATAATAATAAATTAAATTAAAAGGGGATCTGAGGATCTGGATCAGTGGTCAAGTACCCCTGGGTTAAATCTCCAGTCCCCCCCAGAGAGAGAGAGAGAGAAAGCAAAAGAGAGAGAGAGAGAGAGAGAGAGAGAGAGAGAGAGGATCTATGCACTGGAATACCATACAACATACATTATTTACTATTATTTATTATTTACTATTAATAAACAACATATACTATTGCTATATTTACTCAGCTAGAAAGACTTTCATGGCATGACCCTAGGTGAAGAAAGTATCTTAATATGTACAGTATTTAGGGACTGGGGATATAGCTCAGTTGGTAGAGTGTGTGCCTTGCATGCATAAGGCCCTGGATTCAAACCCCAGCACCATAAAAAAAAAAAAAAAAAAAAGTACAGTATTTAGAAAAAGTTGCCTGATAGTTTATGCATAGAAACATGTCTAGAAGAGTTATAACCAAATAAAGAATGGCTGCCTCAAGGGCTGGGATTTAGATGTTTATTTTTTTATTTTCAATTATATATTTAAGTTACAAAATTATAAAGGCTTATAAGAAATTCAAACAATAGAAAAGCGTGTAGAGTAAAAAATGAAAATCTCTTTTCCCATCAGTCTCAATTCTCTGATATAACCACTGTTAATGTTTGAGATGCAGTCTTCAAGACTTTCTTCTGAGTGTACACACAACACACACACACACACACACACACTTAAAAAAAAAAAATCTGTGTTACTGGGGATGAAACCCAGGACCTGATCTACATCCCCAGCCCCCACTTTAAAGGAAAAATGCAACCCCACTCTACCCATTATTCTGTGACTTGGTTTTTTAATGTTTTCAGTATTTGTTTGTTTGTTTATTTTGGTGGTACTGGGAATTGAACTCAGGGGTACTCTACCATTGTGCTAGGTCCCCAGCCCTTTTCATTTATTTTTTAAACTTTGAGCCAGGGTCTAGCCCAGCCTGGCTTTGAACATGCCTCAGCCTCCCAAGTAGCTGGGATTACAGGTGTTTGCCACCATGCCTGACTTGGATTAGTTAAATGTAATTTTTTTTAACTACAACAAAAAGAAACCCAATAAAAATTGTTTGGGGAAATAAAAGTGGACCAACCAGATCAGAGGACAACGTGTGTGATCTGAGTGCCCAGTGAAGAGAGGTAAAGGACAATGACTTCCATTATTTAGCTCACTACACTGCTCAGTATGAAGAAGATCTTGACATGTCTAGCTGGCCCAGGAAATTTACAATATTCTGCCCTAAATCTTCAAATCCAAACAGGGTCTACAGGTGCTAGACCTGGTGTTCAAGAAGGCAGCAGCCTATCCTAAAGATATCCTGCTGGTCCAGCCTAGTGTCCCAGGAATGCAGGTTCTATGGGGCAAAGGGACTAGGCAGGGGATGGAAGGTCCTCACTGCTGTTTCAGAGTCTACCTGCTACATACCAGCAAAACCACAACCCATCCCCTGACTTTTAATACTGACTAGCCTGGCTTGCAGTGTAGACCCACTTCAGGGGAACACAGGCAGAACTATGTCTGGCTTGGCGTACCAGTTGTTTCCCAGTGAAAGAGTCAGGAAGAAACTGAGTAGCAAGCTAATCCCTGCATCTTACCCAAGGCTACCCTGGTAAACACATCCTCCATCTACCTACCGTCCCCTAGGGCTGGTTCTTAGTACTCACTGTCCCTTATCTTCTGGGAAGTTCTTTAAAAAATTCAGTTATAGTTATTTCTTTGGTTTTTCTTTTCTGATAATAAAAGTAGGTTTTATGCAGAAAATGTACAAAAATGAAAGTATCAATGACTTAACTCCATCCATCATACCAATAAGGACATCTACGAATATCCTCATTGTCTCCTCAGGTCATCCATATGGACATTTACATACTGTTATCAGAAGTGGGACCCAACTCTGTACAGTGTTGTAATGTTTCTTATTTTTCTTCCTTCTTTCAAGTCTATTTCTTTTTTCCTTTCTTTTTTTTTTTTTTCTTTCTTTCTTTTCTTTTCTTTTTTTTTCTTTTTTGGTGTTACTAAGGACGGAACCTGGGACTTTGAACATGCTGGGCAAGCTCTCTATCACTGAGCTATGCCCCCAGCCCTAAGCCTATTTCCTTTTGTCTTCAATATACTTTTAAATGGGCATGGTGGCACATACCTAGTGACTTTGGAGACTGAGGCAGAAGGATCACAAGCTCCAGGCCAGCCTAAGCAACTTAGTGAGACCCTGTCTCAAAACAAAATAAAAAGGGTTGGGAGACATAGCACAGCGGTCAGCGGTACAGTGTCCCTGAGTTGAACCCCTAGTACCAAAAAAAAAAGGAGTTTTTTAAATAACAAGATGAATAATATTAATTACTGCCATGTAGAATGTCAGGTGCTGCACTACACATATTACAAACATAGATATTACTACCTGTGTTCCTTAGATGAAGGAACCATGTCTTGGAGATGTTCAGTTTTCACCTAAGTTACCAAGGGTCCCCACACAGCCAAACTGGGATTTGGACTCAAGCAGCTTGCCAGCTGGGCTCCTGCTCACGACCATACTTCTCCAGCCCTCTTCAATGAACATTCTACCATGAACAGTTTTGGCTTTACCGCCTGCAGAGATGCTAGGTCTACTGTCCTAACTCTCCAACTGCTCTGCTCTGCTCACCAGTGACCATCACTGCTGGCTGCCAGGGAGCATGCCTGAAATGCAGGTGCTAGAGACAAAGGGGCCACATTCTGTTGAAAGTCAAACAATTAAGACTCCACAGGTCAGAGCTGAGAGACCTAATCAGAAGGTTGACTATCCTAGTTTAATGTGGGTGTCAAAAAGTTTCCCACTACTAAAGCTGAAAGCATTTCATGTAAGTCTCCAAGACAGACAGACACATGAAGGCCAAAGGAATTTGTCCCAAATCCTGCAGCAACTCAGCAGTATGCCCTCCCTTCCCTGGCTGGCCAGCTAGGTATTGTGATCTTTGTATCATGGCCTGGCACACAGGATCCAGTGAAGGCAATCCCATTCTCAGAGAGACAGTAACCTCTGCACTTGGGTCATTACTCAGAAGTGGAAAACATTTTCCAAGTCAGAAGTTGCCAAAGTTTCTTGGTAAGTGGCCAGACATCAAATGTTTTGGCTTCGAGGGACATATATTTATTTTCTTGTTCCTATTCTTTTCAATTAATTAATTTAGTTAGTTAGTTTTGTGGTGCCAGGGATTGAATCCAGGGCCTTGCACATGGTAGGCAAATGCCCTATTAACTGAGCTACACCCTCAACCCTCCAAGAATTTTTTTCCATATAGTTCTTGACACAACCACTCAATTTCACTGTTGTAGTACAAAAGAAGCCACAGGTAATGTACAAATAGTATGGCTATGCTCAGTGGAATTTTATTTACTAAACTGGAAAGCCATCAAGATTTGGTCTGTGGGCTATATTTGCCAATTTCTGCTCTCAGGGTATAAAGTCTTCCCTAAAAATATTCAGATTTAGATATGAGCTAAATAACTTAAGTTTTAAGGTACAGGCCCATTTCTCAGGGACTAACACATTTTTCTTTCGTAGAATAGGAACACAATCTTGCAACTATTAATCTAAAAACTTGGTAAAGGAGAGAGAAATGGATGAGGCTGTTTCACCTTAGCTGGTCAGTATTACTAACAGATGAAAGGAAAAATATTTTATAGATTCATAGCAACCAGAAAAGAGGATAAATCAGGCTGAGGGAAAGAAAATGTCAGGAAAATCAAAAAGAGTATAAAGAAGACAAATGATGTTAATATAACCAGGCAGCTCCATTTGGCTTTGGTTAACTGACTGGGGCAGTGAGCAGCTTTTACAAAGCAGGCAACTCTTCAACTTTGCTCCTTAATAATAGAGTATCTTCTTTCAGAAAACTTTCCTGGAGACAGATATTACTGGATACGCTTGGGGTATCCAAGAGAAGAAAGCCAGGTAGGCTGTAGATGAAAAGCTCAATGTAGCCCAGTAATGTCTTACCTGGGTCAAACTCCAAGCTTCCCACTCAGTCTTCCTAACGTCCTTTGCTCACCTAACAGAGAGGCAGAAGCATGCAGAGCTGATCTACCTCCTGCATGTGAGAAGAGAACTCTGTGGTGAAGGGCATGTGCTGAGGTTGTTAACATCCCTGAGAGAGAAGAGGGTGAAGATCTTGGGCTGAGGACAGAATTTTCTTGTAGTCCAGGTTCTAAGCATCAGAGTGGCAGAGTTGAGAAGAATACAAAGGCTGCGCAACCCCATTACCTTCTGGGAAAAAAACCACCCTCAAAATATAGGCAGATAGTGCAGCTGCTCTGGAAAGCAGTGTGGAGATTCCTTAGAAAACTTGGAATGGAACCACCATTTGACCCAGCTATCCCACTCCTTGGCCTACACCCAAAGGACTTAAAACCAGCATACTACCGAGATATAGTCACAACAATGTTCATAGCTGCTCAATTCACCATAGCCAGATTGTGGAACAAACCTAGATGCCCCTCAATTGATGAATGGATAAAGAAACTGTGATATACATACATATATATATATATATATATATATATATATATATATATATATATATATATATTATACACACACACACACACACACACACACACACCATGGAATATTACTCAGCTATAAAGAATAATAAAATTTTGGCATCTGCAGGTAAATGGATGCAGTTGGAGAGTATCACGCTAAGTGAGATAAGCCAATCTCAAAAAACTGAAGGACGATAAACAGATGATGACACATAACAGGGGGTGGGAGGGGGGCAAGAATGGAGGAAGAAGGGACTGTATAGAGGGATAAAAGGGGTGGGAGGGGTGGGTGGGGAATAACAGAATGAATCAAAAACTATTACCCTAGGTAAATGTATGATTACAAAAACAGTATGCCTCTACTTCATGTACAGAGAAACAAGATGCATCCCATTTGTTTATAATAAAAATGAATAAAAAAATATATAGGCAGAAAATCAAAAACCTTGAATCCAAGCATGTCTTAATTATGTATTAAAAAAAAAAAGTTTCACTCTCTAAACTAGTCTTTCCCCTCTCTCCTTAAAAGTCTTCATAGTTCCCATTGCCCTTAGAATCAAATCCAGACTCTCATCCCAACTTGCCTCAAGGCCCTGGACTTTCCATCCCTGCAGTGCCTCCCAATGTGCTACCACCTGTGCCTTTTCTCCCTCAGTCTTCTCTATTGGCAGAAGACACCTTTCAGTTCCTCAGTCCTCAAGCTCTTTCCTCTCCAGGGGCCCACACATGCTGTTCCCTTTGCCATAAAAGTCGTTCTCCTCATTCTTGGCCTGCAGTTCTGTCTTTTGTTGACAGAACTGCAATCTAAAATACGGCCTCCATTTTAATTCTTCTGGAGTACCCTGATCTTTCCCCTTCAGCAAATTTTATGGAATCCAATATTAATTTTCCTGTTTTTTTCAGTGTGTATCCACTACTTTAGGGCAGGTATCCTCTCTATTCCATATGGCTTCACTGGCATCTGTAGAACCCCTGTATGCAGCATTCACTTAAAAAAATTAATACAAATGAGGGCTGGGGGTATAGCTGAAGGGTGCTAGAGCACTTGTCCAGCATGTGTGAGGCCCTGGGTTCCATCCCCAGTCCCCCCCCAACCAAAAAGAAAAAGAAAAAAAATAGCTTCATTGGATGGTGATTATAAAGAAAACAAGCAACAATAGGTGTTGGAGAGGATGTGGGGAAAAAGGTACATTCACACATTGCTGGTGGGGCTGCAAATTAGTGCAGCCACTCTTGAAAGCAGTGTGGAGATTCCCTAGAAAACTTGGAATGGAACCACCATTTGACCCAGCTATCCCACTCCTCGGCCTATACCCAAAGGACTTAAAATCAGCATACTACAATGATACAGCCACATTAATGTTCATAGCTGCTCAATTCACAATAGCCAGACTGTGGAACCAATCTAGATGCCCCTCAATTGATGAATGGATAAAGAAACTGTGGTATATATATATATATATATATATATATATATATATACATACAATGGAATATTACTCAGCTAAAAAGAATAATAAAATTATGGCATTTGCAGGCAAATGGATGAAATTGGAGAATATCATGCTAAGTGAGATAAGCCAATCTCAAAAAACTGAAGGACGAATGATCTCGCTGATAAACAGATGATGACACATAATGGGGGGTGGGAGGGGGGCAAGAGTGGAGGAAGGAGGGACTGTACAGAGGGAAAAGAGGGGTGGGAGGGGTGGGGGGGAAGGAAAAAAATAACAGAATGAATCAAACATCATTACCCTATGTAAATGTATGATTATGCAAATGGTGTGCTGTTACTCCATGTACAAACAGAAAAAACATGTATCCCATTTGTTTACAATAAAAATAAATTAAAAAAAAAAAAAATAGCTTCATTGGAGGCTCAGAGGCCATACCATGAAAAGCCATGCTGGTTAGGCTGTTCTTGGAGGTTCTTTACCACTCACCAGCCATAGAGAATTCTCAGACCCATCATCACCTCTAAGCCCTTTTCCACATCTGAAAATTGCTGTATCAGATCTTCCTCTTTGTGCTCAAGAGTTACTTCTTTATTTACTTCCTTTTTTCCTTCCATCCCTTTCCTTTTCTTTTAGGCCTGAGGACTGAACTAGAGCCTTGCACATGCTAAGCATGCACTCTACCACTGAGCTATACTCCCAGCACCATTTACTTACTTTTAACTACAGAACAAGTTTTTTAAAAAAGTCTTGACGGGGGGCTGGGGAGATAGCTCAGTCGGTAGAATGCTTGCCTTACAAGCACAAGGCCCTGGGTTCGATCCCCAGCACTGCAAAAAAAAAAAGGCCTTGACAGAGGAAGACTGAGCTACACATGTAATTTTAACTTTAGGAATGGAAAGAGAAAGCAAAACTCAAGAAAACGCCATGATTCATTGAGATTCCATATATATGTGAAAGGTGTCTTCTGCATATCTATATATATATAAAACCTGACCTGTTGATTATTTGGAAGTGTCCCTGACTTCAGGAGATAGGCTGTGTCCCTCAAAAAAACTTTTTTAATTGAATTTTTTTTTTTTTTTAGGGCATTAGGGATTGAACCCAGAGGCACTTTACCACGGATCTAAATCACCAGCCCTCACCCCCTTTTTTTGGAGACAGGGTCTCACTAATTTGCTTAGGGGTTCACTAAATTGCTAAGGCTGGCCTTGAACTTGTGATCCTCCTGCCTCAGCCTCCGAAGCCACTGGGATTGCAGGCGTGCACTGCCATGTCCAGCACAATTTAACTTTCAAAAGTATGTCTGGTAACAATGAACTCCAATATAATGTGTAATTATAATACACCAATGAAAATATGGGAAAAGGGTAAAAATTTTTAAAAAGTACACTTATGGCAGGTTAAAAAAAAAAAAAAAAGGCTGGGGGTGGTGGGGCATTCTTCTAATTCCAGCAATTTGGAAGGTTGAGGCAAGAGAATTGCAAGTCTGAGGTCAGCCTGGGCAACTTAGTTAGAAACTGTCTCAAAAAAAAAAAAAAAAAAGACTGAGGATACAGTTCAGTGGTAGCAACCCTGGGTTCCATCCCCATTACTGCAACAAAGCACTCTTTGGTTGCGGTTGGGCTTTTTTTTTTTTTTTTTTTTTTTCCTTTCAGTCTTTTCTTTTTTGGGACTGGGAATCAAACCCAAGGCTTCACACATGCAAGGCATGCACTTTACCACTGAGCTACATCCCAGCATCAGACAAAGAATTTTTTTGGGTTCTTGTGCTAAATCTAAACTGTATGATACACAGGATAACAGCTTGCTCATCTTTCTAAACTTTGTGTGTGCTATTTCTCTCAGGCCAAGTAACCTAAGAAAGGGGATCAATTATCTAGGACTCAGCAATTTGTTGCAACAAAAATACTTACAACTTTTTATTATTTGTTGAAAACAATTATAACATTCACAGGATGACCATGACAGTATTACTATAACAATATATGCATTCATTTAACTTGCCCTCACTAAAAATATCTTTTAGCTGAATGCCTATAATCCCAGCATCTTGGGAGGCTGAGGCAGAAGGATCACAAATTCAAGGTCAGCCTCAGCAATTTAGTGAGACCCTCAGCAACTTAGCAAGATTCTGTCTCAAATTTAAAAATAAAAAAGGACTGGGGATGTAGCTCAGTGGTACAGTGGTATATATCTAAGTAATATAAAAGCATACAGGTAAAAAGAACATATGGATAAAGAAAAATGTCCAAAAAACATTAAATTTAAAAAGCAAGCTGAACCAGGCATAGTAGTGTACACCTGTAATCCCAATCATTCAGGAGGCTGGGGTAACAGGATTGCAAGACCAATACCAATCTGGGCAATTCAGTAAGAAACTACCTCAAAATTAAATTTTTTAAAAAGGGCCAGGGGATAGCTCAGTGACAGAGCACCCTGGGTTCAATCCTCACTAACATTAAAACAAGTGATAATTCCATCTAGATATATGTATTAAAAAGAAAATCTGGAACCAGGAACACCAAAGTTTTCTCATGGGGGGGGAACAAATTATGAAGGATTTTTACTTTCAGTGTCATATATTTCTGTTTCTATTTTTATAATGAACAAGTATTTCTTTATAATCAGAGGGAAGAAAGGTTAAGAAAACACATTCCTAGTGACAGTCTGTCAATAACACAGTTCAATCAGCCATGAGCTCCAGTGAGTCAGAGATATCCCTGCTCATGTGGGGCCATCATCTCCTTGATTGGGCCTAACTCACAAACTGAGTTGACTCAGCACATGTCATGAGGTTGCCATTAAACAGCAGCAAGTGAAGGCACTTGAATTTCTACAGTGTCAGTTACAAGGTTAGGGGGCCATGTTTCTCCTAAAAACTCAAGTGAAATTGCCTTGGAATTTGTGGTTAAAGGCCCACCAATGGCAGAACAGAGAACAGATGGCCTCTCCAGCAGAATTCTAAAGCACTCTAAAGTACAGTTCAAAAATCTAGCCCTGCTGAGTTGGGGAATGGTTTCTTTCTAATGAAACCCAGAGGGTGGGGGGCAGGGGAGAAGTCACTGGCAATCTGAAAAAAATAAGCTGGTCAGAAAATTAAAAGGGAATAGGGAAGTAAGAGGAACTGGCTGCAAAGCAGGAAAGACAGTTGTTGAAGTGTCTAATGGTAAAGTTATTGATGTGTTCACTACAGAACTTTCCAAATGATTCATGCCAGAAGATGGTTCAAATCTGCTGGAGCAGGTGAAATGACAGATACCCTTTCCTCTGGATTGAAACATTTTCTTCCCACATGATACTTCCATACTGGCCAGGGTCCTGACCAACATGTAAGGTTCCTCTGATCCCAGGCAAGGCTAAGACTTTTTAGGTGGGAGTGGTAGATATTGTTTTGCTCACCTGATGGCCATTCCCCTCTGCCTTAGTCTGTTTTGTGCTGCTGTAGCAAAATACCTAAGCTATAGCAAATTCCTAATGATAGGAACTACAAAGTAAAGAGTTTTATTTGGCTCATGATTCTGATAGTTGGAGGATCTAAATAGTACAGTGTCAATATCCTAATGAGGTGCTCCTGGCTTTGTCACAACATGGTGAAGCAGAAAGGGAAGTGGCCTCATGGCCAAGGTGTGCGGTTGGCCTCACTTCACAACAGTGTGCTCTTTTTTTTTTTTAGTTGTCAATGGACTTTTTATTTATTTATATGTGGTGCTGAGTAATGAACCTAGGGTCTCGCACATGCCAGGCAAGCGCTCTACCACTGAGCCACAACTCCAGCCCAATAGCATGCTCTTGCAAGAGCTCATCTAATCCCTCAAGAGCTAGAAGTCCTGCCAGACAGCACTGTGCCACCCCTCACTGCTATACTAGGGACCAAGCTTCACATGTGTACCTTTGTGGAGGATAAACGATATTCAAACCATATCACTCACCTAACAGAACCCTGGTTTTATATTTGTACATTTTCTTGGCCATGCCCTTTGAGGAACCAAGGCCATTTTCAGTCACAAGAGTTTGATCTGTTTCCTTGACATAAGTCTGGCAAATGGGATGCAAGGGGACATCAGTGAGAGGAGTTATAGGAAGTTTTGATTGATCTTTAATTTGAGTGACACAAGACAGACAATCTCTCTTACTGCTTATAGACTCTGTCAAGTGTGATTCCAGGATGTCAGGATACATGACATCCACCTTTTGAACATGAGAGAACCAATCTAAAAAGACAAGTCAAAGTGCTGAGGAAGGCAGAATAGAAAGTTAAAAAGAACTAGGTCCCTGACCATATCATTGAAGAGATGACACCAGTGCTGGAATGTCCCTTCAGATGATGTTATATATGATAAATTCCCTAATTGTTATGCTAGGTCATTCCAGTCAGGGTGCTCTATTACTTGCAGTCAAAACCATTCCCATAGATACAAGAAGACAGAAAAAAGATACCCACTTTATCTACACCTTCTCTAAAGATCTGACTTCCAAGTGTGACTGCACACCACCAATACTGAGGTAAGAGATGTTCCTACAACCCTGTGGAGCAAATGATTTTGGTACCCAGAGGCACATCTATTCTTTTTCTACCAATAGTTAACCATTGCTTCAGGTGACTTCCCTTCTACTCCATGTAGTTGGAAATGAGGAGGGGAGGACTTTAAACATAAATCCTGGTGTTCCACTGGACCACTGCCTCCAATAAAGGTGATCAAATGACTCAGGTAAGTCTTTCTCTAGGGCTGACATAGGAATGTTGGAAGAAAAGAGTCTTCTGCCTGCTGGGCTATAGATGGAGAGAACTTGAAACTAGGAATGGTGGTGCTCATCTGTCCTGGCACAAGAGAGAGCCAGTCTGTACTACAAGACCAACATAGAGAGTCACAGGCCTGTAGGCAATGAAGAAACAAATCAAGCCATACCTGAACCCTTGAATGTCCCAGATACCTGAACCAATAAAGTCTGTTATTGCTTAGCATAGTTTGAATTGGGTTTCTGTCACTTTCTTATAATTAGAAGAATCCAATTAAAAATAGTATGTGCCTACCTCCACATCTGGAAGTCTTCACCACCTCTGGATAATCTTTCCTGAGTCTTTCTCATTTCTATTTCCTTTTCTTTCCAGCTTAGCTTCCCTCCTCTCATCAAACCTGCCAAAGGGTAACTGTCCTCCATCAGGTCAGGGCTGTTATAGGACTCATCATTCTTCAGAGGCTGCCTCACACAGTCCCATAGCTGGGCATGGGTATCACCAGCACACTCCACACCCACCAGGGTCTCATCATTCTTCTTTCCTTGGCCTGCCTCTGCCCTGATGCTATTTCCAAGCCCAGATGGCAAAACTGGGGAGGCTATTTGGTTCTGGAAAAGCAGGTCTCAATATTCCACTGACTTAATTATACTGCCCAGCGTGTCCTCACATGCAGATGGATGGGTAGGTGGGGAGCTCCACATAAAGTTAAAGAGTTTAGGATGGACAGTACAAGCAAGGCAAAGTCATCAGACAGAATGAGGATGCCATTTACACATGTAGGTATATTTATGTACACATCAAGTACAAAATACACATTTTGTATAATATGATATATGTACCTTTGCAGAGTGTAACCATGCAGGGTTGAGTAATGCCTCCAAGTCACAGGCAAGTTCTCTCCGGAATTAATAAAGCATGCTCTGCTCTGAGAAAGTCTGACATGCTTAATCCCAATCTTATAAACATGTGCAGTAAGGAGCAATTATTCACACTATCAAAAGATTCTTCACCTTATTAAAGAATTTACAGTAAGGTCCATTTAATATACAATGACTCCACTGCATATAGAACAACGAAGACTGCCTAAGATTTCTGAGGCAACTACATAAATCAACTACATAAAATCAAGGAGCCACTTCTGAACTGAAAAAATTTTGGTTGTATGTGCTAGATAAAACAAGTCATTTGATTTGTACTATTGGTTTTCTGTGTAGGAGCAAGATAATGGCACCGTGACAACTAAGGCAGGTATCTGATTCAGGGACAAAAAGGCACTTCCTAATAGGGGTTTTGCTATTTAATAGGGTCTTTACTGTCACTGTCAAAAACAAAATCAAGGTATTCTTCTTGATTCACGTAATGTTTTAAAGACTGAATAATAATAATCACAGGTAATACTTATATAGTACTTACTGTAGATCAGGCACTGTTCTAAGTGAGTCATTTCATCCTCTTACTGTGCAGTTACTATTATTATCTGGGCTTTATAAATGAATAAATGGATTTAAATGCTGCCTAAGGTCAGGAGGCTTTAATTGGCAGAACTGAGATGAAGGCAGGCACTCTTGGTACAGGGGTTAAATATTCTTAAACCGCCTTCCTATGCTGCCCCATGATATGGCAGGCATGTGCAGGAAGGAGAATCATACATGGAAGAGGAGTGGAGATGGGGCCTACTCAGGTTATTAGCAACAAGTTCAGGCATGTGGTACTGAGAACTATGCAATGAAATAGGAAAAAAAATTTTTAAAAAGGGGCTTGGGGATGTAATTCAGTGGTAGAGTACTTCCCTAGTCACACGCAAGGCCCTGGGTTCAATCCCCAGTACAACCAAAAAATATGTTTTTATATAAAACTATAATGCATCAATTAAAAAATAATGACTTGGGAGGATGAGGCAGGAAGTCACAAGTTCAAAGTGAGCCTCAGCAACTTAGTGAGGCACTAAGCAACTCAGCAAAACCCTATCTCTAAATAAAATATAAAAAAGGGTTGCAGATGTGGCTCAGTGGTTAAGTCCCTGGGTTCAATCCCTGGTACCAATGAGTAGATAGACAGACAGATAGAAGGAAGACCAATAGAGTTGAGGAAGATCAGGGGGAGGGATGAGAGGAAGACAGCACTGGGGATTGAAATTGGGAAAACTATGTTATATGTATTTATGAATATATCAAAAATGAAATCTGCTATTATGCATCACTATAATACACTAAAAATATTTTAATTTTTTTTTTTTAAAAAGAGGATTATGCTGCTGGAAGTTAGAACAGAGGAAGGGTAGCAACACAAAGGAGGTTTCTGAAAGAACTTGTCTATTTCTTGATTTGAGTATTAAGTTTGTGAAAAATCAAAAGCACTGTTACATGTGTTCTGTTTATACACATATTTTCATGAATAAAAAGCTAAAAGACGCACACCTATAATCCCAGGGGCTCAGGAGTCTAAGGCAGGAGGATCGCAAGTTCAAAGCAAGCCTCAGCAATTTAGCAAGGCCCTAAGAAATTCAGCAGCAAGACTCCATCTCTAAATAAAATTTTAAAAAGGGCTGAGATGTGGCTCAATGGTTAAATGCCCCTAGGTTCAATCCCTGGTATGGGGGGGGGGCGGGGCTGAAAGATGATATGGTATATATCATAATCCTAAACCCATAATCCCAACTACCTGAGGGGCAGAGGCAGGAGGACTGCAAGTTTGAGTCTAGCCTGGGCAACTTAGTGAGACTGTGTCCAAAATAAAATAAAATGAGCTGGAAATGTAGTTCACGGTGGAATACTTGCCTAGACTGTGCAAGGTCTTGGGTTCAATGCTCAACCACACATACACAAAAAAGCTGACAGATGAAAAGATGGATTTTGGAACTATTATGAATGATTTTTGTATTCCTGTATCTTCCAAATGTTCCAGAATGTCATTATATTAAGCATTAGCAATAAGTCACTAAGTAAGGCATCATGGAACGCGCAGGACTTGCGATCCAGCAGCGATTAGTCATGTGGATAATTCCCAAATCTCTCATTGTGCAGCCTGAGATATGCAGTTCACCAGATGACAGTTGAGACACAGGCAATACACCATAGTGGTAAAATGGGTGCCACTAAGAGTACACTACCTGGATTCAAATCCTGCCTTTGTACCAGGGATTGAACCTGGGGTGCCTAACCACTGAGGCACGTCCCCAACCCCTTTTATTTTTTATTTTGAGATAGCATCTCACTAAGTTGCTTACAGTCTTGCTACAGTGCTGGCTTTGAACTTGCGATCCTCCTGCTTCAGCTTCCCAAGCCACTGGGATTACAGGTGTGCACCATCACATCCTGCTAGATGTGATCTTAAATGTGCTACTTAACCTTTCTGTATTGTCTTCTTTCTGCAACTATAAAAGTGGTGTAACAGTATCTAACTCACGGAACTTGTCTGCATGTTAATGAAGCACTACTGGTCATGCAGTCATACAGGATATTCTGGTAAACATTAGCTCTTATCTTCATCACTATTTAGGTCTTTAGCCATGGTTTCCCACCTTAAAATCAGTTATAATTTACTTTTCTTTATCATTTTCCTATTATCTAAATAATTTACTATTATTCCCTACCATGTTCCAAAAAGAATTTAAAGTAGACTCATTTATTTTTTAAGTGGTACAATCAATCATATCACAGAAAATCTGGAAAAAAGGAAGTCATGAATTGTACTTTTCGAAGTGTAGTCAGCCTGCCCTGAAGGGCCTAACATGATCTGCAGGTACAACCTACAGAGGTCACATTAGAATGCTCTAAGAGGGATCACTGACGCAGAAGGGACCGCAGAGTACATACTAGTCAATATGTACTCAAGAAACAGTCATGTGGGTGGGGATGGGAAGGATGGTAAATTGAGACAGACATTATTACCCTATATACAGGTATGAAAAAAAATTTTTTTAAAAATATTTATCACTGTCAAAAAAAGATAATAAAATAAATAAAAGTAAAAAATAAAAAATAAAAAAACAAAATCACAAAAGCCAGGAAATTCCACATGTAGAAGAAGAGCTTCTAAACACTGCATGTGCAAAAGATAGTTAAGTGTAAATAGCAGCAGTGATCCTAACTTTGGTTTCATTGTGTTTAGAAGCATTTAAATTATATCACAATTAAAACTGGAAAAAGAAAAAAGAAAAAAAGAAACAGCCAAAACCCTTTTGTTTGTTTAATTTTCGGTTTTTGGCAGTACTGGGGATTGAACCCAGGACTTCACATATGCAAGGCAAGTGCTCTACCACTGAGCTATGAACCCAGCCCACAGCCACAATTTTACTATGAAAATTTCCAGTCCTGTAGAAGAGTTGACAGTACAAAGAATACCTAAATACCCTCCACCATGGGCTGGGGATATAGCTCAGTTGGTAAAGTGCTTGCCTTGCAAGCACAAGGCCCTGGTTTCAATCCCCAGCACCGCAAAAAAAAAAAAAAAAAAAAAAAAAAAAAAAAAAAAAAAAAAAAAAAAAACCTATCCTCCACCTAGTCTCACCAGCTGTTAACATTTTGTCACATTTGCTTGCTCTTCTCTTTCCACACACATTTACTTATTTATTTTGATGAATCATTTGACAAATTAAGTTGCAGGTATCATGTCATTCTATCCATAAATCAGCCATTATCTCCCAAGAAGAACATTATCCTATGTTACCATAATACCATAATCACATCTAAGGAACTTCACAGAAGTATAATACTATTATCAAAGACACAACTAGGTAATAGTATTAATATACTATATAATACTGTGTTACTTAGTATACAGTCATAATATATATTCATATTTTTCCAACTGTCCAAATGACTTTTTTAAATTCTAATTCAGGATCCAATCAAGGATCACACAGTACATTTAAACTGTCACATTTACTTTAACCTAGGACAATCCACTCCCCTTGTCTTTTCATGTCTTTAATAGCATTGAAAATTTTGAAGAATTCTGCTATCTTGTAAAATGTTCCACAATCTGAACTTGTCTGATTGCTGATAATTAGATTCACGTTCAATACTTTTGTAAAGTCCTTGTTAGTTGATGTTTCATACTTCACATTGCATCTCATAAAGAGGTACATAATATTAATTTTTTCATTATTAATTCTGCTAGTGGGATGACTGCTCAAACATGTCTATTGTAGGGCTGGGGGTACAGTTCAGCAGTAGAGTGCTTGCCTAGCATGTGCGAGGCCCTGGGTTTGATCCCAGCACCACAAAACAAATAAACAAAAAAATCTCTCTCTCTCTCTCTCTCTCTCTCTCTCTCTCTTTTAAGTCTAAGTTATTTTTTTAAGCTACCTTTGCCACAAAGGAATCAGTATAATGGTCATCATTTGATAAAAGTAAGGAAAGTAAGCTTAAAGTCCTACGCATTTCTCTGGTCCATGGAGAGTAATGGTTCAAACCAGTGCTATGGTTCCCAGTGCCTGAGTAATGGCCCAAGTTCTTTACTCAACTTCATAGTCAATAGGAAGTAGATTCACATGAGAATTGTGGTTTAGAGTACGGTTATTATTTCCCTAGGGAAAGGGCTAGGTCGTGATGCAGAGATGGGGATAGGTGATAAATTTGGGTCTCTCATGCTCTCCAATGTGAGACTTGAGGAAACTATTCAGCAGGCTCACTACACTCTGGGGAGTGTGACGGAAGTCAGGGCCTTCTTACTTGTGAGCTGAGCCCTCTTTGCTCTGGGCATCACCTGTGGGCAGGGATGACCTAACAGCCAAGAAACCCAGATGTCACCATGATTGTGACCTGTTTTTTCTCTTCTTATTATTATTTTTATTTATTTATTTATTTTTTTGGTACGGGATTGAAACCAGGGGTGCTTAACCACTGAGTCATATCCCTAGCCCTTTTTAAAATAATTTTTTTTTAAATTTTGAGACAGGGTCTCATTAAAACTGATTAGGGCCTCACTGAAGTTGTTGAGGCTGACCTCAAACTTGTGAGCCTCCTGTCTCAGCCTTCTGAGTCACTGGAATTACAGGCCTGTGCCACCATACCCAGTTTCTTTTTCTCTTCTTAATAATAAGTAAACTGTTGTATGACTCTTTGAGTCCTTGTGAATTTTTTGCTACCCGACAGACTTTTTACCCAGTGGTTTTAGCAGTCACTGATAATCTTTGCTTGAATCAATGATCACATTAATAGTTGCAAAATGATCATTAGTCTGTAGGTAAAATGAACCTTGGCAAATCAAATCATATTTTCCCATTGACTTGCAATATAATTTCAGAATTATTTCATAACCAGTTGCAGAAGTTCGTCTACTTGCCTTACACTTGACAGTGGTCCATAACACCAATTTCTCTAACCTCTATCTACTTGGACAGTATCCATATGAATGCATGGGCTTAAGCAGTGGGCAAGGAATTAGTTACCTGTCTATACAAGCAAGATTCCCCAGTCTTTAAAGTCCTGTTTTCCCTGTCAAGAAAAGTCTACGGGGCTGGGGAAATAGCTCAGTTGGTAGAGTGCTTGCCTTGTAAGCACAAGGCCCTGGGTTCAAATCCCCAGCACCCAAAAAAAAAAAAGAAAAAGAAAAGAAAAGTCTACTTTAGGGCTTGAGATGCGGCTCAGTGGTAGAGTGCTTGCCCAGTATGCATGAGGTCCCGGGTTCACTCCTCAGCACCATAAAAGAAAAAAGAAAAGTCTACTTTCCCCAAAACAGTGTCATGTCAGAGTTACCTTCAGACACACCAAGAAGGGAGAGAGGGAGACACAAAGGGCTTAGGTGTCGGACTCTTGGCACAATTTTAAAAGGTTCTATAAACTATATTGGGACAGTACCAAATTACATGAGCCAGATGCTTCAGGCAGCCTGTTTCTCTGGCTCTGTGACTATTACTTCTTCCTGATCAACAGTCCTTTAGAGTTCAAACACCATCCCCAGACCAGCTGTTTCAGAATCCCCTGGGAAGCTGGTTAGGAAACATATGCCCCTATCCCACCTCTGGCCAACTCAATTAGAGCCCTGCAGGGAGGTATGGGAATCAGTGTACTGACAAACTACCCAGGGGAGCTTGAATAACCAGGTTTAGAAATTCCTGGTTAGAGAAGACCCACTGTAGCCCCTAGGAGTGGACTATCTCATAGGACACACAGTGGTGGATGGCAGTTATGGAGCCATCTCATTATGTGACAACCACCCGGCCAGCAACTGACTCCCAGAGGTCTAGAACAAGGGTAAAAGGATTAAACAGATGCAACAAGTCTATTGTATCTACATTATCTATTTGAAGCTTTGAAAAAGCCACTGTACCTAGAGAAGCTATTGATCTATGGTTCTCCAAATTCAGACTTTAAAAGTATCTGGGAACTTCACTTCCTAAAGAGTCTACATCTGAGGTTTCCATGAGGTCTAAGAATATGTGTTTGCAACAAAGTTTTCAGATACACAAGGTACAAGAGGCCCTGGCCTAGATGCTTCTCTGCACTTAGATATGACAGTCAAGGAGCAAAAGAGTTGGGGAAAAGTGTCTCAGCCTGCCTTTGAAGGCTACTCACCAAACTGAAGAAACAAAATATGAGGTCACAGCCAGGCAAAGTGGCACATGCCTGTAATCCCAGTGGTTCAGGAGGCTGAGGCAGGAGGATCATGAGTTCAAAGCCAGTCTCAGTAACTTATTGAGGCACTAAGCAACTAGGTGAGACACTATCTCTACATAAAATATAAAAAAGGGCTGGGGATGTTGCCCAGTGGTTAAGTGCCCCTGGGTTCAATCCCCAGTTTCGAAAACAAAAATGAAAACACCCCTGAGGTCATGTGGGAAGTGCTCAATGAGCAATTCATCACCCGTACAGAAATATCAGATGATACGAAGCCTTCAGGACATTTCACTCCAACCTTTCATCCCAGAAGAGGATATAGGCAGTCTGAGCCAAGTAAGACTAAGACCCCCAACACAAAACACCCATTTCAGGATCCATATCAGCAGTCTCCAGCAGTTTCCATGAGCAAAGAACAATCCTCGCAGGATGGGAGCTGTGAAATATCTGAATTAAAAAATATTTGACTGTCTAGGCCTTGCCTGATTCTAGCTTCCCCTTCACCCTGTGAAAGAGAAAGTTCCTCACGGTTCTCTTTTTCCCTCTGTCCCAACTCCTACTATTAACTGAGCCCAAGACAAGATTAGCATGTGTCCTTGTGGTCCTACCCAGAAAACAGTCAGACCACTGGGAGCAGGGAGCAGGAACCATGCTAATTATGGCAGACTGCAACAAGGACAGAGTGTCAAGGGCAGTGGCTTAGGGACATAACCCTCTCTGCTATGGGACAGATAGCTTTCTATACAGGAAAGGACTCCACAGACATTAAAATATGCCTGCAAGTTCCCAAAGTTGACCAGGCTCATGGCAACAGGAGCAGCACACCAACAGCCCCTGGACTCTTACCTGACTGGAACACATATCGGGCCAGGCCCTGCATTAGCTCTGCGGGCCATGTTGGTGGGGCAGACTCCCCGGTTTCTCTCTTTAGGCGAAATGTCAACTCAAAGCCAAAACCACTAGGTCCATCTGTTCCAGTAAACCTGAAAAGAATAAAAAGCAAATGTTTTAAGTTCAACTACCTTAGGAAAAATATTGTTTGAAAGTTTAACCAAAGCTCCCTACTTTGTGTGGGGCCTCAGCATACAAACCTTTCATTCAGGGGAATCTTCCACTGTATGAGCCCTGGTGGGGAAGAAGGACCTCGGGACCTCAAAAGCCTTTAAGGAACTAGAATTCTTGCCTTACTCTCCTGATAGGTGTTGACACATGTATACAACCTGAGCCTAGCCATACTTCCCTGTTGGCACTCTGAATTATGAGTTCGAGATTTTGTGGCTCTAGAACATTCCTTTTTGTACGACTGAGGCAATATTACTGAAAATCTTCCTCACCCATGTTCCTTACTCCTTCAAGTTGCTCATAAGCACCCACTTCGTTTGCTAAGGATACATGTCCTGTGAGTCACCAGAAAGGCTGTGTGCTCTGTGAGGACAAGACCTTTGTTCACTCTACCCCACAAGGTACAATCCTTGGCTGCGCTGGCTGGCCTCCAAAGTCAGCACTGCAGATTGGTCCCCAGGCAGATTCCAAACACTGAGTGGGCCTATCTTCTTCCTGAAACCTAGTACCCCAGGTGCCTGCATCAGTCAACACTGCTCCTCCAGAAACCACAAGCACTCTTCAACCAGTGGAACGTGAAGCATTACAGTTTGCCTCCCTTCCCATCTCTAGGTGAACCTGAATGATGAGGAATATTGGTTCTATGGTCACAACTCCTTCCAGGGGCAGTAAGACAAGGTCAGAGTGCCAGCCTCCCTGTCTGCTAAGAAATGCTCAGAAGTCCTGAGTCTCAGGGAAGTTCATGAAATAGACTGCTGCTAGAGAGAGCAGTGATTTGGGTCAGAGGGCAGAGTCTGGTTAGTGGGGTGCCATACCTCCTCATGTGAGGGAGGCATCCAGGTAGGAGTTCTTGACAACTCCATGAGGCCTGCCAGCACAGGAAGGGTTAAAAGTTAAAATATGTTCATGATATAATTTTCAGTAATTACATCTTGTACAAACAGCAGCCATAATGACTATACACATGTAAACTCCCCAGCATACAAATACAAACCATAAACTAAGATGACAGCCAATACCTTGCTAGCCAAGCTCCTGGAACAGGTGATCAGAGGGGAGAATTCTCAAGGGCTCATGACACAGTCAATGTTCAACCCTGAAATTTCTTGTAGCATCTTTTCTTCATCAACCACCCCAAGAGGCCAGGGAGAAAGACTGGATAGAAACAGAGTTCAATGTCTGAAACTGGTATCAATCCTAGCCTTGGCTTTGGGTGCCTGGGGGAACTTGGCTCTCCTACACCATAGGGAAGAATTACCTCTAAGAGGCTAAATTCAATTTCTTTTGGATTGAAAAGGAATCCTTAGAAATCATCATGGTCTGGGCTGGGGTTGTGGCTCAGTAGTAGAGCACTTGCCTGGCATGTGTGAGGCACTGGGTTCAATTCTCAGTACCAAATATAAATAAATGAATAAAATAAAGGTCTATCATCATCCAAAAAAAAAAAAAAAAGAAAGAAAGAAATCATCATGGTCAAGCCCAACTGTATTTAAAATACAGTGTCCATGGTCTACATTTTCTCCAATTATTTAGCAATATAGGAAGCAGACTCCATTTGGAGGATACACCTGTAGAATTTTGGAGATCAGCTAGAAGATGCTTAAAAGTGACACTACTTGAGTTATTTTATTTCCTTGCTGAATCACACTGTTTGGGATGAATTCAATGCAGCGGGGGCTGAGGGAACAGCTATGCAAACAGGTTGTAAAAGCTGCCTCCCTGAGACTGCAGGTCAGAAGAGGTGAAAACCTGAGGGTAATGCAGATTGACTCTAAAACTCTGCAAAAGGAGATGGGTCACTAGGGCAAAGGGAAAATTTTAAGCAATCACCAATTAGAGGCAGCTTTGTGAAAAGTATCAGACCATTATTCCAGGGCTTTCATCTTGGGCCAAGGAAAATACATGATTTCTAACCACAAAACTTGAGACACAGACTAAAAGGAACATGTTCATCTTGGGCTGCACAATGGGGAGAATCTTGAGATGGAGATCCATGTCCACACAGAACTATTTCACTAAGGAGGGCTGTGTGCACACCCACGTATGGATGTACATCTGCACACATGCATGTGTACACCATCTGTCTCCACCCAGAGTGCTTTCTGGGCCAGCTCTGTGGTGGGCAGGCCAGCCCTCACTTGGCTATAGGGGAGGGCCAGGCTTGGCCAGATGGTCTCCACCTGCATTTGATTACCACCCACTAGGCTGGCTGGACGCAGCCTCCATACTCTGAAACATGAGTCTCAGGATAAAGGCACAACCTGGGCCTGTCAGAAAGTCTCTTTTTCAAAGGCTGCCCAGGCAATAGCCAAGTGACAAGGTCATTCAGTCTTTAACGTCTCCTGGAGGGACCTGGCTTGGTCTGCACTTCCTCATATGAGGGCTTCTGCCAAAGTGGTTTTATCTGACCAGTGAATGAATCCCCTCCAAGGGAGCAGCTGTCTCTCATGTCTTCTGAGAGAGGAAGGCATGAGAAGAAACTGGCATGTGCAGAAGGTGGGATCTGGGTCAGTGCAAAGAATTTTTCTAACATAAAAAGCTGCTTAAATACTGGCTGGTGGTAAATGGGGCCAATAAAAAATTTCTTCCTATAGCAATTTTTAACAGAATGAGTTAAAGATCTTCCCAGTCTGATAGGATGGGGGTAAGGGGTCTGTCTTCTTGTAGAAGGATGGATGAAATGGGCCCTCAAGACTGTTTTCAGTTCAAGAACCCCTGATCCCACTCACTGGGGTGTCCTGGGGATAAGCTGGCCAGCAGCTGGCAAGCCAACACAATGACTGGGTTGGCCTCATAACAACAGCAAACCTGCCAATTGAACACACGCCTTGAATCCTAGACACACAAATGCCCAGCCATCAAAACTTATTCAAAGGCCTCTCCTAAATCATCTCAACTAAGAAGGTATCAATCAGTCCAATAGGTCAAAATGACCACATGACTTTCTACAGGAAACACATGACTGAGGACACAGAAAGAGCCAATCTAAATAAAAGCTTGCATCTAATGCTTGACATCACTAGTCATTAGGGAAATGCAAATCAAAACCTCAGTGAGTCATGCATGGTGGCACATACCTACTAGCCAGCTACTCAGGAGGATCGGAACTTGAAGGCCAGCCTGGGCCTTAAAGAGAACCTGTCTCGAAATAAAATCAAAAGGGCTGGGGATGAAGTTCAGTCATAGAGAGCTTGCCTAGCATGCCCTGGGTTCAATCCTCAGTACTATAAAAACAAAACAAAACAATAACAAAAACACCATCTCAGCAAGATAATATTCCACAGCCTCTAGGGTCTCATAAGATTATAATGGCCCTGAAAAATTTCTATCAGCTGGAGACATTGTAGCTACTATAACATCATAGGACAATACTTTACTCATGTGTTTGTGGTGATGCTATACTGCCAATCATATAAAAGTATAACATACAATCATGTACAGTACTTGGTAATTTTTTTTTTTTTTTTGGAGGTACTAGGGATTGAACCCAGGAGTGCTACATCCCTAGTCCTTTTTTATTTTTTATTTTAAAATAGGGTCTCAAGATGGGCATGGTATTAAAAGATACGGAGATAAAAGACAGTAAGACTGATGATCCTAACCCTGTGCAGACCTAGGCTAATGTGTTGTGTCTTAGTTTTTAACAAAAATGTTTTTAATTTTTTGGTGCTAGGAATTGAACCCAGGGCCTCATGTATGCTAAACAGGTGCTCTACCACTGAGCTACACGCCCAGTTCCAACAAAATAGTTGAACATTAAAATTTTTTTCATTAAAAAAGCTTACAGAACAAGGATATAATGAGAGAAAATATTTCTGTAATTGTAAAAGTCAATGTTTTACAAAAATTAAAAAGTTTATAAAGTGAAAAGTTAAGTTTATAAAGTTTATAAAAAGCTATTTATAAAGTTACAGTTAAGTTTATTATTGAGAAAAATTTTCATAAATTCAGTGTAGTCAAAGTATTTAGTGTTTATAAAGTCTATAGCAGTGAAAATTATGTCCTAGGTCTTCACATTCACTCATCACTTACTCACTGACTTCCAGTTCTGTGCGCGTCAATCATTGCATGTGCCCTATGCAGGTATATCATTAGTTATCTTTTATAGCATTATTTTTCTGTATATTCTATTTATATACACAAATACAAATGTTACAATTGCCTACAGCATTCAGTATATAACATGTTGTACAGTTTTATGGACCAGGAGCATCAGGCTATACCATATGGCCTCAGTGTGTAGTAGGCCTACTAAGTGTGCACTACAGTTGTATACTTACAGTCTATGATGTTCACACAAAATGGACTAAAGATGCATTTCTCAGAACATATCCCTGTTAAGCAAAGGCATGACTGTATAAGTCTTTTAAGTTCATGACAAGATGTCTGACTTCACTCATAATAAGAGAAATGCAAATTAAAGCATATTAAAACAACCATGAGATATTGTTCTCATCTATCAGATTGGCAAAAATTAAAATATGGTTTTACATTCTGTTGGCAAGGTTGTGGGGAAAAAGAAAATCTCATATTCTTGTGGAGATACAAATTAGTACTATCTTTATGGAGGGGAATTAACACCTAACAAAAAAATATCTTTACCACTTCTAAGAATCTGTAATTGCAAAATACTGGAAACCACCAAAATGTCCATTTATAGGACAACGATGTGGTTCAAAGGCTACTATGCAGCTATAAGAATGAATGAAAAACTCTATAAGCTGATGTGGACACTGTTGAGTAAAAAAGCAAAAGAATCTACAGTATGCTTTTGAGGACAAAAGAAGGGAAGATAGAAAAATGTACATATATTAGCTCATTTATACAAAAAGTCACATGGGAAGGATAAGTGGGAAACTGAGATTGGTTGCCTGTATGCAGTAGGTGGGAATGAGACAGAAAGGACTGCAGGGGTAGAAGATAACATTTTTCTGAATATTCCTTTTTGTACAGTTCTCACTTTTGGATCCATGCTAACATTTTCACATACTCAAAGCAAGTAAAATAGAATCAATGAGGATGGAGGAAAATGCTAAAATGCAATTTGAACAAAATTAACTTAATTGCAATTATCTTATCTGACTGTGGTTAAATAACTATGACCACACTGAAGATGGGGGGAAAAAGAGAGGTTAGGAGGTTATTTAAGTAACTTTTGTACAGTTTTTTGACCATATATTTTCAGGCTAAAGACAAAAAGAACCGTAAACAAATATTAAACTGTAGCCAGTTGATTTACTTTTGCATTAGTTGGGTAATTCTGATGCTGCATTATGTATAAATGTATTGTGTATAATGAAAATTGGGTTTCTCTCACTGTCACAGAAATTAAAAATTGGTAAATAGTCAGTCACAGTGGCCCATGCCTGTAATCCCAATGACTTTAGAGACCAAGGCAGGAGGATGGCAAGTTTGAGGCCAGCCTGAGCAATTTAGCAAGACCCTGTCTCACAATTTTTTCTTTTAAATTAGTAAATATATGTCAGTTAGAAATATGTTAACAACAACAATAACAAAAATGCAGGCTAGAATTAACTCCCCAGGAATAGTTTTAAAAATGAAGGAATCAGTATGAATTCATGGTATTTTATAGAGAGAGATAGAAAGAAAAGGAAAAAGAGTGTGCTTGTGTATGTGAGTACAAGACAAAGGTACATGGCAACCCTGTACCTTGTCAATTTTGTTGAACACCTAAAACTGTTTTAAAGTCTTTTAAAAAAAGCCATGCAAAATGACATGTGCCTATAATCCCAGTATATGGAACACAGTAAGTATAATTAAAGTGCCAGCTATTATTAGCTATTATTTATAGTAGTTGTTTCCCATTCTGAAAATTCACCCTAAAAGAATACTCTTGTATTTGGAAAAAGCCTTTCGCATAAACATAATCAGCAGTATTTATAAGAGTAAAAAATTTAGAAACACTTTAAATGTCCTACAAGTAGGGTAATTATGTAAATTCTGGTACACGGTGTGGTAGGACATTACACAGTCACTAAAAACCAGGGCTAGCAGGAAAGCAGGGACTGATCTGTGAGCTTTGAGAGGCAAAGCTCTTCACCTCTACCTGGTGAAGAACAGTAAGTTTATATCTGAACTCTATCCTACAGTCTCTATTATCAATACCTCCTTTTCAAATGTTCATGAAATTATAACCTTTGCCCACTGCTGATAGAAATGTAAAAGGATACAGCTGCTGTGGGAAAGAGTGAGGTGGGTTCTTCACAAAATTAAACACAAAATCACCATGTGATCAGCAGTTCCACTTCTGCTTGTACACCCAAAAGACTGAAAGCAGGGCTCTGAACACCTGTTTCACAGCAGAGTTATTCACAACAGCAAAAAGGTAAAAGCAACTTAGCTAAGAACCTATTAATGGACAAGTGGATTAAAAAAAATGTAGATACCTATAATGGAGTATTATTTAGCCTTAAAAAGGAAGGATATTCTGACACACACATAGATGAAGACTGAAAACACTATGCCAAATGAAAAAAAGTCAGATACAAAGGACAAACACTGTATGATTCGCTTATACAAGGTACTCAGAGTAGTCAAATACATAGAGACAGAAAACAGAACAGTGGTTTCTCAGGACTGAAGGAAGCTGGCAATGGGGAGTTATTATTTTTTAATGGGTACATAGTTTCAGTTTGAGAAGATATAAAAGTTCCAAAAATTGTTGGTGATGAGGTTTGTACACCAATGTGAATATATTTAATTCCACTGAACTATACACCTAAAACTATTGAGAAGGGTGAATTTCATATCATGCAGATTTTAGCAAAAGTAAATGGTCATAAAAAAACATGACACAAAAGTAAACAAAGTATGATTCAAAATATGTGTTTAGCTGGGTATAGTTGTGCATGCCTATAGCCCCAACTATTGGGGAAGCTGAGGCAGGATCACTTGAGTCCAGAAGTTTGAGGTCAGCCTGGGCAACATCAATGAATAAATGAATGAAATGAAATGAAAAAATAAAAACAGTGGAGAAGACATAAGGAGGAATAGAGCCCTGCCCAAGGCTAAGGTCTAAGCGGCAGGGGCAAAATGGTGAACCGGCCAGCAATAACCGAGAAGCTGAACAATAAGGAAGAGGCACATCAGATAGTCTCAGTCTTGGCCTTCTTGGGCCCTCTGGAGGCCACAGGATGGACTTAGGGTAGAACTTACATAAAACTATACCTCTCCAGGATCCCAATAATAGGCTAGAGAAGAGCCAGCAAAATGGCCACAAATACCGGCTGTGGAGATTGACTGAGGTGATGCCAACCCCATCTCTACCATCCTCTGGCTGATCCTGGGGCAAGTTTACTTACATGTACCCCAGATACTTCATCTGTATAGCTGGGGTGAAGACACTCACCCCAGAGGGCAGTGGGAGACTTTCTGGGATAGCACAGAGTCTGGTACCAGAGAGTATCCTCATGCATGCATGCCTACTCATCTTTCCTCTTACTGATTGCTAGAAACAGTCCCTGCTCATCATTTTCCCTGAGAACTTCCACAGATGCCTGTAGCTTCCTACCTCCCAGGTTCTGGGGCATAATGGGCCTAGTTCTTCCATCCTGAATCTGCCAGCTTCACATAATTTCCTGGTCTTGGATTCCTTCCAAAGTCCTCAAACCAAACCTGAAAGTCTTCCTGACTGCTACCACACTTTGAGTGACAGCCATTACAGTGGAATTCAACAAATAATTCTAAATAAACATTTGCAGAGACGATGCTTTCACTTTGAACAATTCACAATTACTTATACTTCATCAACCATTTGGAAATGATGTTTGGTGACAACACAAGTACCATACTGGATAGTAAAACTCTGTAAAGTTATTTTGAAATATGTTTATATGGTAATATTTTGAGAGAGCTAAAAAAAAAAATTAGCTTCCCACTATATTAAATCGTTGTATAATCTTAAAAAAAAAAAAAAAAAAAAGGAAAGAAAGAACACATTGGTTAAGGCTGGGGATACAGTTTAATGGTAGAATACTTGGGCAGCATGCACAGGGTCCTGGGTTCAATTACCAGCACTAAAAAAAAAGAAAGTGAAAGAAGAAGAAAGAATACATCAATGGAGACTAGACTCACACTGTGAGCTGGGAGTACGATAAGGCCGCAATGCAAGCAGCCACCTTTGAGTTTTAACTCTGAATTTTATATGCTTTTTTTCTGCTAAAAACCTGTCCAAACAGATTCGTGGAATACATTTGCCTCACTCAAGTAACCCTTGCCTTAGACCCCCTTGCTGGAAGCCAAGGACCACATTCCCACAGCATTCCTCAAGTTTAAAAACAGTAGCTCCCAGGACTGATTCAGCTGAGAATCCAGCCAAACAAACTCTCCTGGCTCCCAATACTTTGGCTGCTTAACTCTGTCCTGGGCTCTCAGTGAGCAAAGTACTTCCCAGACTGAGGCATCAAATTTAAGAAAAGTCCATGCCAGGAGCAGCAGACCCTTTCTTAAACAGTGGTGGAAGCTCACAGTCAACTCTGGAGATCTATCCACTGTACCTTCTTCCCTCTACTCCCAACCCCCACAAAGAACCAGAGGCTCAGTCCCAGGGGGATCTCAAGCCAGTGTGGCACGCTATGGGAACTCTGTCAGTTTCCACTCTTGGCTTTGGTTTCAAGCAACATCTTTATAAAGTCTTTTTAAAAATTAAAAAAGGCTGGGCCAACAGAGGAAAGATCACAGCCAATTTGGGAAGTGAGGTGTCCTCTCAACGCAGGTATGCAGCTTGAGGGCTTCTTACTGACCCAAGAGCCAAGGTAGCTTACCTAACCAGGGGCCCCGGATCCACCCACTCTCTTCCAATACTTTGGGAAGTCAGCCACCCCAGAAGATCAGACAGAGTAGTGAAATAAATCTTTTCAGGATCTCATCCCCTAAGGGCAAGGATTGTACTATTTGTGTGTTCTGTACATGGGTACACCATGTCTCAGTTGAGCAATGAATGTTAAATGGCAATAATATTCCTATTGCCTCCAAAGAGATAATCTGGCCGAGACATTAAGCAAGCAGCACGATAAGATAGTATTAAAAAGCAATGAGCTTCCCTCTTAGTTATTATCAAAGTCGGATTCAAATATCTTAAAGTCATTTCCTTTGAGCCAATTTTGTTGCTGTTTCCTTTTTAGAGAAGTAGAACCAATAGTCAACTCCATTCTTCCTTTATACTAGTGCTGATATCCCACACCACGGGAAAGACTTCCTAAAATCCCCTTCCTCTTCCTGCCACATCATCCCTTTGCTTTCCTCACCAGTCATTGAATGTCCCATTCTTTATATTGCCTTCAAACTCTGCAAATTCATCTTGTCTCACTATCTTCCTCTCTTACTATAATGACCTTCTTTCTGTTCCAAAATTCCTCAAGGTCTCTCGTGCCTCAGGGTCTTTACACTAGCTCTTTTCACTGCCAGGGGCTTCATACAGTTGAATGACCAGGGGTCCCAGCATTGTACAAATCCAGGGAGCACCAAATGCACAAAATGATATAAACAGTGCACCTAGAATTATATGATGTGACAGCCCTGACTGCCACCTTGTCATTGAGTATCAGTTCAAAGCTTCAAGAAAGCAATTACTGATAACCGCAAAATGTTCCCTCTCCGCTGGGTACCCTCCAGTGTCTCCTCCCTGCTTCATTTACAACACCCATACATAAAGTAAAATAATTATTACATATTTCTTCCATAAGAATGTAAGACAGAGTAGAAACTTTGCCTGCCTTGCTCTATATCGTACCTCCAGTACTTAACAGAGCCCTGAACATTTAGAAAATGTGTTCTAAAAACTCACAGAAATAAATCAAATGCTTACCATACACTAAACACTGTGTCAGGTATGGGTTGGGGTATGCCGCCTCACCTCATCAAACCAGTTTTGGGCATTCTTACCCAAATCATAGACCACCTCCCAGAAAAAGGTTCCTACTCCTATGAAAATGTCCCTAAGTGTTCTGCTCTTTGGAGTTAGGGTCCAAACTGAAGAAATGCTCCTGGGTGAGCTAATGCTCAGGCTCAGGCTCAATGCTGGGATGGGAGACTCCTTCACCTCCAGGGGTAAGAGCATTTTTTTGCAACAGCCAGAGAAACCCCAAAAAGAAACCTATCTCCACCTTATTTATTTGTTCAGCAGATATCTCACAGACTAGGGAAATATAAGGTCATGATACACATACGTTACTACCCTCAGTGAATTTACACTCTTGTGGGGTGGAGTTCCCTGTGATAATTAAGTACTTTAAAGAGGAATTAAGCAGAAAGGGGGTGGTGCTTCATGGAGAGATATAGGGTCCCCCTTTTAAAGGAGGCAGCCAGGGAAGGCTTCACTGAAAAGTGGTATTTGAGGAAAGATCTAAAAAAGAGGTGAGCGAGTGAAGCATGGGGCTATCTGCAGGTAGAGCTTTCCAAGTGTGGGGACAGCAAGTGCAAAGTCCCTCAGGCAGAAGAGTACCTGGCACTTCAGAGGAACAGCAAAGGGACCACAGTGGAGGGAGGAGAGTGAGGAAGGGGAGAGACGCATCAGAGGTGGGGGACTGAAGAAGAGGGCACAAAACCTTGAAGGCTGTGGCATGTGGTTTTTACTCAAGTGAAAGAGGAAGTCAATGTATGGTTCTGAGCAGAGAAGTGACTAAACGGGATGCTGCAGAGACTGTCCCTGGCCAAAAAAACAGAATGAGGGATGCACATTATCAATGCTTCTTCAAAGCTGTGACTCCAAAGATCCCTACACAGCTACCACCTTCCTTCTGGGCCTTTTCTTTATGCAAAAGTCCTGGTTATGAGAATGAAAAATTGTGAAACTGGCTCCACAAGGGCGGGAATCCAGCATGTCTGCAACCTGATATATTGGAAAAGCTAGAGTGGTAAGGAGAAGGGGTTAGGGCAAGCCATGGTGTCGCCTGTCGGTTTTCACTGTTTTTTTCCCCCTCTAACCAGTCAAGTCTTTCAGAAACATTTAGGAGCAAAATCTGTCACAGGCAGAAAGTACAGCCAGCAAACTTACTCCTCTGGGACCAGAAGCCTAGACCAGACCCCATTATCCAGCAGTTATTTCTCCCCACAGCCATGGCATGTAAGCTCCTGACCTCATGTTCAAAGGCATGAGGACCGACAGAGGACATTTGTGGGCACAGGCAGAGCTCCAAGATGCCTCACGTATCACATGAAGATCAGTTGTAGAAAAACAGAAGTATCTCCTTGGTTGGCCTTCCTGTGACAAAGGTGATTCTATGACCAGGGACTCTGGGAGCTTGAATAACATGGGAGGGAGCAGGAAAGAAAGGGTCACTGTTTACTGATGTGCTGCTTCAAGTTCTGGAGCTCCCTGGGGAAGCTATTATGAACCCAAGTTCTCATTGGCAAATAGCAATTGGCCTAGTATCAAACATAGGCTGGTTGTTTCTGAGCCTTGGGAGCCCTGCTTGCAAAGAACCTTCCACTAGGCCTCAAGACACGGATTAGAAAAGAGAAGGTGGGAGGATCCATGATGACCTAAGGCTCTGAAGCTATATCAGGCCCACATCTTCACAATGCTCCCAATTCAAGGAACTTCAACCAAAAGACTAAAGCCTCCACGAGGACCAGGATCAGGTTTGTGCTATTCATTACCATATACCTCATACCCAGAACCACATCCCAACAATGATGCTCTGTGTAATGTATGAATGTCTGGCCCTCTAAAGAAGAGGGGCCAATGATGAATGCTGGGTGGAAACCATGAGGCCTGACTATCCATCACGCAGTAGACCCTGTACCAGGAAAGGACAGCAGGCCACCCTTTCTCTTAGATCCATTGTTCAGTCCAATTGCAAACACACAAAATTATTACACTATTTGATTTCCTATGTGTGACAGAAAGTCTCACAAATCATTTATTTCTGGCAAATACCTAAAAAGGATCTGACTACCTCTGGGCACTTGTGCTTGTAAATATTTTGTGAACCTTGGATACAAGAAGCCTGGGATACTCACTATCCTCTGCATTCATACACACAAGGAAGGAAGAAGTAAGGAGGTTCATGGTGTTCATTTCTAGGTGACACGGATCACCCAATCCTGACCTTTTTAAGGGGAAAACAGAAACAATATACCCTCAGGACTATTATGACCACCTGTGACAGTGAAGTTGTGATCTGGATTCAAAAGATCTAGGTATTAATTGAAAAGTAGGCAACAAGCATAGTTAATACACATGCTCCCTAGAGCATTCTGCACTGTTGTAAGAAGTCAAAGAGGCAAAAAAATAATGTAGCTAATATAACGTGGCAATCAGTAGGGGTCATCTTCCCAATCACATATACTGGTTCAGAATCTAGAAAGTCTAGTTGCAGGGTGAAGTTAAATTTGGAAAACAGTGTTATCCAGGTATCAGGGAAATCCTGGAAGATGTTAGGTCACACATAGCAGAAAGCCAATGCACAACTGGGACATTATGTCACTATGAATTATTTATAGAAATTAGCATAAGAATATAGACAGAAGTATAAACCAGCAGTGGTAGGATTATAAATAATTTTTTTCTCTAACTTTTTTTTCTAATTGCTAACATTTTTGGCAAAATGGTTCATTGTTTTTGTAAGTGAAAAAGGCAAATTTACAACTAAGAAGTTGGGCAATAATAATGGATATAAAAGGAAAAAGTCAGGCTAGAAAAGTTAGAGATTTTTGTCTTCATGTTGGGTCAACTAATACAGGGTGTTTCAGGTCTCACTGGAGCCTCAGAGGACCACAGTACACTCATTCTCACCTAAGACAAGGTTAAGTCTAATGAGGTCTGAGTGAACAAGTCTGTATACCAGTTTTTCTACAGTCTATACTGGGGACACAATCAATCTCAAACCCTGGGATTATGGTTGCAGTTCCCAGTACCAACCATACTTTATGGAAGACGACACATAGCTCAGGGATATAACTCAGTGGTAGAGCTCCCCTGGGTTCAACTACCAGTATAACACACACACACACACACACACACACACACACACACACGATAGCAGAACATATGAAAAGATGCCCAACAGTACATGTTGTCAGAAAAGTGCAAATGAGATAGGTATGGTGATGCATATCTGTAAACCCAGAGACTTCAGAGGCTGAGGCAGGAGGATCACAAGTTCAAAGCCAGTCTCATCAACTCAGCAAGGCCCTAAGCAACCTAGCAAGATCTTGTCTCAAAATAAAAAATAAAAAGGGCTGGGAATGTGGCTCAATGGTTAAGCACCCCTGGGTTCAATCCCCATTATCAAATAAATAAATAAATAATAAACTGAGGTACATTCACACAATGGATAAAAGGAAGTGAGCTCTCAAGATATAAAAATGAATAGAGGAACCTTAAAGGCACACTGCTTAGTGAAAGCAGTCTGAGAAAGCTGCATACCATATGATTCCAACTATATGGCATTTTGGAAAAGGCAAAACTGCAAAGACAATAAAAAAGTAGTGGTTTCTGGGGCTTAGGGAGGGAGGATCAATGAGCACAGAGAATTTTCAGAGATGATAAAACTACTATGTATGGTACTATGAGGGTGGATACACGACATGCACTTGTCAAAACCTAAAGAACTGCACAACAGGTGAACCCTAATGTAAACTATGGAGTTTAGTTAATAATAATGTATCAATATTGGTTCATCAATTGTTTCAAATGTATCACACTAGTGCAAAATGTTAAAACAGGGAACTATTGGCAGAGGAGAGAGGGAGATACGTAGAAACTCTGTATTATCTGCTCAAAGAAAAAAAATTTTTTGTTTGTTTGTTTATGCTCTGAATCAAACCCAGGGTCTCATATGTGCTAATCATGTGCTCTTGCTACATTCCTAACCATTCTGTTTTTTTTTTTTTTTTTTTTTTGGGTGCTGGGGATTGAACCCAGGGCCTTGGGCTTACAAGGCAAGCACTCTACCGACTGAGCTATCTCCCCAGCTCCTTGTTCAATTTTTTATAAACCTAAAACTGATTTTAAAAATAAACTGTTGGGGCTGGCTCAGTTGGTAGAGTGTTTGCCTCGCAAGTACAAGGCCTTGGGTTCAATCCCCAGTACTGCAAATAAATAAATAAACAAACAAACAAACAAACAAACAAACTGTTAAGGGGTAGGACTGTGGCTCAGTGGTGGAGTGCCTGCCTAGCCCATGGAGGCACTGGGTTCAATCCTCAGCAGCACATAAAAATAAATGAATAAAATAAAGGTATTGTGTCTGTCTACAATTACAAAAATATTAATAAATAATTGTTAAGTGGGTGCAGTGGCACACACCTGTAATCCCAGCCACTCGAGAGGCTGAGGCAGGAAGATTGCAAATTTGAGACCAGTCTCAGCAACTAGTGAGAACCTGTCTCAAAATTAAAATAGAAAAAGGGCTGGGGATGTAGCTCAGTGGCAAAGCATCCTGGGTTCAAATCACCAGTACCAAAATAAAAATGTGAATAAAAAATAAAAAATAAATTGTTAAAGGAATTAAAATGCAAAAAAAAAAAAAAAAAATTCCCATCAGCACTGATATAAGATCAAAGGAAAAAATATCCTCTCCTGGGTGGCAACATGTCTTTCTATCAGAATAAAAATTCTTCCCAGATTGGCACAGCAGACACCTAATTAGCTAGATGCTTGTGACATACTCCCAGTCTGGAAAAGTTCCTTATGTCTACAACCAGCCTGAGAGAGAATGATCTGATACCCCATAAATCCTGACCGATATGTTCCTGGCTACTGGAATACCAGGCACATTACTTACCACAAGAAGCATGGTCATGTGAACTTGTCAACAAAGCCAGTGAAATCACCTTTGCACTTTTAAAGAGTTACAGATGTGTATAGCTCAGTGGTTAGACTACATGCCTTGCGTGAATGAGGCCCTGGGTTCCATTCCCAGCATCATGAAAAATAAAAATGAAAACATAAAAAACAAAAACAAAAAAATTGCAGATTTTACTAATAACTTTTTTTCTAATTGGGAATTGAACTCTAGGGTGTTCCACTGAGCTACATCATCAGCTCTTTTTATTTTTATTTTGAGACAGGGTCTTGCTAAGTTGCTCAGGCTGGCCTCAAACTTGAAATTCTCCTGCCTCAGCCTGCCATGTAGCAGGGATTACAGGTAAGCACCATGGCACCTGGCACACCAGCAACTTTTTGAAAATAACTTCAGTTAAGGTTGCAGAAGACTTAACTTGAGAGATGACAGGATTGTCACCTACTGTCCAGTTGTAGCATCTTGATATTACCTAGCAGGGCCCTTTCTTCTCCACAAAGTTGCTTTGACATACAGCTCAACATTTCCCCTATAAGCAGTTCCTGGTTAACTCTACTCAGTTACGATCATACACTAATCCCAATACCTTTGAACTTAGGTGCATAGTTTTAACAGAGTTCTCTAGTGTTCTCTGTGAAGAGGTAGAGAATCCAGACTGTCTGGGTTTGTATCCCAGTTCCAGTATTTACTCACTGGGTGGATACATTCCTTGATATCTCAGCACCTCAGTGTCCTTACCTATAAAATAAGGAGAATAAATACTACTTCATAGAGTTATTCTGAGAATTAAATGAGTTTATATAAAGCACTTAGAATAGTATCTTGAGTAAAGTAAGGGCTGTGTGTTCCATTATCACTACATGTTTTAAGTTTCTTGAAGCACTGAAGATCACAGGGTGAGAGGAAATGGCCTCAGAGGCATAGGGAGACAGGCAAAACCAAAAGCTGCTCCCAGTCCCTAACCCTCATTGTCTTCTTCCTTCCTGGGACTTCACTCTCCCCACACCAAACTGGGGCTGGGATTTTTAAGGTCCACCATTAGGAGAGATTTCTCATTGAACCCTTACCCAAACACAACATCTTGTCTACTGTTCTGCCCGTAAAAGGACTCAACATAGCTTTGTTGGTGGGTGTACTGCACAGAAGGGAAGCCACTGAGCTGCCAAGTTATTTGGTTGAGGGAGGAGATCATCCCTCAGAGAGAAATGTCTGGAGTGATCCTGTCAGAGAGAACAGATTCAGAGATTAGAACTGAGGTCCAGAAACAGAAAATGTAGTAGCGTTAGTTATCTCAGAGGCAGGATATAGGAATGTATTTAGGAGGCAAAGGGCAAAGGCTAGAGTTGGGACTTCTGAATCAGAATGCTGGAAAAGGAAGATTCTGGCAAACTCAGAATCTAGACATAGGAGGTATGAGGGCCACCATTCAATGTAGAAAAAGTCATGACCTAGAAGATGGGAGCCTAGAAAGGTGGGTTGAACAGGGAAGAATCCTGGGACTGAAAGATCAGGTCATGTGAAGCCCATAAATGCTTCCAAATCTCCTCAAGAAGGAAAAAGAAATCTTCCTCGCAGCATTCTGGCCTGGCATTCACTCCCCAATCCTAGGTCTCTAGGACTTTTTCTTAAGTGAGTTGGACCAGGCCATCTAGAGACTCTTTCTAATTGTCCCTTAGCACTTAGGGTCTCTGAACTGGAGAAGTTGGAATCTCTGCCCCAAGAAGGAAAAGAAAATTCATGCTGAAAATGAAATGCTTTATAAAGGATGAAAAGTCACATGCCCACATAGATCTGCCAGAGCACCCACAAAGTCCTGGGTCTTCCTGTGGCTATGAAGAAAAAGAATTCTCCTTAACATTTTAAGTTCAAAGACTAGGGCCTAAAATCCAATCCAGTGTGTCAGCTCTGGCATCAGGGAGAGTTCTAGGGCCCCCGATGCTCCAGGGCTAAGATCAAGGGTACTCCACTCTTTTTACGTGGCCTGGATCCATGTCCTTAGCAGAGAACACCACCATTTCACAAAGTCATCCTGAAACTAAACACCTCTGAGAGGAAAGGCAGAGAGACCAAGTCTTCTCAAGTCTGCTAAACCTAGCCAGGCAATACTGGGACCTGACATCTGCAGGTGGCTTAGTAAGGTACTCCAGTGAGAGCTAGGAGGAAATCACAGGCTCAAAGAGAGGAAGGACCTGTGGGGCACTGTCGTGCATGACAGTAATCACAGTGACTCAGCAGGCTGAGGCAGGAGGATTGCAAGTTCGAGACCAGTTTCAGCAACTTTTTATTTTGAGATTCTGTCTCAAAATAAAAAATAAAAAGGGCTGGGGATGTGGCTCAGTGTTTAAGCACCTCTGGGTTCAATCTCCAGTACCAAAAGAAGAGGTGGGTGGGGGGTGGAGAGAGAGGACCAAGTTCCCAAACAGGTGTTTACAGCAAAGTCAGAATTTCTATTGGGAACCCTTGGGGATAAAATAGTATGTTAAAAAGTTCCTGCAAACTAAACTTTGAGGAGGGAAAATTAGCATTTCTCAACTGTAGGGGACCAAGGCTACACTAAACAAAAAACAGAAAAGTTAATCTGTGTCCAGTGTTTTAATAAATAACTTATGTGGGGCAGAGCCCACTAGGAAGAACAGGAAGGGAAAAGGAGAAACTCACCAACAGAATGGAGGCAGCCACAGGAAACTGACCAGCAGCAGTTCCAGCCCCCAAGGGACTTGAACTACTTCAAACTCCAGTGGGCATGCCTGCCAACAAGGCAATATTTGTGGGGCAGGACTTAGATCTCCCATGGTGGTGAGGTGTGGCTTCTATCCCTGGGCAGCATTTGAGCCAACTCCACAAAAAGACTGTCTTTGGAACTAGCCTGATATGTACAACAGATGACCTGCTCCGGTGGAATCCCACCAGGGAAATCAGTCTGAATTCACAAGCACGCTTTCCAATTAGCCAGTCTCCAGAACCGTGGTTAAGGGCCCCCTGCAGTTTTTGTCCAGCCAGAGCTGCTGGCTATAGCAGGGCCAGCCAGAAATCCTCAGAGAGGAGCACTGAAACCACCCCTTCTGCAGCCCCCTGTATCCCCATATTCGATCCACAGCTGCTTGGCCACAAAGGAAAGGCCAGAGCTGTAGGTTTCCAACAAGCACTTGGCAGCTGAGGTTCAGCTGTCTGACACCTCCCAAGTCACTTGGATAGGACAGTGAAGCACTGAAATCAGTTGAGTGTAGTCTCTGGCTTCCTAGAAAAGTCATCTGCTCTCCCTGTGGCTGCCCTGAGCTAGAACCTGTGCCATTTCTCCAACTTCAGAAATAGCCTCTTCCAGGCCTGATCTACTCTTAGAAATTAAAAGTAGAGCTTTCCACGCTACCCAGGGAGGGGTCCATATGGCGTTGTTCTTGATTCCCATTGTAACTTAAAGAGAAACTGTCACAATGTCCGGAGCCCTTGATGTTCTGCAAATGAAGGAAGAGGATGTCCTCAAATTCCTTGCAGTAGGAACCCATTTAGGTGGCACCAACCTTAATTTCCAGATGGAACAATATACCTATAAAAGGAAAAGTGATGGCATACACATCATAAATCTGAAGAGGACCAGGGAGAAGCTTCTGCTGGCAGCTCATGCCATTGTTGCCACTGAAAATCCTGCTGATGTCAGTGTAATATCCTCTAGGAATACTGCCCAGTGGGCTGTGCTGAAGTTTGCTGCTGCCACTAGAGCCACTCCTATAGCTGGCCACTTCACTCCTGGAACCTTCACTAACCAGATCCAGAAGTCTTCCAGGAGCCACGTCTTCTGGTGGTTACCGATCCCAGAGCTGACCGCTAGCCTCTTACAGAAGCATCTTATGTCAATCTGCCCACCATTGCTTTGTGTAACACAGACTCTCCTCCGTGCTACATGGACATTGCCATTCCATGCAATAATAAGGGAGCTCATTCCGTGGGTCTGATGTGGTGGATGCTGGCCTGAGAAGTTCTGCACATGCATGGCACCATTTCCCATGAACACCCATAGGAGGTCATGCCTGATCTCTACTTCTACAGAGATCCTGAAGAGATTGAAAAGGAAGAGCAGGCTGCTGCTGAAAAAGTTGTGACCAAGGAGAAATTTCAGGGTGAATGGACTGCTCCAGCTTCTGAGTTCACTGCTACTCAACCTGAGGTTGCAGACTGGTCTGCAGGTGTGCAGGTGCCCTCTGTGCCTATCTAGCAGTTCCCTACTGAAGACTGGAGTGCCCAGCCGGCCACTAAAGACTGGTCTGCAGCTCCCACTGCTCAGGTTACTGAGTGGGTAGGAACAACCACTGAGTGGTCTTGAGCTGTTCTGCAGATACTTATTAAGCAAAATGAAAATAAGGTTATAGAAAATAAACACCAGTTTCTTTAAAAAAAAAGAAGAAGAAGAAGAAGACGAAAGAAATTAAAAGTAGAAGGGTAGTTACCAGGGGTCTGGAAGAATAGCTGGGGAAAGGATGGTTTGAAGTTGATCAGTGAGAACCAAGTTGTAGTTAGATAAGTAAAAAGTTCAATGTGCTACTGTACACTAGGGTGATTTGTAATATATGTTTCAAAAAGCTATATAAGAAAGGATTTTGAATATTTTCATCATAAAGAAATTATAAATATCTGAGAAGATAGATATATTTAACCTGATTTAAACACTACACAATATATAATGTACGTCACATTTTACAATTTTTATGTACCAGTCAAAAAATAAATTTATAGCACTCTTGGGAATAGAGCTCAGTGGTAAAGTACGTAGGATTCCCAGAACTCAAAAAAATAATAATTTATAATTCATAGTATCTAAATGAATAAGTAAATAAGTAATTTAACTTAAAAATAATCTTTTTTTTTTTTTTTTTTTGGGCGGGGGTGCTGAGGATATAGCTCAGTTGGTAAAGTGCTTGCCTTGCAAGCACAAGGCCCTGGGTTCTATCCCTAGCACTGCAAAAAAAAGAAAAATCTTTTTTGTGGGTAGAAGGAATTGAACCCTGTGGCGCTTAAACACTGAGCTACATCCCCAGCCCTTTTTATTTTTTATTTTGAGACAGGGTCTTGCTAAGTTGCCCAGGCTGGCCTCGAACTTGAGATCCTACTACCTCAGCCACCCAGGTCACTGGGATTACATGTGTGCCACAGCGCCCAAACAAAAGAACTTTTTGATCCAAACAAGTGCTCTCTTGCCCTGATTCCTTTAGTGAATGAGAAAAGGAAAAGAGCCTTGGAGAAAATGGCCATGCCACAGTTCATTCAATCAGTTCGCTCCTTTACCCTTCCTAGCGTTACCAGGACCTACCTCCTGAGCAAGAAAAAATGCCTAGGAAAAAAATGCAAACCTTCTTGCCTTTCTACCCTCAACAAGCTGTGAAGAAAAAGAAAGATCCCACTAGGAGGATGCGATTAACTGAGTAAAATAGAAAGGCTAAATGGTATTGTAGCCAAACCTCACTTTGGGATCACCAGACCTGGCTTTTTATTTACTAGCTGTACGACAGCTTCTCTGAACTGCTCTATCTATATGCAAGAGGCAATAAGAATTCATCATGCGAGAATTATTATGATACACAATATATATATGTATATATGAAACATATGATATATATATGTATATATGAAACATAAAACGATATATATAAAGAATTTAGCACTAGCTGGGCACAGGGTTACCCCTGTAACCTCAGCAACTTGGGAAGCCTGAGGCAGGATGATTGCAAGTTCAAGGTAAGCCTGGGCAACTTGGTGGGACCCCATCTCAAAATGGGGTCATCTCAAAATGAGCCAGGTGTGGTGGCACATGCCTGTAATCCCAGTAGCTTGGGAGGCTAAGATAGGAGGATCACAAGTTCAAAGCCAGGCTCAGCAACTTAGTGAGGCCCTAAGCAACTTAGACTATCTCTAAATAAAATATAAAAAATAAAATAAAATATGAAAAAGGGCTGGGGATGTGGCTCAGTGGTTAAGCACCCCTGGGTTCAATCTCCAGTACCAAAAATTAAAAATAAAAATAAAAAATAAATTTAAAAAAAGGACTGGAGACATAGCTCAGCTGTATAGCACACCTGGGTTTAATCTGCAAGACCACCAAAAAAAAAAAAAAAAAAAAAGTACTAACCTGGATGATAGAAAAACCTATTTGGAAAGAAAAAAAAAAGCATGCTTATATTATATTATTAAAGAAAAAAAATGGAGCTGGAGCTATGACTCAGTGGGAGAGCACTTGCCTAGCATGTGTGAGGCACTGGGTTCAATCCTCAGCACTGCATAAAAATAAACAAAGGTGTGTGTCTATCTGCAACTAAAAATAATTAAAAAAAAAAAAAATGTCCCATTCCTTCCTATCCCTCAACCACAAGATATTACACAGAACAGTGGGGATTTGGGGAAACCATATTTTGACCTGCACTTCTCATTAATCAGCCCATGTTCTTTGGCAACTACTATACCTTCCTCAAGTGTACAATTAAGGAAGACAGATTAATGTTTCCAAAGTGTGAAACTTGTCTATGACAATAAATAATAGTGGATACTAGATCAATTTACCAAATAAAAAGTTCCCTTTTCGATTGTCTTTCAACTTTTCTGATCCTATGGAGAGGATTTCTATTTGGTATTTAAATGTCTTTTTAGCATCTTTCCCATACTTGGTAATCTCTTGAATAAACAGAAATCTGGCTTAGAACCTTCTGGACAGGCCACAGAATTAACCTATGATTTAATAATGCTGTTTTGTAATCATTGCTTATTTCCATAATTACCTTAGACTATAAGAAGTGATATTAATTTTCACGCATGGCAGCAATTTAACTTATTTATTTATTTTTGGTACCAGGGATTGAAACCAGGGGTGCTTAACATTGAGCCACATCCTTAGCCCTTTCTAATTTTTAACTTTGAGACAGGATCTCGACAGTAGCTTAGGGCCTCACTAAGTCACTGAGACTGGCCTCAAAATTGTGATGTTCCTGCCTCAGCCTCCTGAGTTACTGGGATTATAGGCACGCACCACACCCAGTGTAATATTTAGCTTTTAAAAGTATATCTCGGGGACTGGGGTTGTAGCTTAGTGGCAGAGTACTTGCCTAGCACGTGTGAGCTGTGTTCAATCCTTAGCACCACATAAAAATAAATAAATAAAATAAAGGTACTATGTCCATCTACAACTAAGAATATTTTTTAAAAAAAGCATATCCAGTAACAATGAATTCTGACAATATGTATAATTACAATGTACCAATGAAAAATATGGAAAAAAGTAAAAATTTTGCAAAAAGTATACTCATGTCAGGTAAATAAAAAAAAAACAAAAAAGGCTGGGTGTGGTGGAGCATCCCTGTAATCACAGCAACTTGGGAGGCTGAGGCAAGAGAATTGCAAGTTTGAGGACAGCCTGGACAATTTAGTTAGAACCTGTCTCAAAAACTTTTTTTAAAAAGAGCTGAGGAGGGCTGGGGAGATAGCTCAGTTGGTAGAGTGCTTCCCTTGCAAGCACAAGGCCCTGGGTTCGATCCCCAGCACCACAAAAAAAAAAAAAAAAGAGCTGAGGATATAGCTCAGTGATGGCACCCCTGGGTTCAATTCGCACTACTGCAATAATAAATAAATGAAAGTAAAAATATATCTATGTCAATTTTTTTAAAAGGAGAGGACAATTTAAAAGCAGCATAAAATAATTGTGATGGTGGCACTAGAAGTTTTGAAAACATAGATTTTGTAGTCCTAACCGTCAGTATTGGTACCCTGGAGGGAGAGGCTGCAGATCACATCCCAGCCCCTCCTGCAAGGTTCCTCTTTAGCGTCAGCTCCTCCATGGAGCCTCTTCCAATCCAGTGGCCTGATTAAAAGTCACTCCCTCCACTGTGTTCCCAGATCATGTTCTACACCCATGGATTTAAGCATTTATTAATAGCCATCTCTTCATGTTTCTCCTCTAGAATGTGAGCACCTTGAGACAGGAGTTATGTCTTACTATCTTGTCCACAAGACATTATGATGCTCTGTATCTGACACACAATAGGTACTTGATGAATATATGCTGAAAAAATAACCTAATGTTTCTCCCCCTTTTTTTGTTAAATGAGAAAACAAAAGACAGTGGAAGAAGAATGTTGTCAGAGATCCCTGTGCTATAACTCCAATCCAGCACCTGTTATCAACTACACTGGGTAGCAGAACACATTTCTGACCTCAGCTTCAAGTACCATGTTAAATAAGAATTCAGTAATTTTTTTTTGGGGGGGGGAATAAGGGATTGAAAAGCATTAGGCTTTGGGAACAGAGGCATTTTACCACCAAACTACATCCCCAGTCCTTTTTTAATTCTTTATTTTGAGATGGGGTATAGCTAAGTTGCCCAGGCTAGCCTTAAACATGGGATTCTCCTGCCTCAGCTTCCCAAATCTCTAAAATTACAGACGTTCACCACCATCCTAGCTCCATTTAAAGTGATCCTAGATCACTTTAAAGAGATCTCACCACATGCAGTGTTTGGAAAAGCAAATCATTCTTCAAGAAACTTACCATTATCAAGAAGAAACCACTCATACCGGCACAAGGTCAATTATAAAGGCATTTGTGACAGCACAGAGTGGAACTGGGTAAATATCTGAGGACATTCCTTCCATTTCCTTCTAGTGGCAAATGAAATGGTAAAAATACTAGGCTTGAGCTGGGGTTGTAGCTCAGTGACAGAACACTTGCCTGACATGTGTGAGGCACTGGGTTCAATCCTCAGCACCACATAAAAATAAATAAATAAAAATAAAGGTATAGTGTCCATCTACAACTAAAAATATTAAACAAAAATACTAGGCTTAAAAAATGAGGTTAGAGTTCAAATAGAGGTCTCGCTCTTATCATACATGACATAGGCATATCAGAGCATTTTATCATAAGGAAATAATACACATGTAAGGGAGTAGTGTTAAACTACAGAAAACAGTAAGTTAGACCTTATTTCAAATTCAGAGATTGGTCCTACCAAAATATGGACATTTCTCTATTACATTTAGCATGTTTTTTGGGGCCTTAGGCACACACCTAGTAAGTAGATAGACTGGAAGAATCTTTAAGCTACGTAGGAAATAGTATTCTTTTAACTAGAATAAATCTGTCAACAGGTTAGTTACATTAAATATTCTCCGTAGGTTCTTATTAAAAATATAAATTAAAACCCAGTATGGTTCCTTTATTCTCCACATCGATTTACTATTCTATCTCCACTATTAATACTGTAATGCAGGGTCCCCATTCAGGCAAGTTTAAATCCCTGTTCCCAAAGCATTAGGCTGATACTACAATGAATCCACGGAAGGCTGAAAAGGCAGATAGGGCCCAGACATTGCTCCCAACCTGTAACCAGCAGGCGATGAGGCCTGGGCCTCTGAGCTTAATAAGAGGAAAGAAGAAGTGGGGTTGGGCCTGTAGTCAGAGTTGGTGTAGCCCAGTGGTTACAAGCTCAGACTTTAGAATCAGAGAGCCCAATTCAATACCAGCTCATTTATAGTCTAGATGTGAGACTTTAAACAATTCATTTAACTTTGAGAGAGTCAGTTTCTTCATCTATAAGAGGGAGAGAATAGTGGGGTACAGTGGAACACACCTGTAATCTCAGCTAGTCAGGAGAATAAGGCAGGAGGATAACAAGTTTAAGGCTAGCTCAGCAATTTGGTAAGATCCTGTCTCAAAATAAAAAAAAAATAATAATAAAGGGCTGGGGATGTGGTACAGTGGTAAAGCACTACTGAGTTCAATCCCTAATATTGGGGTGGTGGGGGCAGAGTGGGGAAAGACTATGGACTCTCAGGGCTAGAGAAATAGCTCAGTGGTCATGTGCTTGCCTACTATGTGCAAGACAATGGGTTTAATCTCCCGTTCCACAAAAAAAAAAGAAAAGAAAAAAACAAGGATATGGAGTCTTGGGCCAGACTACCTGCATGCAAGTCCTGGCTCTGTCAGTTAAAAAACTTCTTTGTGTCTCAGTTTCTTTATGTGCAAAGTAGGGTGAATATTACCATCTACCAGTTTTATAGAGTTAATGTGAAAATTAAATTCATTAGTAACATATAAAGTGACTAGAAGAATAGCTGGTCCCTAATCAGTACTTAATAAAAATTGTTACCTTTTCTTTTTCAGTACTGAGGATTGAACCCAGCAGCACTCTACCATTGAGCTATATACCCAGCTCTTTTTACCTTTTATTTTGAGAGAGTGTGTCACTGAGTTGCCCAGGCTGGCCTTGAACTTAACAATCTTCCTGCCTGACCCTCAGAAGTAAAGGATTTACAGGTTTGTGACACCACACCTGACTATACTGTTACCTTTTATAATTATTTCGATTGTAGCTATTGTTTAAGAAAATTTAATACTAAGTTGATTATGTTTAACGTGGAATTAAAATGAAATGTGTTTGCTTTCCCTAAACACAAATTAGTTGATTATAGAGGGAAAGAGGTGTACAATTTAAAAGTGTGCAAGGCAACAAATGGAAGTAGACCAGGAGAAAACATATGCTGTTGATAATCTAAGCACAGATTATGCAAGTGTAAAGAAAGTAGGTAAAGCTGAGGTGGGAGGATCCCTTGAACCCACGAGTTTGAGGCCATCCTGAGTAACAGAGCAAGACCTGTCTCAAAACAAAACTAAACAAAAAAACACACAAAAAAAATAAATAAAACATGAAGTAAGTAAAATGGATAAAGGGATAGAGAGAGAAATATATTTGTGAAAAAGTAAATACAGTAAAAGATTAATGGTAAAATCTGAGTTGTGGATATATTATGAGTGCTTGCTGCAAAATCCAATTTTGCTTTATGTTTAAATTTTTTCATAGTAAGCTGGTCGGGGTGGGAGGAAACAGAGGCATCAGCCTGAGTTCTGGGTCAGAGTCATGCTGCCTGTCCTCAAATCCCAAATTCCATAGCAAACTTGGAAAAACCTGGTGGTTTTGGAACTCTTGCTCATCATCAATACTTTCCTACAGCAGAGGAGCAGTGTTCAGATGCTAGCCTACACCACCTCAGCACAAGAAGATATAAGCAGAGAGGTATTACCTGAGAAGTGTCAACCTCACAGCACTGACATTATCACCCCTACTCAGGAAAACCTCAGAAATAAGGCTCAAGGGTAAGGAATGGTAGGTGGAGAGTAGACTGGTGGGACACACTCACTCATGGACTCTGTTGTCACCATAGAGATCACTCAGGCCAAAGCTGATGTAGTGCCAGTGCTCAGGAATGTTGGCAGAAGGGCTCCCCATGTTCCTGTACATGCTAACATAGTCCAAAGGGTCTGGGCCACCCAACCTGAAAAAGACAAAAAACAGGGGTGTCAGTGTGATCCTGGAAAGCAGACAATGTCAAACTAAGGGACTCTGCTTTGCAAATCCAAAGGCCCCCTCCTGGAGGAATCTGGGACAAAAGATAACTAAAAAGAGGCTACACCTCTCTGGGAATGAGACCAAGGGATAAGCAGCTGAGGCTGCCCAATTCCACATGCACAAGAAGCTCCATTCTCTTACCTCCAACAGGCAGGGCCTCTTTTAGAAATAAAACTGACTCAGTGGTTGCCCATTTTGCTTTCTCCTGTTTCAAATTACCGATCCCAAATGGGATTGGCAGGGATTAACTCTTCTTCTATGGTGCCTGTAAACATGCCAAGCTTCGAGGCAAGAGGTGCATCGGTCAATCAATTGGCCTCTGCTGAATGACCATCCGGAGCATCCCCAATGGGCATTGTTCCTGGAAGCAGAGGCTCCGCTCCACGCCTGCCTCTTAGACAGCTAATTCCTGAAAGACTATATTGTGCCCTATGTTAATTACAGTTTGTTCTAAACAAACCAAAAGCCTCTAGTCCGAGCAGACCCTGGCCTGCACCCCATAGACCAAAGCTGGTCTTTTATCATTGTAAGTGACAAAGGCCAAACTTAGGATAGTTCAGCTCTGCACAGAGAACGGCAGCAGGAACCAGGCTGAGCTGTTTGAGTGCCTGCATCCAGATGATCCCAGGAGACCGCTGCCTCAAAGATAGAGCTGGGACATTAAATGACTTGGGGCCCTGAGGACCACATTAAATTTCCCTTGTAATTCAACAGAGAAGCAGTTGAGGAAGAGATTCAGTCATTATCTCACTCTGAGAATTTAATTCAATAAGGGTTCCCTTTAGTAGCATAATTAGTGCTTTAAAAAAAATCTTCAGAATGGACAGGGAAACTTGGTAGACTTGAAAATCTGACTAAATGGAAACCATCAGCTGAAGGAAGTCTGCATTTAGCCACAAACGCTGCTTTTGAGCTGCCCCAATACTAGATCATCCCACAGGCTGCAAAAACTTGTTGGCCCCTGGGACACTGATAGAGCGCACTCTGAAGGTGGGTTAGTTGCTGAAGAGAAACCAACAACCAAACAGAAGACAGACAGGCAATTCCAGCACTATTTTAACACTATTTAAAACCAGTCAGTTGGGCTGCAGATATAGTTCAGTAGTACAGTCCTGGGTTCAATACCCAGCAGTAAAAAAAAAAATTAAAAAGTAGGTCTTGTTATATCCTCTTTGCAAGGATATCATTTGCCTTTGTAGAACTCCTTATTTTTCTGCTAAGAAAGATGTTATTTGGGCTGGGGTTGTGGCTCAGTGGTAGAGCTCTTGCCTAGCATGTGTGAAGCACTGGGTTCGATTCTCAGTACCACATATAAACTTAAAAAATGATAATAAAGGTCCATTGACAACTAAAAAAAATTTTTTTAAAGAAAGATGTTATTTATAGAACTTGTAAGAGAGTTATTATAAATAGTTTAGAATCTCAACTGAGTTAGGAAAAAAGAAAAATCTTTACGTCTACCCCAACTCTAACTTCACTAAATCATGTGACCAATTCCAAGATCAACTGAACTTAGACGTCTACAGGGGGAAGGAGGAAAGAAAAGGGTAAATATCCCTGGAAGAACCTCATTATGGCTACAGAACCCCAGAACAGATGGAAGTGACTACAAGTCCCACAACTGCTCCAGTTTCCTGCTGCAAATTCCCAATTCTGCCCCTCCTATAGCTTAGGACCATACAGCAACGAGCCGTGAAACTGTGTTCATCATTCCCTGCTCCAACTGCCACACCACTGTGGCACTCCTGCCCACCAAGTTTCCCAGGAGGATGTCACATTAAGAAGAAGCTTACTAAGAGTCAAAGAATGACCAAGAGTCAGATAAAGCCCCATCCCCAAGCTCAGAGTGTTCTGTTCTACTACTCAGACTCAGGTGAGTATGTGGAAAACAATCAATTTTACACTTGGAAATAGATGTTACCCAGGGACCCAGAGTATCTTTCACCTTAATTCCTCAAACATCTGACTTTTCTCCACAGGGCAGTTGCGAGACTGGCATGGAGCCAGGGCACAGGCTCTGCTTTTCTGCTTTGATCCTTGCTCATCAAAGTCTCAGTTTTCAACGAAGATGTCCCTGTTGGCCAGGGACCACTTGCCAAAGAGCCACCCCTCCACTGTAAAAAGAATTCCAAGGCACCCTGGGTCACAGCCAGACCCAGGCAGCCTGGGTCAGTCATCCTCTTACAAGAATTCCAGAGGATGGTGGGATTCCAAATATAAGGGATATGAATTAATTTCAGTACCTTGATTTTGTAAATTCCACCCCTCCACCTGAATCTTAGAAAGAACCACATACTGAGCTGTTCTTGGATTTTTCTGCATCTAGGTGGAATTTCTAATTTTCAAAGCGCTATACAATCCTCCTTATTTGTAACTGTATGCTGGCCCATCTCTAAACATGGCCAGGTAACAAGCTTGCTGCAAGAATTAAAAATACTGCTGTATTAGTAATACTAACTATTCTAACTTCTTTGCATGGTGCTTCAATATCTTTTACACACAACTCTAACCTTGATGACTGCTTGGGGACATAAAAACAGTTGCCCTATGTAGGGATTTCTCAAACTCGAATGAGACCTGAACAAACAACATGGCAGAGCCAGCCCCACTTTTCTTAGGACAGGGGACAAGTTCATCACAACACAATTAAATACAGAGGTGCAATTAGAACAGGTGATTAAATTAGCAAGAGCTGCTTTCCACTCAGAAGCACTCTTCAAAAACTCCTCTCACGTAAAGAAAAGTTTGCCAGAGTGGACTGCACTGCCTGCCACACATTCTTCCAGCTACAAGGACAGAAAAGAATGCTCCGCATGCCCCCCCCAACCCACCCCTTACAGAGTAGGTGGCTAATGACCAGGTCCTTCACATTGTCAACCTTCTCTGCATTCTCTCATTGACAGAGGGTGCTGGCCTCAGCCTCAGCCCTGTACAGCCTAGTGACTGTCATCTCCAGAGGCAGTAAGAAGTTGTCATGGAGAAGACTCAGTCCTAAAAGGAGAGGTAACCAACAAAGACATTCACTTCTCCCATCAGGTCTACCCACTGCCATCAGCCAAACAGCAGCCTGAACAGATCTTTAGGACCCTCTGAAGGGGATCTTCTAATACAGTGCCTGCATGAATGTAATCTTGGACGGATTCAACCATTTCCTCAGTCAACTTTTGGTCCTCAAAGACCATAGAACAGGCTATTTTCAACAGTCTTCATAACACCTGTTTTGCCTGAAGGCTAAAGTAAAAACAGGTTGCAAACAATGGGAAAAAAAGACCATTCGTACACCAAGGGCAGCCCATCAGCAAAATGACCCTTAACGGAGTGACTTAAAGGTTACCCTGGGCTTCCCAGGGAAACTGCTGCCTAAATTCTGAAGCTGTGAACAGGAAGCTCCTTTTAATGTCCTATGACATTTCTTTCCTCCCTGCCCACGAACCAGGTCTCCATTATTTACTTCCCACTGGAAGTGGGAAGCTGTGGTTCTCTTCCATCCTGAGTCAAACCATGGCTCGCTCTGCTCCTGATCTTAACTAACGTCTTAAAGCAAAGCAGCTGCAAAGCCAAAAGGAAGTTCTGCAGAGAGAAAGAGAACTGTGCAGAGTAAGCAAAAAGTTTATCAGGAAGAGTTGCTCCATCAAATTTCAAAAGCAACAGCTTTGCATTGATACAACCTAGGAGCTCAAACCGAAGGTATCAAAAGGAGGCCTCCTCCATATCTCTTTACAAGCACAGCGCTCTCATCTTGCTCGGCTCATAACCCACAAGAGAGTCCCAGGGACCCCAGACCCGCTCCTAGCCCATGCAGACTCTTGCCCTCTGAGCTTCTCCAGCCTCGCTCCTCCAAAGCCCTCTCATATGCTCCCCAGGCCCCGCCTCGCCTCCCCCATCCCACTTCAGCCGCCCCCTTGGCTTCCCCTCGTCCACTAATGACCCCCTAAAGGCGCCCCCTCCTTTCACCACGTTTACAATTCCCTCTCATACCGTTCCCCCTCTGCTCCGACACACACCCCCAGTTCTCACTCTATTCTCTTAATCTCGGTTAACCCTTCAGTACCCACAGGCTCCGTTAACCCCATTGTCCCCATTCCTAACTTCAGCCTTAACTCATTCCCTCGCAGCAGGAAGCCCTCCTTCCCAGTGCCTTAACCATTCACCTCCCCTCCACCTCCTCCCCCTCCCGCAAATTATTTCGCCCCGGGCGCTCTAAGCCTTCCCGGCCCGCCACTGTCCTCCCCGCGGCCCTGGGCATACCAGTACTTGACGATAGCGGTAACCTGGAGGGGGTTCGGCTGGTCAGGGTAAAGGCGGCGGCACTCTCCGTAGATGGCGTGCAGACCCGGGGGGAAGAGCGAGGCGAAGGCCGGAGGGGCAGTAGGGCCAGGGGCCGGGGGCGCGGTGGGGCCGGGGGCGCCGCTAGGCCGCAGCTCCGCCATCTGGGTGCGTAGGGCACTGTGGAAACCCGGGAGGACAGAGGAGGGCGAGTGTACTGACCCGCCAGCGGGCGGACTCAGTGGGTGCGACTCCCGGTGGCGACGGGGGTGCAGCGAGGTCTAGCACCGCGCCTGCGCACCGTGCACCGTCCGCCCAAGCCGTCGCCGCCTCGGAGTCTGCCAGAGGGTGCCTCGGGGCCGCGGGGAGCTAGAGGAGGCGGGGCGCGGCGCGCCCTGTCCCACCACTCATTGGTTAATGTTTTTGCCAATCACAGGTGGGGGAGGCGTGAGTTGACAATAAGCTCCGCCTCCCAATCACTGTATCCGAAGGCTCTTGGTCTCCCCCTAATGTTAGGAGGAACCCTGGTTTAAATAGAGATGAAGCATCTTTTTGAAGTGCTAGGGTCCCACGATAGCCCTGGGAAATGCGCCGACAAAGTGCTTGTCACTATTTTGCTGACACGCCTTCTGACAACAATTTAAACATAAATCTGAAACAGATTGGTACATTTGTTCGTTTGGCATTAGTTTAAACAGACTTTTTTCCCCCAATGCTGGGGATCATACCTAGGCCCTCGCTGGTCTTGGCTTGCTGTAGATTATAAATCTTAATACTTACGAGTGCTATTGACAAAAGGGCCCCTACGACTTGAAAGGAAGAAGTAATCCAGAGAAAAAATGCAGTAGGCTCTTTTGAAAGCATTGGATATATAACTTCTCTTCACCTCCATTTTCTCACCCATCAGGGTCAATCCCTGCTCCTCATAAAAATTCAAGAGATACTAGAGCAGTTCCCAAACCCTTAGACGATGTTTTAGTCACCAAAACATCACCTATACCAGAAGTTCCAAATGCGAACCCTAGCCCAGCATGGTGGTGCACGCATGTTAATCCCAGCGACTCCTGCAGGCTGAGGCAAGAGAATCACAGGTTCAAAGCCAACCTCAGCAAGTTTGTGAATCCCTGGCCTACTTAACAAGACTCTGTTTCAAAATTTTAAAAATAAATAAAAAGGGTTGGGGATGGGGTTCACTGATTTCAATCCCCGGTACCAAAAAGAAAAGAAAGACAAATAAGTCTCCATGGCATACTCCTGTAAACCCAGTGGTTTGGGAACTGAGGCAGGAGGATCGCAAGTTCAAAGCCAACCTCAGCAATTTAGAGAGGCAGTCTCAAAATAAAAAATAAAATGGGCCGGGAATGTGCTTCAGTGGTTAAGTGTCCCTTGATTCAATCCCTGGTACCAAAATGAAACAATAACTCAGACAATGTTTGCCTGTTACAAAGTTTACCCCTATTCAGGAGAAAGTGCGAAAAGAAATGACAATGTATAATTTTTTTCTTCTTCTTCAAGCTAAGTGTATGCCATTTATTTTTCCTTTTAGGAATATGTCTTTCCTCCGTGTGTGTGTGTGTGACTTAGAATTTCCTTTGAATGTAAGATACGAGAAGATGTTATATACTTATAGACCCAAATAAAATAGCAACCTTATATAGTCCAAAAGAAGGGATAGGGGAGCCGGGGACGGTGGCGCAAACCTGTAATCCCAGAGACTCCAAAGCCTGAGGCAGGAGGATCGCAAGTTCGAGGTCAGACTCAGCAACTTAGTGAGAACCTGTTTCAAAAGGGCGGGGGCTGTAGTTCAGTGACAGTGATAAAGCACCCCTGGGTTCAATCCCCAGTACTAAAAAAAAAAAAAAAAATTAAAGGGTGGGGTGGGGGTGGGGTGGGGTGGGGTGGGGGGGGGTGGGGAGTGGTAAAGACTGATTTGTAGAATCCAAACCCAACTACACACAAGTAGTCGAGAAGACTACATACTTAAGCATGCATTGTGAACCTCTTCAAAGGGAGTACAGATCCAGGAATGCAACACCACCACTATCTTATTTCTCTATTTAATCTATCGGTACCACGAAGCCCAGAGCACTTTGCTTGGGAAATGCTACACCCGGTCTCTTAAACTAGGCGGGGCTCCAGCGCTAACCGGAGCGCTAACCCTGGTAGGAGGCATGCTGGGGATTGTAGTTCTTTGGAGGCAAGGTCCGGCCTCTCCCTGAACGCCTTGTACCGGCGGCTAGACTGCGCATGCGTGTCTGTGGCGTTAGCGGCGGACCCGGCTGGCAGTTCCTTCCTCGGGAGGAGAGATTCCTCTGCCATGGAGTCCTACGATGTGATCGCCAACCAGCCTGTTGTGATCGACAATGTGAGTTGCGTCTTTCCTATTTCTAAAGGCACTCGTGGTCTGCTTCCCGAAAAAATCGCTTCCCGGGTTTCAGTCTGAGCCGCCGGCTCTTTGTCACTGGCCCGGCCTGTCAGGCGGGTTCAACTGCTGCCGCCTGCGTCTTCCCCGACCCTGCAGACGGAGCGGCCGGCCGGAAACCGTGGGATGGAGAGCTTTGGAGTGAATATTGGGAAGAGCTATAGTCCGAGCGGGGTCCTTGGGCCCTTGACTCGAGGGGCCTTAACAGCTCTGTAAGCGCCTGGAGCCCGCCCAGTCACAGATTTCGATCACTCTATTGGCTGCTCTGGTTGTCGATCTTGACTGATGATTCCCGTCGCTGGGCCTTGCCGGATGAGGGCAGCGCTCTGTAGTTATTGGCTCTCGCGCTTGTCCTTCTGGCGGCCGCCATAGTGTTTCCTCCCTCTCTAAGGGGCGGAGCGGTTGGTTAGGGCTGTGGGGATTGGCTTCGGGGATTCGGGTGGTGCGGCCGGAAGGCGAGGGCCCGCCTGCGGGTGTAGAAGGGCTAAGTTTCTCTGGGTGCAGGCGGGTGGGTTGGCGTGGTGGGTTGTATCTGGGTGGGGCCCTAGAATCTGGTGCCAGAAACGGCCGCAGGATTTCAATTATTTCTGTAATTATAAATGGTAGTTAATAAAAGTCGAGAAGAAAGGAGAATGACAAAGCAAGCGGGGAGATGCCTTCCTCTTCAGAATGTTTAGTTACTAGGATGGAGAAATTATCAAACATAATACTCACTATTTGCCAGGCACTCTACCGCTTTCAGGGGACTTCTCACCTGCATTCGAGTTGGATCCTCACAAAAACTGGTTAGATAGTTAAAAAGGAAGTTTGATTCTTGTTTCACAGATGAGAAAACTGAAGCGAGAAGTGAGCCCAAGGTCACACAATAGAGATGCCTTGAATTCAGTGCTTTAATCTTCATTCCTTTTGCTTGCACCACCCATGCAGTGCATCAATAATGCTAAATGGAAGGACCCCAAATACCGGTTTTATTTAAGGGGTAAAGGGACAAAGGTTTGCTACCACCCAGAGTAGTTGACACCTATCCACCCCTCTTCTAGATCCCTCCATTGAGGCAAACTACCAGTTCCCTTGCATCCTAGGTTGACTCTTAAACAGATTTACTCTGTTGATACAGCCCTTGGGCCCTTGGACATATAGCAAGGTTCTTCTTTTTGCATGATATTGTTTAAGCTCAGCTCTGGTAGGTAGATGGCAATTATTTTTTCCAGTTTCAATCTGCACAGGGAAGTAAGACTTGGAGAGATTATCCAAACCACCCAGTTTAGAAGTTGAGGAGCCAAGACTCAGACTGAGATCTGGTTCCAAGTTCCTCACTTTTTCCAAGAGCAGACGCTTTATTTGTTGTTAACTTTTCTTCAAGGGTATGACTTCTGCCTTTAAAAAGGCAAGGTTGAACTCCATGAAATATCTCATTTTTTTTATAGGGTTTTGTTGTTGTCTCCTCACTAGACTGTTAAGCCTTTGTGGGAAGAGATGATATTGCTTTATTTTTTATTAGTCTCCCTTTACCTCCCCATTCCATACACACAGTACCTAGATCCTGGCACCACTACATGCTCAATAAAGTCTTTTCATTGGTTGGGTGGGGGAGTAGATGAATGACAGAATGTCTCTGTCATAGTAACAAAGATGTCCCTAAGTAAAGAAAGGATGAGGGGTTTCCCCTAGTTATTCAGCTGTGTAGGGTTGAATAGAACTCCTGTTCTTGGTGTTAATTTTCAGAGAAAACTACTATTTCTGCCTTTAGCTAGTCTCTGTGTTCTTTATCTACCTTTTTCTTAGTTGTAGAAAGAAAAATATATAGAAAGTATCAACTTCCCATTGTTGTTAGTAATATGAAAGGAGCAGTCTGCCCATCCCACTAGTTCCTTTGCTTCTTAAATCGTTGGGCAGAAGTTCCATCTCCAGCCATTTTCCTTAATGTTACTTAAGCTAATGCTTCTTGGTTTCATCTTTCTCTTTCTTGATAGTACAGTTGACCCTCCAGATCCACAGGTTCCACATCCTTGGATTCATTGCACTTGGACCAAACACCTACACACTTTCTAAGTCTTGTCATTATCCCCCAAATACAGTATAACAGCTATTCACACATGGTAAATAATCTAGAAATGATTTAAAGTATTTATTTATTTATTATTTATATTTTGAGATAGGGTCTTGCTACAATGCCAAGCTGACCTTGAACTTGGAATCCTACTTCCTTAGCCTCCCAAATTTGTGGAATCACAGGTGTGTGCCACCGTGCCAGCCCCTTGTGCCATTTTATGTAAGGGACTTGAGCATCTATTTAAGGGTTTAGATATCTGGGGGAAGGAGGGATGACTTATATTTGAAATCCATCAAAGCAGTGGTGTGTCTTAAGTTTTAAGATTTAAAGAATTGACTTGTCTTTCCTTTGGGAAAACATTTTCTTTATTATGTTCATAATTCTGCCCAAAAGTGAAGTAGGAAAAACTTAGGTCATTTTCCCATTAGGAATTGCTGACTATTTGCGACATTTTTAGATTGGAGACTTCAGGTAGTTCTTGCTGTTTGACATTTAGAGGATTTTGTTTTTATTTTTAAAATGAAAGATAGGAAAAATCTTTTGAAACATTTGAGCTAACTTCATAGAATGAGAATAATGTGTCATTAGTGGATTTAACAACTCCCTAGCTTAACATGTTACCACAGTTTTATTTCTGGACTAAGGAGAGTAATTAAAGGGAAGGGAGACAAAGAAAGCAGGGAAAAGAGAGAAGAGCCCCATTATTGGTTTACAACCTTTTCCAGCATTAGGACAGTTAGCACTACTTCTTTCATTCTACTCTGACACCAGACCATTTCATCAGAATTTAATGAGGAAAATGGCAGGCTAGAGGAGTGTGTGCTTTAATGACAGTGATAAAGTGGTAAGTGTGTAAAAACTAAATATAAAAAATTCCTTCCTGAAATGTCAGACAGTAATACAGGAGAGGAACAGCTGCCATGCCACATTTTTAAGAACACCACTTTGGTCAGCTACTATGTTTATTTTGAAACTCAAAAATTTGCTAAGATCTCAGAGGTTATAGTTCTGTCCTGAAATGGATCAACATTCTTGTCAATCTTAAAACTCTGTAACTGTGTGGTCCTAAATGCAGGCCCAGTATCCAATCTTCAGAAGTACAGCAATAATCCAGGGGTCACTATTTTGTTTTGCTTTTTTGGATATTGTGCTACTTCACTTCCCCTTTTTAAAAAATGAAATACTTCATACATGCATAAAAGCTCAAAGATACGTGTAGCCTGCACCCATGTAGCAAGTATCTACCACCATTTTAATAATTGTTAACATTTGCCATATTTGCTTCAGAATTTTTTAAAGGAAATAAAACATTACAGGTGAAATTAAAGCCTCTTTTTACCTTTCCACAGTCCCAGCCTTTCTGTTCCAGAAGCACCTATAGCTATAAAATCACTTTGTTCCTTTCTATCTATGATTTTATAGACATACATTTTATATTTTGTGCATAGATGCATGTGTGTTTGGTATTTGTGTTTTGAAATTTTACTTAAGTACTACCATTTTGTTAGTTCTTTTTTAATTTGTATTTATTTACTTATTTTTTGTGTGTGTGTGTGGTGCTGGGGATTGAACTCAGGGCTTTGTGCTTGCTTGCAAGGCGAGCACTCTACCGACTGAGCTATCTCCCCAGCCCTGTTAGTTCTTTTTTTAAAAAAATATTTTTAGTTGTAGACACAATACCTTTATTTTATTTACTTATATGTGCATAGTGCTAAGGATTGAACCCAGTGCCTCACACATGCTAGGCAGGTGCTCTACCACTGAGTTACAATCCCAGCCCCTTGTTAGTTCTTTTTATTACAGCAAAATTCAAACATACAAAAGGAGATGGAATATTAGAATGAACATCCACAAATCTGTCACACAGCTGTAAGTTACCTATCTACTCTTGCTGGGCAGTGGCGCAGGCCTGTAATCCCAGCAGCTCAGGAAACCAAGGCAGGAAGATTATGAGTTCAAGGCCAGCCTCAGCAATATAGCAAAGCCCTAAGCAATTTAGTGAGACCGTATCTCTAAATAAAATATAAAAAAAGGGCTGGGGATATAGCTCAGTGGTTAAATGTCCCTGGGTTCAATCCCTGGTACCTCCCCACAAAAAAAGGTTATCTAGTTATCTACTCTTGGCCATTTCCACTCATCTCCTTCCTCTTCAATACTTTTTTTTTTTTTTTTTTTTTTTTTTTGATATAGGGACTCACTAAGTTGCCCAGGCTGGTCTTGAACTTGTAGAGCCATCTCAGTCTCTAGAATTACAAGCACATACCATGGCACCTGGCAGTAAATTTGTTTAAAAATATGTATATATTTTCTGGATCAACAAAATATGTCTTGCTCCAAAATGAACCACTTGTTAACAATTTGTGTCCTACAATCTGTGGCCCCACCTCTTTCAGCATCCTTTTCTCGCTCATAAAATGAAAGGTATTTAGTCTCTTTCCCAGAGCGTCAATTGTAATCAGAAGTGCTTAGTATAAAGTCTGCCCAAGTCACAAGGTCTATGGCCAACAGATACTGTAAGAGCCAAACCCAGGGAGTTGTTCTTTGCCTGCACCCTAAGGAGAATAGTCAGTTATGGCTGGTAGCAGACTTGAGTCCTTATAGGTCAAATATTTAATGAGACTACTTTTTAAGACGCCTCTACAGGGCATTGTTCACTTGGCTTTGCCAAAGTGAATAACAAAGAGAGTGGCAGCTCATTTGCCAGGTGCACAGTTCCCAGTTGTAAATTCTGTTAAAGAAATGGATGTGACCTTTTTTATGCCTTTGCTGTATGGCTTGAGCAGAACCAAGCAGCTGGGCTGCCTCCCTTCCGCACTGATTCTTCATCCAACTATGGCCTGGCATGCCCATTTGAGGCCACAAGAACAAGTTGAATCTGGTTCTTCCTTGTGCATCATTCCCAGCACAGCTTTTGCCTTCTCTGTACCACCTCCGCCTGGGGCTGCTGCTGGTATCCAACTGCCATTCAGGTTCCCTATGATAGGTTTCATCTGTCAGTCATTTGCACTTAATTTTAACTTTAGTCAGCCAGCATCTGTTGAGTACCCACCAACTGACTGATACTGCCTATGTATGAATCTCTGACTTCAAAGAACTTAGACTGGGAAGAGACAAAAATGGAAACTTTAAACCCTTAATAGAGAGCAGAAAGAGACACTTGCTACCTCATGGTACAGGTAATAGTGATTTGCTACAAGATCGTGGGAAGAAAATAATTCTTCAGGAGAAAGGCAATGATATTTGTACTAGGCCTGTTACACTCTTGCTGGAAAGAACAAAAAGGAATAAATGAATCTGTCATCTTAATCCACCTAGGCTCTAATACTTTTGATAGTAAACTAAAAATCAAACATTCAGGACATTCATCTCTTAAAAATGTCCAAGTTCTGACTGGACAGGTTGGCACATATCTGTAATCCCAGAGATTCAGGAGGCCAAGGTAGGAGAATTGCAAGTTTGAGGCCAGCCTGGGCAACAAATTAAAAGGGCTGAGGATGTAGGTCAGTAGTAGTGTGCCCCTAGGTCCTGGGTTGAATCCCTAGTACACCCCCACACACAATTCAGTCCTGAAATATAGGTCTCATTTTTATTTCTCTTATTTTTTTCAACCCCTGCCTGGAGATCCAGTTTGACATCACCACTCCCAGGTGAAGGCAGTAAGCAATCATTGGAAGCTTAAGTTCCCAGAGCCCTCTTGCACAGCACTATTCCTGCCTATCCATACTGCAGTCTCACAGTCCTGGAGTTTGCAATAGGAAAGTTCCCCCTCCTTCTCAGTCTTTCAGCTCAGTTTACAACTGCACTTTTTCCAGGCTCCTTGCTGTACTGCCCAGGCCAGTGAGTTTGCACATTGTCTCCTGTTTTCTCTAATGCCAGCAGAGGTTCCTGTTCCCTTAAAGAAAACTGGTTGGTCCCATTCTCCCCCATACCACTTTCCCTGTCCTTCCACCACCTCTCACTGTACTCACACCGATTTTTTTGCCAGAAGCAGACACCTGGATGGCCAATGGCATTCCCCTTCCCCTACAGAAGAGCAAGAATCAGAGACAGGGAGGGATCCAGGTGTGTTGCTGGGAAGCCTTTGTGCAGAGATAATATTGGCTACTTTACATCTCTTGATGTGTTTACTGCTTGCTGTGTGGGTTTTGGAAAAATGGCATTCCAAGCCAGCATGTCAAGAGTAGTCAAGTGCTTAATATAAAGCATGCCTAAGCTATAAGGCCTTACCCCTGTTACACATGCAACTGCAAACCATAAAGGGTAAGGGTGTCAGGTATGGCAGTAGAAGAGTTAAGAAAGAAGAGAACAGGATGTATCTGCAAGCAATATCAGGCCTTGACATCTGTCTTGTGCAGGGGTTGGTGTCTGTGTCTAGAGTCAATGTTTACAGTGGTTGAGCCCTGGAAGGTACAGAGATGCTGGGTTGGAAAATTTGATTTTTTTTTTCAGGACACCCCACCAAACATATGATACAAATTAACACAACACCCAACAGTACAACAAATTGGAGCAGCAGGATTGTGGGCCTCTTCTATTCTCAGATAAGGCATTAGGGCTTCCCTAAGTAATAAAATAATAACAAAATACCCACAAGCACAGTGTTCAGACAACATGTGTTTCAGTGGAGTCAGCCACAAGCATGGCGGTGCTCATAGTGGGATAGGTTCTGGAGGCCAGGGAGGCAGGGAGAGTTTGGGCCTGAATTGGAATGTGGATTTTAAGCATCCTGTGCTGGAAAGAATCACATGCTTTTCCCACCTCAGTTATGTTCCTGAACTCAGCTGCTTTGATGCTTCTAGGCACTTGCCTCTTCTTGGGTTTTCTGTCTTTTTCTTTCATTTATTAATATGCTTTTCAGTTCCCAAAGTAAAGTACGTTCAGTGTAGAAAAGCTTTACACTACAGAAAAATCAGTATGGGTGTGCAGTGGAAGTCTTCCACATCACTCCTCCCAGTCTCATGTTCCTCACTGGGTGTGGATTCACGTTTTCTAGGCTTTTGCAGATGTATATATTAAATTCAAATATAAGGTCTCTCTCTCTCTCTCTCTTCCTTTCTTTTTTTTTAATGAAAATGGAGCTATATAATGCATATCTCCTCTTGGTTTAATGATAGTTCTGACTTCTCTTTCTTCTCTCTCCTCAGGGATCTGGTGTGATTAAAGCTGGTTTTGCTGGTGATCAAATCCCCAAATACTGCTTTCCAAACTAGTAAGTCATTCCATTTCTATGTTAGGACTTTGATAGTCTCATCAACTTTGTCATGGGGTCAGCTCTCCATCTTTTAGGAAGAGGAACACTCTCAGGTCAGCCTTGGTACTCAAAACAGTAGCAAGCAAGGAACTGAATTTGGAATTAAGCAAACAGATGCTTCCTGGTACAAATTTGAGAGGCACAGGGAAGAGGCCTCTTTTTTTTTTTTTTTTTTTTTTTTTTTTTTTTTTTTTTTTGCGGTGCTGGGGATCAAACCTAGGGCCTTGTGCTTGCAAGGCTACCGACTGAGCTATCTCCCCAGCCCTGTTTGTTATTTTTTGATGGAGTTTTTGCTGTGTTGCTCAGTTTGAATTCCTGGGTTCAAGAGATCCTCCTGCCTCAGCCTCCTGCGTTGCTAGGACTAAGGTGCATGCCATCACACCAAGCCAGAACCCTCTATTTTTTTTTTTTTTTTTTTTTTTTTTTTTTGTGGTACTGGGGATTTATACCTGCCATCTTAATGAGAATAAGTTTCTTGGAGGTTCACTCCTGAGATTAAGACTACAGGCAGGAGATGGCATGGAGGCCTGGGGAAGGAGCTTAAGTAGAAAGAAAAGGAAGAAGGCTGTCTCTCTCTCTCTAAGTGCCATCATCACATATCACAGTCTCACTTAGTAGAGCTCCTAGGAAGGGAGCTAAGGAATCAAAACTTTGTGTGTGTAAGGTGCTGGGGATCAAACCCAGGGCCTCACCCACACTAGACAAACACTCTTACCACTGAGCTATGCCCCAGTTCCTAAATCTTTTTTTCTTTTTATGGTACTGGGGATTGAACCCAAGGGCACTGAACTATATTTATATTCCTGGCCCTTTATATTTCATTTTGAGGCAGGGTCTCACTGAGTTGCCCAGGCTGACCTTAAACTTGTGATCTCCTGCCTCAGCCTGCCAAGTAGCTGGGGTTACAGGTGTACACCACTGTGCCTGACCAGCCCCTGAGTTTTCTGAGTCAACTGTTAATTTATAATTATTGCTTCCTTATCTCTCTTGGTCTGCACACACATTGGGGAAAGAGAAGAACTAAAGGTATTGAATCCTCTAAAAATTTGTTTTAATAATTTATAAAACAACATACAAATAACTTAAAATAATACATGTTATTTGTAGAAACTATAGAAATACAGAAAAATAAAAAGAAGGAAATCAAAATCAACTGTACTGTCATGCCTGGAAGATGAGCACAGTAGAATTTGGGTATCTGTATTCATCTCTATGTATGTCTTTCCTGTGTTCTGTCTGAAATGAAAAGTGATGTTCCTCCCTGCTGTCTGTTCTAGTGTGGGAAGACCCAAGCATGTTCGTGTCATGGCAGGAGCTCTAGAAGGTGATATCTTCATTGGCCCCAAAGCTGAGGTAATTCCCAGCCCCACAAAAGAAGCCCCAAGCCAGTAAAAGACTTTCATTATTTACCACATGGGTAGTATCCCCAATTGTTAGACACAGCCATAAGTAAAGGAGTAATTTTCTCTTGGAATTTCCTTTTTGGTCCTTTCATCCCAGGCCTATGTAGTTTCTTGTCCCAGGAGTAATCTCTGGTCTTAAAGAATAATATCTGGAACCCCACTTTGGAGAAACATGTAGATGATCTAGAAAACAGGAGTTTTCTTTACTGCTTTGCCAGTGAAATTGACTAGCTTGGTTATTTTTTTGGGAAAGGGAATTCAGTGGGGAAATCCTGTGTGGTATACCCAAGGGACAAGTTAATTAGCAGTTTGTGGGGAACCCCTTAGGCAGCATCTCATAAGCAGAACAATGGAATCATTGTGGCCAACTTTGGCTTCAAGTGCTGAGGCAATGGGTGGGAGCAGGAAGATCATGTCCTAGAACCAGACAGTGAGGAGGGTATCTCCTGTCCCTTGCCCTAGAGCACCTGAGGGCCCATGGAAAATGCAGAAACTCTCTGTTTTACAGCTGCCTGAGCAGCATGCAGTCTTGGAGATTAGGTGCCTGCTCTTAGCCTAGATGAGTTCTCCAGAGTGGGAACTTAGGAAGCTGAGGCTCCTTTGGAAGTGATGGAGCTGGCACAGCTCCGGCCTGGGAGAGCAGGGTCCTGGGCAGAGCCTGACTGCTGCTCTAAGTCCTGCCCTCTGCCCACAGGAGCACCGAGGGCTGCTGTCAATTCGCTACCCCATGGAACATGGCATTGTCAAGGATTGGAACGATATGGAGCGCATCTGGCAATATGTTTATTCTAAGGACCAGCTGCAGACTTTCTCAGAGGAGGTGAGGGTCCTGTGTAAAGGGCACCCCCACATGCTATGCAAAGTTGGACAGAACCCCTAACCCAGAGATGATGAGGATGATGATCACTGCCAAGAGCTTTGGAGTCTTACTGTGTGCCAGGCACCAGGCCACATGCTTTTCAGACATATTCAAATTTACTCTTCATACCATTCCTACAAGTTATAGGTAGTATCATATTTGTTTTACAAACAAGAGAACAGAAGTTCAGAAAAACCAAGTAGTATTTTCAAGATCACCCAGTGAAGCTGGGCACAGTAGCATATACTTGTAATCCCAGCAGCTCGGGAGACTGAGGTAGGAGGATCACGAGTTCAAAGCCAACCTCAGCAACTTAGCAAGGCCCTAAGCAACTCAGTGAGACCCTGTCTCTAAATAAAATACAAAAAGTGCTGGGGATGTGGTTAAGCACCCCTGGGTTTAATCCCTGGTCCCCATAAAAGAAAGATTACCCAGTGAATAAAGTGGTAGAGCTGAATTTCAAGCCCACATTTTTCAGAATCCAGAGTCTGTCCTGTGATCATTCACTTCCAGAGAAGTAACTCAATTCAAAGATGCAAAGGAGGATGTATTTAGCTTCTAGGGGAAGAATGTTTTTAAACTATTGTTTTTATCCTAACAATTCAGAATTTAGAGTTTAACTCAATCTTCTTGACAGTGTAAGATATACTGTAGACACAAGGACCTTCTTGGAGGGTGAGGACAGAATGAGACTTTAGAGCAGGTCACGAATTGGGAAAGGTGAGAGACCAACTTAGGCAGGACTTGCTGACAGGCTCAGTTTGCCTTTTGTTAAGGGAGGGTGACAGAGGTCCCTTGGCTCTCAAACCATCAAGACAGGGCTTCTCCCATAGTAGTACTCATGACCTCCTCCTGACTGCCTCTTGGGTTCCTCTTCACCAGCATCCTGTGCTCCTGACTGAGGCACCTTTAAACCCACGGAAAAACCGGGAACGAGCTGCTGAAGTTTTCTTCGAGACCTTCAATGTGCCTGCTCTCTTCATCTCCATGCAAGCTGTGCTTAGCCTGTGAGTAACAGTCTAACTGGCTAGCCCGGCCTCTAGCGGAGAAAGCAGTCCTTTGGCTCACTCGAGGCTGCCTTTCCTTTGGCTGGGTTCAGAGTAACTTGAGCCCCACTTGCCCCTGGGGAGGGCTGAGGATGGTGGGAAAGGGAGAGACTTGATGAATTTGGACACTGAGCCACCTTGGTTGAAATCAAAAGAATAAAAGAGACTGTATCCCAGTCCTAGAACTCTCAGTGGGTTTGCCACCCAAGGCTCTCCTCTGCCTTCTGAGGACACACTGCTACAGCCCTTCCTGAAAGCCCCCTAAGTGGTCAAGTATTTATTCAATGCTGTGTGCTGGGTGTTCTGCTAGGCTGCTGGGACAGTCTTGATTGAAACACCACCTCGGTCTCTGTTCTGCACTCCATCATTCCTGTCACATCTCATCCTGCCTCACACCTGCCTCTGTCTACCAGAGAGATGACAGGCTAGCCACCTGCACAGAGAATTTTGAAGATTGTCAGCCACCATTTAAAAACAGATTTCTACTAGGCAAGGTGGTGCACACCTGTAATCCCAGTGACTCAGGAGGCTGGGTTAGGAGGATCACAAGTTCAAGGCCAGCCTCAGCAACCTAGTGAAGCCCTAAGCAACTTAGTGAGACCCTATCTCAAATAAAAAATAAAAAGGGCTGGAATGTAGCTCAGTGGTAAAGCACCTTGGGTTTAATCTATAGTACAAAAACAAACAAAAGAACTGGGAGATTTCATATCAAAATTAAGGTCCAGATTTTTTACTTCTCTGAAGAAATTGGAAGATCTGGTGATGCTGGCCTGCACTCCCATAGGGCAAAAATGAGCTTGTAGCAGCTACCATAGCAGATAGGGTTACAAGCTGACTTAACCACAGCCCACTGCATTCCCTGTTGTCCTCCCAATACTGAAGCAGTGTTGCTATGTATCAGAACCCTTATCTCTACCTAAAGGGAAGACCATGTGAAGAAAAAACTAGTTCTAATACAAAACATAGTCAGGCACAATGATGCATGCCTATGTTCCCAGTGTCTCAGGAGTCTGAGGCAAGAGGATCTCAAGTTGAAGAACCACCTCAACAACTAAGTGAGGCCCTAAACAACTTAGTAAGATCCTGTCTCATGGGCTGGGGTTGTGGCTCAGTGGTAGAGCACTTGCCTTGTATATGAGAGACACTGGGTTTGATTCTCAATACAACTAAAAAAATATTAAAAAAAAAAAAAAAAAGATCCTGCCTCAAAGTAAAAACTAAAAAGGGCTGTGGATGTGGCTCAGTGGTAAACTGCTCCTGGGTTCAATCCCTGGTACAAAGAAAAGGAAAAGAAGAAATGAGAAAACAGACTTATTTTCCTTTACTCACATACTTTTCCTCCTGGCCCCTATAGGCATTTAAGACTTTTCCTCTTATCTAGTAAATTAAAACCACCCCTTAGTCTGGGGCTCTGGAGCAGTTGAAGACCAGGCTGTCTCCTCCCACTGCTCTTCGGAGAGTTGGGGAGGGAGCTTGGAGAAGCTCAGCTCCTTCCTTCATTCAGGTATGTCAAGGCTTCCCTAGTACTCCGCCCATTCTAAAGGCCCAGCAGAAAGACAGGCCCAAACTTTAGTTTAGCTGACACTGATCTCTGAAAGGAAGTGGGTTTCTTCCCAGCATGAGGAAGCAGGGATTAATGATGGTTTGCCACTTTCGCTTCAGTTATGCCACAGGCAGGACCACGGGGGTCGTGCTGGATTCGGGGGATGGTGTCACCCATGCTGTGCCCATTTATGAGGGCTTCGCCATGCCTCACTCTATCATGCGAATCGACATTGCTGGACGAGATGTCTCTCGCTTCCTTCGTCTCTACCTGCGTAAGGAGGGCTATGATTTCCACTCATCCTCCGAGTTTGAGATTGTCAAGGCCATAAAAGAAGTGAGTGCTCCCCGTGAGTGAGGAGGGGTGAAGCTCCTATCTGGGGGTCCTGGGTTAGGCTCTGTTCCCCACCAAGCCTCCTGGCAGCTGTGTGATCACTTGGGCCCCTCTCACTGATAGATTGGCCTTCCTGAATACCACCATCTTGGGGAGAGTGAGCTCTCTCCTAAGTCAGGTGATGGGTACACAGGTGCCCCTTCCCTGCCTACTTCATAGGTCCTTTTTGGAGAAGCCAGAATGCACTTTTCTTTTTAAGTAAACAGAACCCTCCTGCACTTCTGGCCCAAAAGGAGCCTCTGAGCTGGGTCATAGGGACCCAGAAGTAGTAGGAGAAAGATGTCTGAGCCTGGGCTAATTTTAGATTGTCATCTCAGACCCAGAAGCCAGAGAACCAAGGTTCCAACCTTGCCTTCCAGGAAGATGGGGGAAGGTAAGAGCTTATATCCTAAGTGCTAGCAGCACAGGCTGATAGAGACCTCCCTGCTCCTGCTTCTAGGTAGCAGCTCTTAGGACTATTAGGGCAGTCTGTGGATGGGCAGATTCTGCAATAGCACATCACTACCCTGGGGACTGGGACTTGGACTATGTGTGTTCCAGGTTCCCTATCAACCCTGACCATTCTGCTTTGTTCTGCAGAGAGCCTGCTACCTGTCCATAAACCCCCAGAAGGATGAGACGCTAGAGACGGAGAAGGCTCAGTACTACCTGCCAGATGGCAGCACCATTGAGGTAGTGACCAGATCTCTCTCCTCTTTCTTCTAAGATCCACAAAAGCTCTAGGCCCAAACAGAAACAGTGGTGCTCACAAGTGGCATGAGCAGCTCTGTGTCCTACAGAGTAGAAGTAGGGACTTTGTCTCTCTGTGGGGATGGATTAGGAAATGGTATGGTTATGTCTGTGTCCTAGGCACAGTATAAGATGACTTACTACTCCCTGGAATTCCCATTGATAGGAAGAAATTTCTATGAGCAAATGAATGAAATCTCTGAGTTAAAAAATGCCAGAGATTGAGTAAATGTAGGAACTTCTCCTCTGTTTTCCCAAGAGCCCTGTTTATTCCTTTTTGTTCCCTATTGTGTTCCCAGAAGCTCTATCTTTGCTCCTTGAGGTCCTTTACATATAGGGTCTGTCCTAAGCCTGGGCTTCTTAGCTTTACTAAGAGATGGGCAAAGGAATCTTCCATTCACACTCTCAAGGTACTTGGGTCCTAGCCCCAACCTTTTAAGTTGGCCCTTCATTCTGTAGATCGGTCCTTCCCGATTCCGGGCTCCTGAACTGCTGTTCAGACCAGACTTGATTGGGGAGGAGAGTGAGGGCATCCATGAGGTCCTGGTATTTGCCATCCAGAAATCTGACATGGACCTGCGGCGCACACTTTTCTCCAACATTGTCCTCTCGGGAGGCTCCACGCTGTTCAAAGGTTGGTCTTTGCTCTTGAGTTCCCAAGAAGCATCCTGATCCTATTGGGCCCACATAGCCTGAGAATTTACTTGAGTCTTGTTTTCTGCCCATTCAGGTTTTGGTGACAGGCTACTGAGTGAAGTAAAGAAACTGGCTCCAAAAGATGTGAAGATCAGGGTAGGAAAGTGGGGGCTGGGCTGGATAGAATTGGGCCTCCAAAGACTTGAAGTGCCACATGGCGTGACCTCCCTTGGGCCCTGCTCAGGTTCTTCAGTCTGCCAGGGCCCCACAAGCTGTGCCAGGTGGCTCCCAGCTTACACAGTGACCCTGAGGTCTAGGTCTGCTAGAGGGAAGGACCCATTCTCATTCTGAAACATCACTCAAAAGTTCAATACCCAGATGTGACAGGGTACCGTTGGGCTGAAGACCCCACAAATGGTCTTTCAGAGATAGTGCAATTGATAGGAGATTGACTTACTGCTACTGTGCCCCCTGCCCAGGTGGCTCCCCTATAACACAGTCCAACATCTTAAGTGACTGCTGAGGGGACTTGACTGCCTCCTGAGAGAAGAGGTCCTAAATGAAGGAGTGTGGTCCCTGCTTCCCCACTGAGAATCAGGCTAGCCACAGTACCCTCTAGAGAGGCCAAGGGTCCAGTAGGAGCCAATTTTAAAGCCGCTTATGTGGACGGCATCCGCTGCCCTACATGGGGAGACAAGTGGTAGGAGGTGAAAGGATGAAGTCTCAGATTTCTCTTTCCACCCAACTTGCAGATATCTGCCCCTCAGGAGAGACTGTATTCTACATGGATTGGGTGAGTACTTTTTCTGGGAATGAGTGAAACAGGAAGCAAAAGCATTGATTAACCCTCACCTTTGTCCCTTGAAAGAAAAGCCTCATCTGGTTTGGCCCCAGGGAGACTGGCTGGCTCCATGAATTCACTCGCTCATATTGTTCCTCTAAATTCCTTCCACCTCAGGGGCTCTATCCTTGCCTCCCTGGACACCTTTAAGAAGATGTGGGTCTCTAAGAAGGAATATGAGGAAGATGGTGCCCGATCCATCCACAGGAAAACCTTCTAATGTTGAGACATCATCTTCACCTCTCTCTGAAGTTAACTCCACTTTAAAACTCGCTTTCTTGAGTCGGAGTGTTTGCGAGGAACTGCCTGTGTGTGTGAGTGTGTGTGGGTATGAATGTGTGCGCATATGCCAGTGCCGTGTGGCCCAGGGATCACTGGGCCCAGAAAGGACGATGAACTACCCACAATGGCGATGGCCTGAGGCCTGGGGTTGACCACTAACTGGCCCCTGACAGGGAAGAGCGCTGATAGAGGCCCCACTCCTTCCTTAGCAGGGCCTCTGCTTGTCTGTGTGGGACTCTGGTTGCCACCAGAGGGAGATCTTGCTGCTGCCCACCCTAGGCTGGGCTAGCCCCTCCCTGCCCCCAACCCCCAGGGTGCCCTGAGGCCCAAAGCAGCTGCTGCCTTCCCTAGCTCCTCATTCTGCTATTGGTGCCTCTTGATCATGGACTGAGGACTGGGGCTGGGGTTAGGTCTGTCTCATTTTGTTGTAGTTTTGGTTTGGGAGGCTGGGAATTGCTCCCAAACCGTTTGAGACTCTGGGGCAAGGAGAAAGCAGGGAACCCTCACGTCCACCTGGAGACCAGGACCACACTGGACATTTGAAGAGAGTACTAGTGCCACCTCTGATTGGCTGCAGAGTTAATGTTTCAAGCCCCAGTTCCATCCACAGGATCTTGAGAGAGTTTAAGGAGCCTGTAGGCTTTGGTCCTGTTACTCGCTTCTCATCCATCCTTGTTTCAATGCCATCTGAACAATTTTATTTATTGAAGTGTTTGTTCAGTAAGGGGACGGGGGAGAGGGGATTCACTGTTTCCTGCCCACCAGTCACCCTGCTTACACTAATGTTTACAGCACCTAGCTTTAGCGTAGCATCCAGGGCCTCGCCACTCCCTAATGGTGAACTGATGGTATCTGTAGGCCTCAGGACCCTTTGGGATCAAAGGCTGCACTCAAAGTCACCCCACCAGCCCCTTTTCTTTCACCCTCCTCCACTTGCTCACCACCCTGAAACCAACAGTCTGGTTGCTGGTTGGATTTTCTGAAATAAGAGGTAGAATCACTCTTCAGCAGAGGCCCTTGCAAGGGAGGGGGGTTGGAGAGACAGTCCCCGTGAGACTGGAGAAAGCTGCAGTTAACCAAGTTGCCTTTTGCCACTCTAGCTGATCAGGGGGACTAGGTTGAAGGACAGGAATATCCCCTGTGGGTTGATCATGTGCTATTCTTAACTTTGGACCTATTTGGGAAGGGAGTGAAGGAAGGGGCCGGACCAGAGTGCCAGTGGCTTATGGGTTCAGGCCTGGCCCCTTAGCAGTCAAGGGCCTTCAACCCAGATAGTACAAAGCTGCAGGGAGCCTGTCTTCACTGGCACCCTCACCTGTGACACCAAGTCCCAACCTAGTCCTAGATTCCAAGCAGTATTCTTCCCTTACGCCGTCCTATGACCAAAAGCCCCTGCCAGATGTGGGCCGAAGCAGGTGTGTGAAAGCGATGTGGCGACCCGCGGACTGCAGTGTGCTTAACCAGCTCACCCCCCTTCTCTTAGCCCAAGCCTGTCCCTTGCACAGCCTCGCACAAACCACATTGCCTGGTGGGGCCCAGTGTACTTAAATAAAGTCGTTCCAATACACATATCAACTGGGCCTCTGTCTGTAGCCAGTATTGGGTGGCAAGAGGGAGAAGCTGCAGTCAGAGGCAGTGAGCAGGCCTAGTCTGTCCTCTAGTAGGCATTGCTGCATCAGCCAGATATGGCTGGACTGTAGCCCAAGCCCCAGCCTGTCAGGTGGATGAAGAGAAAATGGTGTTCACTTGTGTATGGTAGCTAATGCCTGTGATCTCACCAACCCAGGAGGCTTAGCAACTTAGTCAGACCCTCAAAAAATAAAAAGGACTAAAAAGGACTGGGGTTGTAGCTCAGTGGTAAAGTACCCCTGAGTTCAATCCCCACTACCAAAAAGAAATGGTGTTGACGCCAAAGCCTTAGGTTAAGAACCAAGGTCTAACACCTGTGTGCACATTCAAGCACATGGGTGATGCTCTACTCCAAATGATGGAGCAGCTCTTGACACCCCTGAAGTCAGAGGTTTGCCAAACTTTCATTTAAAGTCTGGGAGCTTATTAAAATTCAGGGTCCACATTCAGATATTATAATTAATCATTTTTTCCCATTCTGAACCCATACCTAGCAGAAAAATTCCCCGGCACCTAGCCATTTAATCTTCCCAATAACCCTACAAAGCATACATGTTTTTATGATCCATGAAGCAATTTCCAAAAATTCTCCCATTTACTAGCTGCGGTGTACGCCCAAGCAACACCTAGAGCCTACATTTCAATACCCTTTGCAGACCCTCAAAACCTCTGGCCTTAAGTAATGAGTCCCAATTGGAGTCAGTTTTGCCCCCAGGACATATCCTGCTAGTCTGGAGATAAGTTTTGTTGTCACAACTCGGGAGGTTGCTACTGGCATCTGATAGGTAGAAGCCAAGGATGCTAAACATGCAATGCAGATTGTCCAGCCCCCACGGTCTAGTGCCAAGACTGAAACATGCTCACCTGGAACAGTGGTTTTAGTCCCAGCCACAAGAAAAAGTCTACAGAGGTTTTGACACCTTAATGCTCAGGTCATACTCAAAACCCATTAAGTCAGAATTTGGTACATTTTGAAGCTCAGGTGGTTCCCAAGCTGAGAACCTCTTGCCTAGCAGAGACTCCTATTTAATGACCATCTAGCAGCAGTGCATGGGAAACATGGGGGCCGCTGAATCTAGGCCTGAAAGTCACTTTGGCCTATCCTTGGCACCTTAGTGAGTCTGATGCAGGTAGCCACCCTCTATTTAGGAAAATCCTCTTAGGGTGTTTTTCCTATTCAGTGAGGAATCCTGTTCCCCAATCCCACCAACCCATCTCTCTCTCTCCCTCCCTCCTCCCTCCCTCTCACATGGACCTAAGGAATAGGAATGACTGGCTTTAAGTAATCTAACAAAATAAGCCTCTCCCTCCAGCAGAGGGAGCATGCTACTTCAAACATAACTGAAGCAAAAAAAACCCTCTGAGAGAAACTACTAGAAGGAGGCAAGTGGCACTTACAGTGGGCCTCCCTTGACTGAGCAAAAGGAAGCAGTTATGGATCAAAAGTGGTTCTTGAGGGGCTGGGGTTGTGGCATATATATATATATGTATATGAAAAACAGAAAGTGAAAAGATACAGAATGAGAAATTTTTTTTATAAAGTGGTTCTTGAGTTGCCAGAGTGGCCAGCCCTAGCTGCTGACAGCAGGCTGTCTCTCCATGCCCCATGGCAGTCCTATGTGCACCACATGTAGCCCCGTCCCTTCTGGTCTTTCCGTCTGCCCCACAGAGGAAGCATGTCCCTGAGCATACAGCCCAGCCCTTGCTCAAACTGAGCCAGACGGCTAGGAGGAAGAGACTTCAGTGACATTCCCAGGAGCTCCCAAGTGCCATCTCCTCCAGGCTACACCCAAGGAAGGTGGACTAGCAGGACACTGGCAAAAGTGGCTCCTGCTCCCTACTGAGCAGCAGTGTCTTCAACAGGATGGCCTTAGTGCACCTCATACTGTCTTAATGTCCAGGGTTTGGACCTGTGCCAGACTCTGGCGCTGGGCCTTGACCATGTGCAGGCGCCTCCCATGCAGCGTGAACTGAGACCAGGTGAAGAGCTGCAGCAGAGCACATGTGATGGGTACGAGCACCAGCAGGTAGAAGCAGCCCTGGCGGAGTGTGGGAGCCTGTGCTGGGGCTGGGGCCGGTGGCTCCGGCCAGGGCTGGGCACTCCCCACAGGGGTCATTGGAGGCTGTTGGAAGAGGTCATGACCTAGGACAAGAGAGCACAGAAAGTACATGGTTAGCCAGTTCCCCCCAAAGTCCATGGAATGACATTTCAAATGTCATGTGTCCCAAACCACAGCTCTTGATGCCTCCCCCAAACCTGCTCCTCCCAGTCTTCCCTCTGTGAATGGCACCATCATCTACCCAATAATTCAGGCCAAATCCTGCAAGCCTGCCTTAATTTTTCAGTTATCTTACTCACTCTCCAACACCCAATCTTTGTCTCCCAGCAACTCCAAAATGCATCCTACTGCCACCACACTGGCCCAAACCTCCATTGCCTCTGTCACAGTCTTCCAGTTATCTCCCTGCTATTCCCACCTGGCTTCCCTATGATCCAATCTGTCCTCCCTCCCAAAACACAGCCACAGTGAACTTTCCAAAACATCAGTCAGATCAGGCATGGTGGTCCTTACCTGTAATCCCAGCTACTCGGGGGGCAGGAGGATCACAAGTTCAAGGTCAGCCTAGTGACCCTGTCTCAAGAATTTTTAAGAAGAGCTAGGAGGTGTAGCTCAGTGGTAGAATACTTTCCTGGCATATGAGAGGTTCTGGGTTCAATCCACAGTACCGCAAAACAAGTAAGTAAATAAATTAAGTAAATAAAATCAGACCACATCACTGTCCTGCTTGTAACTCTCACAATATCTTCCCTGTGCAACACAAATAATTCCAAACCCTGCCATACCTACAAAGCCCTCTTCACTCCCAGTCTCATCTCCAAATCTCCTGATACACAGGGCCTGACACTTGCCATCCCCTCTGCCTAGGATTCACTGAGATCTTTTCTTGATCAAACCCTTGCCATTCAGTTCACATCCCAAGGATCACCTTCAAGGACAGGACTTGCGTGGCCACTTTTAGTAGCTTCTCAGCCACAGGATCTCACCTTTCCCCATCTATTTTACCACTACACTCACCACTACTTGATATATTCTTGCTGTTTATTGCCAACCCCCTGCTCCCAACTAGAGCATAAGCTCTGTGATAGCAAAGACCGTGTGTGTCCCTCATTGTGACCTCCCCAGTACAGAGAGTAGGTGTTCTATACCCACTTGAGTGGATGAACAAACTAATGAAAGAATGAAGGAATCTGGAGACCAAGTTCCTCTACCCGTGTGGGGAAGGCTGATGAGGGGTGGCAGCCCAGGATAGTCCAGGCCTACACAGTGGCCATTTTCTCTCCCTTACTGGACCCAGAGCCGAGCTTGCCAGCTGTGTGCCAGGTAAGCTGTGCCTCTGGAGCCTCACCTGTATAGAAGCAGAGTAGCCAGGTGCCCAGCAGTGGGGCAAAGGTCTGGCCTGGTTTGGTCACCAGGGCAACCATGCCAAAGAGAAGCGCCGAGGCCGCCTGTTTGCGATGGTTCAGCACCAGGTCCTCATCCACCAGGTCAGTGACCACCAGGGTCAATAGCTTGCAGGTGCCCTCAGTGAAAACACGATTGCTGCCAGCAAAGGGAGTGGGCAAGGGTGAAGGGTGGGAGAGAGGAGTCGGGTGGGGGGTGAGGGTGAGCAGAAGCATACCTGGCAATGAAGAAGCAGAGCAGCCCAGGATGGTCTGGGCCAGCCACCAGCATGAGCAGGCTAAGGCCCAGCTTGAGCAGAAAGAGACCCCGCACTACCGCGTAGACACCCCAGCGCCGACACAGGGACAGGAAGTAGAGGTTGTTGAGATGGGGAGCGACATAGGAGATGCCTGGGGAAGGAAGAGGGCCTCACCTTGTTAGGGGCACTGCCACAGCCTCAGTGATTGACACTGTAACCCTCAGAATCAGAGTTTGCATCAATTGCACACTAACAGCATGCTGGACTCTGTGCTGAGTGTCACACACGTTTTTTCTTTTCAGTATTAAACACAGTGCCTTGCACATACAAGGCAAAACACCACTGAACTACTTCCCCAGCCTTTTTTTTTTTTTTTTTTTTTTTTTTTGGTACTGGGAGTTGAACCCAGGGCTGCTGAGCTATATTTACAGTCCTTTAAAATTTTTGTGACAATAGCTCACTAAATTGCTGAGCCTCACTTTGAACTTGCAATCCTCCTGCCTCAGTCTCCAGAGTTGCTGGGATTACAGGCGTGCAAACATGCCCAGCTTTCCCAGCCCTTTGAAATTTTATATTGAGACAGGTTTAGCTAAATTGACCAGGCTGACTTTGAACTTGTGATCCTGCTGCCTCAGTCTCTGGAGTAGCTGGGATTATAGATGTGTACTACCACTTCACATGCTTATATTTAATCTTCATAAGCCTTGAAAGTAAATAGAGTTGTCCCTTAGTATCCTCAGGAGATCGATTCCAAGATCACCCAGGGAAAACTAAATCCACAGATGCTTAAGTCCTTTATATAAAATGGCATAATATTTGCATCTAACCTAATCGCATCTCCCCAACACAGTTGGGGATAGCTAAATATTTTTAGCTATCAATGGATATTTACTTATTTATTCATTTATACGTGGTGCTGAGAATTGAACCCAGTGCCTCACATGTGCTAGGCAAGCGCTCTACCACTGAGCCACAACTGTAGCCCCCACACACACTTTAAATCATCTCTTCTTACTTACAATACCTAGAACTATGTAAATGTCGTATTAATAATTGTCATACTATTTACTATATAAATTGTCATACTATCTGCTATATATTTACAATATAAACTATATTGTTTAGGGGTAAAGCACAAGAAAGAAGACTATATGTTTAATGCAGATGCAATTTTTTTTCCTGAATATTTTCAATCTGTGGTTGGATGAATCCACAGATATGGAGCCGCAGATCCAGGCTTTCTTCTTACTTTACAAGTGAGAAAGGGAGACCCCAAAAAATTAAATAACACACCGAAAACCACCCAGGGAGAGAGCAAGGTCAAGACACATCCAGGCTAGGATGGTAGTCCTCACTGCTGAGCAGCCATTGCACCGCACCACACCACCTCTGGGTGGCACCATCACCAAGAGGATCCTGTGCATCAGTCCCGCCCCACACCCACCACCTCAGGAAATCAGAGCTGGCATCAAGACACAATCCCCTGGCAGATTCATCCCCACCCTCTGCCACCTGGTCCTCAGCTAGTGAGGTGACCATGCCTGCAGCTGGGCTGGGGGTCTGGAATGCAGCCTCTGTCCTAGAGCCTGCCTGAAGCACCCACTCACCCAACAGGAAGGAGCCAGTGGAGAGGGAGATATGGTCCGCCAACAGATGCTCCAAGAAGAGGGGGAAGAAGTTGCTGTTGAAGTGGCAGTGAAACACCTGCAAGCCGACAGGGCAGTAAGGAGGGTGACCACAGCAGGGCCACAAGCCAACAGAGGAAGCACGCATCCCCTGGTACTCAGAGCAATAGAAAACTGGCCTCTGTCCCCAAGTCCCTAAACATGGAACATGCCAGAAAAAGATCTAAAGCCACATTCCTGTTGGTTATTGAAAAGTTAGAGGCCCAGTAAAACAGTAACTGGAATAAGTCTTTCTTTTAATTGAAAACACAGTAGTAAAACAAGTTTCAAAACATAAAAACAATTGATTTCTAAATGTGGCCAGCTTGTACACTACATGGGTTGTGGGGTGGCACTTGGTGTTTTAAAAAGATTGTCAGAGTCCCAATAGAAGACAATCTTTTAGGCCTCACTTTACAGGTAAGGACAAGGCTAGGCTGCCCAGAGTGGCTGAGACCTACCTGAGATCATTAAGGGAATGAGGCAGTCAGAAAATACTACAACCCAACCTTGGTCCCAACCTTGGTCCTTGCCACCAAATTGCCCAGCAAGGCCACCTAAGTGCCCAGTTCCTGAGGTACCTGTCCACTAGAGTGTGACACAGCCTAATCACTGGGGGAAAGGTACCATTTCCAATACCTGCACCAGGTCCATGCCCACGAACCACAGGAAGTTTTGATGGTGTGCCAGCTGCCGGAGGTACTGGCCCAAGGTGATGCTGTCTGCTTCCTCACTGCCCACTGGCAGCTCCTCTCCATATAGGCTATAAGGCAGAGGGGAATTGAGAACTTCTGGGGCCGGGCCTGAGTCAGCTCCCACCCCAGGGCAGCCACCCATCAGCCAGAAGACCCAGCATCAGCCCAGGGACCCAGCATTAAAATCAGATTTGGAAACTGAGGAGGCAGGGCTGGCCACTCACCTGCCATCCATGGTCAGGGTTGAGCACCCCAGGTCCTTTCCAGCCACCTCAACCCGCCGCCTCAGCAGCTGTGTGGCCCCCAGAAAGCCCAGCCCAGAACCAGCAGCCAGTGCCACACAGAAGGCACGGAAAGAGGAGAAGTCCTCCTTGTTCCAAAAGGCGTAGGAGGCAAAGACAGAGAGGGAGCCAGCTGCACTGAAGAGGGAGCAGTAGAAGTTGAGATGGGTACGGTCGTGGGCCGTGAGGGCCAGGTCGGCCAACAAGGCATGATGGTGAAGGTCCACCAGTGTCAGGAAGCCATCATAGAGGCACAGGCACAGCAAGAACTGTAGGCCAGCTGGGGCCCAGGGCACCCAGAATGACAGGAACGACAGTGCCAGCAGCGGCCCGTGCCTGCCCAGCACTCGCACCCGTGCCAGTACCACAGCCCTTGAGGAGAGCCTGGCACTTGACCTGCTAGGGAGAGGAGGTTTTTGGGAGATGCCCTTGGGCCTTGGCAGGTCCCAGCTCCCCTGTCCAAATCTCAGAGGAGGGACAGAGGTCCAGAATGTAGGATTCACATCAGGGTGCACCCCAAGTCTCCAGTCTCCAACTTTGAAAGCACAGCTTACCAGTGGGTGCACTCTTTCCTCTGCCCTACCCCCCCACTACTCTGTCAGCTGATGACCAAGGGCAGTGGGATACCCACTTCTCAGGCTTGTGGGCAGTGATGAGCTCGAACATGAAGGAAAGGAAATCTGACAGACATGGCATGGGTGTTTGCTGTGCAGTTTTGAGAAGCCATATAAGCCAAGCTGGGGTCAGTCTCTTCCCTGGTGAGCAACATAGGGGTTAGGCAAGGCCAGTTTTCTAACCTGGACAGAGCCAGCCCTGGTCCCTGGGAAGGGAGTGGATCCACCTCCAACACCTGAACTAGCCTTTCTTTCCCCACCCCAAATAAATACAGTCCTAGGGAAAGGTGAAGACTGAGCAGTTTTGTGCTATCCCCAGATACAAACCAAGGCTGAGAGCTGAGGAACTGGCGGTCACTGAGCCAGCCAAAGAGGGGGTCATTAAGGCTGTTCCAGAGGAGAAACACCGTCTGCAGGTAAAGGAGATGGGGAAGGTGGGTCCAGGCAACATCAGAACTCCCCACCTCTCCAAGATGGCCCCAGCTGTGCTGCCTGCAGACCTTTGCTGTCAGTTCCTCTGTTCAGACCTCCACTCCCAGCCACTCACCTATCAGTGCCCCACCCAGGGCCCAGCTGGTAAGTAGAACCAGAAGACAAATTAGCATGTGTGACTGTATTGCACATGAACATACAGAACATATAGAACATAAGACAGCAGCCAAGAAAAATGATCTAATCCCCCTGAGAAGTCATCAAGGTCTGTCTCTACCAGCTTTTCTGGCTGAGTCTTAGTGGACAACCTCGCCTGCCTCATGTCCCTGAATAGGTGGGACCCAGCACCTACCATCTACCTGGCAGCCCACTCATCCACCAGGCTGGTTGCCCAGTGTTGACCCTACCTCTCCAACCCAGAAGGCCACTTTGTTGATCTTGTACACTGAGACAAAGGTGTCCACGTAGTAGAGCAGGAATACATTGTGCAGGATGGAGGTGAAGAAGGCCAGGGATCCATAGACCACAGCTGTGGGCAGGCCCAATAACCAGGCCTGGGGCCATTCCAGCCCCATGGCTGCCAGCCTGATTTAACCCCAGGAGCACTGAGGAGAGTTCATGGCCACTAGTAGTCTCCCCATTCTTGTCCCTGGAAAAGAAAGAGCCAGTTAGCAGCAAGGATCAGAGACTACTCTGCTCCTAACCTTGTCCTCTGTGTCCTTTAAAAACTCATTTCCAGACAGGTGTGGTAGCACATACCTATAATCCCAGTTACTCAAAAGGCTAAGGCAGGAGAATTACATGTTCAAGGCCAGGGCTGGAGGTGTAACTCTGTGGTAGAGCACTGTGTAGCATGTACAAGGACCTGGGCTCATTCTCCAGTACTAGCCCCCCCCCCCAAATATATTGTAGCCTGGCACAGTGGCACATGCCTGTAATCCCAGTGGTTTGGGAGGCTGAAGCAGGAGGATTGTGAGTTCAAAGCCAGTCTCAGCAACTTAGCAAGGCCCTAAGCAACTTCAGTGAGACCCTGTTTCTAAATAAAAGACCAAAAAGGGCTGGGGATGTGGCTCAGTGGTTGAATGCCCCTGGGTTCAATCCCCAATACCATAAATAAATAAACAAACAAATAAATAGCAAGTTCAAGGTTGGCATGGGCAACTGAGTGAGACACTGTCTAAAAGAAAAGAAAAAGAAAAAAGAAAGAAGAGGGCTGGGGGTGCAATTCAGTGGTGGAGAATTTGCCTAGCATATGCAAGGCCCTGGGATTCCAATCCCTAGTACCAAACACACACGCACACTCATTTCCAGCTGGAGACTTTAGACATAAAACAAATCTGGAGAATCACCAATGAAGTACAGCGTGCCAAGTTAGATACCACTACTCTTGGAATAACAACAAAACTGATAAGCCCCAGGAAGAGGAGGCAAGCACCCTACAGTGTTGGGCCAGGTTGAGCATGTGTGCTCGGGCTGGGTGCTCAGTATCTGCTTACATCCACAGGGTGCAACTTTAATGATCTGCACGTGACAACCCTGGACTTGGGCACATGATGTACTTACAGTGTATCCTCAGGTAACTTAACCCAAGTTTTAGTTTCTTTTTCTGTAAAATGAGAAAGAGGATGATTATACTTAGTTTGCAAAAGAATGTAAGGGTTCACAGAGTGTTCAATAAATGAATGTTGATGGTGTCATTATCTTTACAAAATCCCTACAAAGTTTATAGCACTATTATGATTTTATAGGAGAGCAACCTCAAGTTCAGAGACAGTGAGTAGCTTGACCAATGTCACACAGCAAAAAAATAAATATATTTGCACTCAGACCTGTCTTGACACCAAAACCTTTTCTGCCACTTGTCTTCCCAAATCAGGTTCCCATGCATTGTTGGAGAGAAGGGAAGAAACCCAGTGTCCTGTCTGTACTGTGATAAGAATGGTAAGAGGTAATCCTAGCAACTCTGGAGGCTAAGGCAGGAGAGTTCAAAGCCAACCCCAGCAAATCAGCAAGGCCCTAAGCAACTTAGTGAGACCCTGTCTCAAAATAAAAGAATAAAAAGGGCTGGGAATGTGGTTCAGTGGCTAAACACCCCTGAGTTCCATCCCCAGGCAAAAAAAAGATAACATGTGGGCCAGGGATATAGCTCCATGGTAGAGTGCTTCCCTAACACGCACAAGGCCCTGGGTTCAGTTGCCAGTACTGCAAAAAATAAAATAATAACAATAACAATAACAACAGCAGCAACAATATTATTATGAGGCCACACTGCTCATGCATCTGGATTCCAGAAATTCCATCCCAAGGAACTAACCCCAAAGGATTGTACAGAGATGTTCATGGCAGCAACATGTATAAACAGCGAAAAGCTGGTTTCAGCCCAAGAATGAACAAAGGGACTGACTTAGCAAACTCAAAGCTGTGTAGAAAGGATGCACAAATGGGCAGCATCAGCACATGGGGACAGAAACACAAGAGCACACTGCATGCAAAGAGGATCATGGGCTGGAGATGTAGCTCAGTGGTAGATCACTTGCCTAGCCTGCACAAGGTCCTAGTGTTCACTCTCTAGCACTGGAGAGGGAGGGATGGAGGGAGGGATGAGGGAGGGAGAGAGAGAGGGAGAGGGAAAAGGGAGAGGGAGGGAGAGAGAAGGAACACACCAAGTATAACTGACTCATGCACATAGATTGAGAGAAAGATTCACCATGAAAGAGAAAGGAAATAAAAGTCAGATTTTAATACCTGGTGACTTCATTAAAATATAGATGCTGACTTAGTGGGTCTGGGGAGGAACCTGAGATTCTGCTTTTCTAACAGGCTCCCAGGTGAGGCTGCTGTTACTGTTTGTGACCACACTTTTTAAGCAGCAAGGCATTAAGTTTCTGACTCTTCTTTTAGACTCAAAACTATTGTTCTCTTTTCAGAAACATAATTCCCATGTGTGCCTACTTGACCCCTTGAGAGAAGCTATGGAGGCTTCCTTCTCTCAAATTTTGTGTTGTGAGTCGTATGTTCAAGTCCTTACTCCCCAACCTATGGATATGATCAGATTTGTGCAGTTGTACCAGGTTAAGACGAAGTCATACTGAATTAGAATGGGCCTAATGACAGCTGTCCTTACAAGGAGAGGGAAATCTGGACACAGAGAAACTGGCCACGTGGAGATGAGGAAGGGATCAGTGATGCGGCTACAAGTCAAGCAATGCAAGGACTGCCAGCAACCACCAGCAGCTAAAAGAGGGAAGGAAAGGTTCTTCCCTAGAGTCTCCAAGGGTACGTGACCCTGCTAAAGCTTTGACTTCAGATATCTACCCTCCAGAACCACGACAGAATCAGTCATCCAGTTTGTAGCATTTGTTATGGCAGCCCAAGGAAACCGAAGGGCTGATCCTCAGAGAGCCCCTGGTACCCTCAACCCAAGCCTGCCCATGGCTCAGGTATCTATGCACGCACATTTCCACACAGGGCCAAAACCTGTTTTTCCTTGGTCCCAGTCCAAAAGAGCCAGCAGCACCTCCATGAGACCTGTTCTTGTCCCCAGACTCATCAAGGTTCCTCTGAGGGGTGAGCCACCGGCTGGTTGGTCTAAGGCCAGACTCCCTCCTTCCTCCCAGTCCTGCCTGCAAGCCCCCTTCAACCCCAGCCCAGGCTCCTCCCTCTCCTCTGGCCAGGCCTTTGTTCTGGCTGGTTCCTCCTAGGGAAAACACCCTCTCTATCTCCCCCATCCTTCAGGAGCCAGCACTGGGTCCAAAATGCCCTCACTCCTGGGGACTCATGGGACCCTTTGCCCCTGCCATCCGCACAGTGGACACTGCCTTCCATCACATCACCACAGGATTTCAAAGGCAGGGCTGTGTCTTCCCCATTCTCTCCCTCAGGGACACGGGTGGCTTCATCAGCTCTTTGCTGCAGGAGAGGCTGGCTGAAGAGAGGTTCTAAGGGGACAATGGGAGGGAGTCCGCCCCAGCACCTCTTTTGGACTCACTAGAGAGTCACTTAGAAGATCTGCCCCTCACCCTGTGCCAGTCTGCACCTCATGGAGGGAGCATAAGAGAAGTGGCCAAAAGTACCTGAAATCCTGCAAGAAACTCCTCTGGGCTAGACCACAGAGGTCCCACCTTACCTCATGGCAGGAGGATGGCCAGGTGAGCCCAAAGGAAATGCTTGTCTCTTTTTCCTTAGAGGGAGGTGTAACTGACATATCCATACACATGTATTCAAAGTGTACAGTGAAGAGTTAGAATGTGTCCACCTGTGATCCCACCCCACTACTGAGACAGGGCACACACCAATCACCCTAAATTTCCTCCAGCACTTTGCTTTTCTTTCTTCTCTCTCTCTCCTTTTTTTTTTTTTTTTTTTTTTTGGTAGTGGGGATTGAGACAATGGTGCTTAACCACTGAGCCACAACCCCAGCCCCTATTTTTTATTTTGAGACAGGGCCTCCCTCGCTAAGTTGCTGAGGCTGGCTTTGAATTTGCAATCCTCCTGGGCCACTAGGATTACAGGCATGCGTCACTGTGCCCAGCCCCAGCCCTTCCGATTTTTTATTTTAAGACAGGGTCTTGCTAAGTTGCTGAGGGTCTTGCTAAGATACTGAGGCTGGGGCTGGGTTCAGTGACAGAGCACTCGCCTAGCATGTGTAAGGCACTGGTTTGATCCTTAGCACCACATAAAAATAAACAAATAAAGGCATTCTGTCCATCCACAACTACAAAAAAAGAAAACTTTTTAAAAATTTTTTAAAAAGATACTGAGGCTGGCCTCAGTGCTTCAGCCTCCCAAGTTGCTGGGATTTACCACTGCATGGGGCCTGGCACTGCTTTTTGAAGTAAGAGAATGGAAAGAAGACATGACTGGAGTTTTCAGATGTCTTGACTACCATTTACTACCTATGTGACCTGGAACAATTTACTTAACCTCTCTGTGCCTTAGTCATAAGGTGTTGTTAGGAGGTAAAGAGAAAATACTTATAAGCACTGAGCACAAAATAGTGAGCACTATTTTGATAGTAAGTGGATCTCTTTACCCTTCCATAAACTGAAGGCCCCATGACCTGCCACACAAGAATGGGTAAGGATTAAATGAGATGCCACTCAAGGGTTATGGCTTAGGGGCCATAAAACACAATGTAGGGGCTGGGGTTGTGGCTCAGTGGTAGAACGCTTGCCTAGCATGTGTGAGGCACTGGGTTCAATTTTCAGCACCACATATAAATGAATAAAATAAAGGTCCATCAACAACAACAAATATATATATATAAATAAATTTAAAACAACAACAACATAGTGTACACCTCCATCCATCACTATCCTTCACTCAGGTCACTTTCTCTGATTCCCCCTGGGTCTCTCAGAACTACCTTGTTTAACTCCACAGCCTTTGTCTAAAAGGAGTGAAGTCTTCTGACTCCTAAGCAGATGCCCAGTGCTCTACCATTGCCACTGGAGGTGAATTCATAAGGTCCTCAGCCTCCACCACCTGGCTCCCTATTCACCCTGGGGCGAGGCTAGAAGACCTCAAACATGGTGAGATGAAAAGGGTATGACTTATGGCATCAGAAGGGCTCAGGTTCAAATCCCAATTGCACTTCCTAAAAGTGTAACCTTAGGCAAGTCTCCCCAGCTGAGCCTTGGGTTCCTTATCTGTCAAATGGGGTCATAAAGCCTGTCTTTAGAGGAGTACAGAAAGCATTAAATTAATGCATCATGCCTGTCACCTGACTGATGCACAGAAACTACCTGTTTCTTAGATCAGGGTAGGAGCAGGTGAATATCCTGGTACTCGGGTCCCTCACACAAGTAAGCGAACTGGAGAAAAAGATGGCAAAAGGGCAAAGTCAGAAGAAGCAAAAAGCAGAAAAACATCCGAGAATGCAGAGACAAAGCCCCACTGTAAGGCTGAGCTGGAAGCAAAGCTACCTGTCTAGGTAAACCAGACTTGAATGGGAGAGAAGGGTGCAAGGGTGCTCTTCATGGGTTTCTTCTCCAGATTCCACTCCTCCATCAGCAAAGCCTTCCCCTACTCTCCTCCCCATGCCAAACCACCACAGCAGAGGACAGTCCTGCCTCTCCCAGGGAAGAGCAGCACAGAGCCCAAGCTGGCCTAGCTGCATAAACTGGGATCTGTAACCTGCAACCAACATTACACCCCTGCGGCACCTTACAGAAAAGCCTGCTAGAGGCCCCGCAGCCCATCCCTGCCCTAGGAATAGTCCCAGTTGGTGGCCTTAGGTCAACCCTACTCTCTCTCCTTGAGTCAGTGGGGATGTTGATACCAACCTCTTAGCTGGCTGTGGGGCTGAAATGCAAAAGTAATCTAAATAATCTAAAAGCATCAAGCAAAGTGCCTGGCACATACAAGAATCAATAAATGGTAGCGATTATTAATTTTTTTCATATCTCTGAAGTATATTTTCATGATTTTTAAAAGATCAGTCAGTGATTCCCTCTGATAAGTCCATGACTAAAGTTGTCTTTGCAGTATCCGGCACTGATGCCTCTTGGTGCCTGGAACATCCCAGCCTTTCTCATCTGCCATCCCCAAAATTCTTTTTTAAGAATTTTGTTCAGGGGCTGGGGAGACAGCTCAGTCGGTAGAGTGCTTGCCTTGCAAGCATAAGGCTCTGGGTTCGATCCCCAGCACCCAAAAAAAAAAAAAAAGAATTTTGTTCATACTGTCCCTTCTATCCACGATATCTATCCTAGATGTGACTCCATACCATATCTTGGGTATTTAGGGGATGCCTGGCTTCCACATCATGAATCCCTACAGCTCTGTTGCCACTTCCATCATTCACATTTTTAAAAAAATATTTTAGTTGTAGATGGACATAATACCTTTATTTATTTATTTATTTATTTATTTATTTATTTATGTGGTGCTGAGGACCAAATCCACTGCCTCACATGTGCTAGGCAAGTGCTCTACCACTGAGCCACAATCCCAGCCCCCCATCCACACTCTATAGATGAAGAAACCAAGGCTCTGAAGGTTAAATAACTGGCCCAGGGTCACAGAGCTATTAGGTAGTGGGACAAGATTACAATGTTTTTGACTTTTTAGGCATTTAAATTCAGCATTTCTCACTTTTCTATGCACCCCTCTTCTACAACCTCAGCAAATCCTGCTCATCCAAGACCCAGGTCAGTGTCACAAACCTTCCCAGGTATACCAAGTCAAGGTTCTCTCCCTTTTTCAGACACCAGTCCTCTGTACCAAGCATGTGAATGCTTCTCTTACCCTCCTCCAGCCCACAAGCTCCTTAAAAGGAGGACCAGGTCAGCCCAGCCCCTGGGCTCTGCCTCTGCCTACACCACATACAGGTGCTCAATTAATACCTGCTAGGTTCACTTATCCCTAAAAAGGCCAATATGAGCATCCATCTTCAGCCCGCAGAAGAGCAGCCATAAGAAAATCCCCAAGCCCCACTGTGCCCCAAGTTTGCTGTTCTGCTTGGCTGTGAGAATCAGAAAAAGGCAAGCTTGATGTGTCCCTCTGAGTAAAACATTAAAAGCAAGAGGAATACTGACACTAGCAAAGAGTATTAAGTTTTCACCAAATGCACAGCCCCATGCTAAGAAAACCAGAAACAATGTGGGCAGAAAGCTCAGAGGAGGGAGGCAGAAAGGGGCCAGATCAGGAAGGAATGATGTTGTAACCCTCATACAACATTCTGTCCTCAGGAGGAGCCGGGTGGGGGGGTGACAGGAGACAATGAACTGGGGGTGGGGTTGACAGAATTACATCTGTTTGGAAGGAACCCTCTAGCATTTGTAAAAACTCTCCTCCCTTCACCCCATCAGGCTCCTAGGAGATTGTTATGGTTTGGATGTGAGGTGTCCCCCAAAAGTTCACGTGTGAGGCAGTGCAAGAAGGTTCATAGAAAGACTGAGTTGTAAGGGTCTTTTTTTTTTTTTTTTGGGTGCTGGGGATCGAACCCAGGGCCTTGTGCTTACAAGGCAAGCACTCTACCAACTGAGCTATCTCCCCAGCCCCTAAGAGTCTTAACCTAATCAGTGATTTCATCCCCTGATAGGGATTAACTGAGTGGTAACTGAAGTGGTAGGGTATGGCTGGAGGAGGTGGAAACTGGGGTGTGGCTTTGGGTATATATTTGTATCTGGTGAGTGGACTCTCTCTCTCTGCTTCTGATCACCATGTGAGCTGTTTCCCTCTGCCACACTCTTCCGCCATGATGTCCTGCCTCACCTGGAGCCTCGAGGAATGGAGTCGGCCTTCTACGGACTAAGACCTCTGAAACCATGAGTCCTCAAATAAACCTTTTCTCCTTTTTTCTGGTTGGGTCCCTTAGTCACAACAGTGAAAAAGCTCACTAAAACAAATTTTAAAAAACCTAGAAATGCAAACAGTATCTCCCCAATTTCTGAACCAACCTATGATGTGTGTAAGGAGTGCCCATGGAGTTAGATGAGAAAACCAAGAATGCCAGGCTGGACTTTGGAATGAGGGGCCTTAGAAAAGAGGGTGAGTGTTGGCTATGATACCCTCAGAAAGACCGAAGACTGTAGGAGAAGCAGTTGAGTGCAGAGGTGAGAAGCCACTAAAATGCAAAATTTGGAGTTAGGAGCCCTGGGACAGATCTGAATGTTATCACTCACTAGCTGAGTTTACTCCCACATCTGTGAAATGAAGGAAACAATTCTACTCCCTGCCTGTACTCAGGGTATCAAATAAACAGATGAAAGTTTAAGGTGGAATAAGCAAAGCAAATATTAGGCATGACTATTTTCTCAATAAACAGTTGACCTCTGAATTGTTTGCTATATTTCCTGCTTCACACTGGAGTCATCTTCCTCCCCAGTCTCCCAAAGCAGGGTCCTGTCTTAGGGGCGCTCCTGGGAGGCCGCACCCTCTGTTCCAAATACTAATGGTCCCATCTTCCTCGTAGGGCTGGAATGAACTTTCACCTCACTGGGGAAGGGACCTCTGTCTCCCTCCCCTATAAGTTACTAAGGTGGCACTGGAGAGTCATCGGCTTTAACCCAGGACCACCAACCCCTTCCAAGCAACTAAGGAGTTCAGGATCAACCAAGGAGCCCTTTACTCAATATCTGCACTGAAACACATATGCACATTAAAGTCGCCTGAGGAGCTGTTCGCAAATACCCAAGGTCAGGCCTCACCTCAAACCAATAAAAATCAGAATCGCGGGGAGGGGGGGCGGCGGGGGGGTCCATCATCGATTTTTAAAAATTTTTTTCTGGTACTAGGGATTGAACCCAAGGGTACACTATCACAGAGCTACACCCCTATCCCTTTTTAAATGTTTGAGACAGGATCTTGTTAAAGTACCCAGGTTAGCCTCAAATTTGCGATCCTCATGCCTCAGCCTCCGAATCCGCTGGGACTACAGGCGTGCGCCACCACGCCTGGCACACTGATGTTTTTTAAAAAGTCTCCAAAGTGCTTCTACTGCGCCACCAGGGTTAAGAGCCATGTCAATGAATGGATCCTGGCCTGACTCATGACATCCCACGACCCCATATGCTCAAGGAGCTATCAGAGCCATTGTATCCCCTTCCCCCTGCATCCCAAGCCCTCTGCATCGATTTCAGCCTTGCCCCTTGAGCCCAGCCTCTCCCGCCATGACCCCGGAATTCTCTGAATCCACAACCTGATCACCTCAAAGAACCCCTGAAAACAGTCCCTACGATTCCCAGACCGAAGAGCACTCCCTACCCCCTTAGGCTTGTCATTTGTGTCAGAATTGGCCTCAAGTCCGACCCACGCCTGCCCCCGAGACGCGACCACCCGCCAGGCAGCCCCTCACCGCAATCCTAGCAGGCGAAGCCTAATTCCGAGGCTGCGGAGAGCCAGGTGTGAGACAGTGCGCCTGCGCGCACGCCGCCCGGGGCTTCCCCAGTCTCTCTCTCCGCCCCCGCCCAGCGATTGGCTCCTGGCTGCTCTGGGACCGCAGCTCAGGCAGGTGACCAGCGCCTGAGGCTGCAGCAGCCATATTTGTCTTGGGCTCTTGCCCTTAGCGACCAAAAAAAGTGGACTCTAGCAAATAGGGGCATGTTGCCTGGATTCCCGAGTGGCTCATCCCCTCTCTCACCTCCACGAGGTTATTTTCGCCCAAATCAAATTTATTTTCTGGGTGCTCCTCTTCCTCACTTGTCCTTGATTAATTCGGAGGTTAAACAGACCTCAGCACCTTCCTTTAAGCATTATGAACTGCCTGAATGCACAGCCCACGGGGATTTGAAGGTGTCGGTGGCAAGACCTGGGACTCCCTGATGCTGGATTGTGGGCCGCTCAAGGGTGGACACGCCCAACTTGAGCTGTGGGCGCGAGGGCTCAGACTACAGGAACCAGGCTCTCAACTCAAAACCTCACAGCCCAACCCCAATTTTTATTTTTTCATTTTTGTTTTCCTTTGTACTGGTGATTGAACACAAGGGCACTTTACTTCTGAGCTACATCTCCAAACCTTTTTGTTTTTCTTTTGAGCCAGGGTCTCACTAAATTGCTGAGGCTGACCTCAAATTTGTGATCCTCCTGCCCCAGCCTCCAGAGTCACTGGGATTATGTTTGTCACTGAGCCCACTCCTAATAATAATATTATTGCCACAAGGAATACCAAGCTCTTACTATGTACCCTAAACTGTGTTAAGAATCCAGT